>NW_006921623.1:6289048-6323115 GCF_000298275.1 Orycteropus afer afer | reverse complement strand
AAAAAAAAAAAAAAAATGATGGTGAAATTAGGAAATTTCCAGATAATCAGAAACTAAGGGAATTTGTTAAAACCAGATCAACTTTCCAAGAGATACTAGAGGGAGCCCTTTGAACAGAGAACCAAAAATAGCAAACTACAACCACCCATTAATACACAAGATGACATAACTCAGAAACCACAGCTATGGACATATCCAAATTAAAATAAGCTTACAAGATTGTGAACAGGGAACCAGAGACATCAATTGGAATATGAGGACAATGTCAAGCCAAAAAGGAGGAAAATACTGGGCAGTTACAGAACTTCTAAATGGTGAGGAGGTCAAGAGAGTTGCAAGATAGAATGCACTGTTCTAAACTTAGGGAGAAAATGATAACTCACAGGGTAACCTCAAAGAAAAATTATAAACATTCACATCACAATAAAAAAAGGAGGACAAGTACAAATATTCAGCAAATACTAAAACAACAGCAATAACAGAAATGATAACACGATTCATAAACATAAGGAGCTCAGCACAAAACATGATATGGAACAAAGAAACCAGGGACATCATGAAAAACCACATAACAAAATGGCAGCAACCAATTCATAGTTATTGATAATTGCACTGAATGTTAATAGATTAAATGCACTACTCAAGAGACGAAGAGTTGCAGACTGGATAAGAAAACAAAACCCATCAATACGCTGTCTACAAGAAACACACTTTAGAGACAAAGACAAAAATGGACTAAAAATCAAAAGTTGGAAAAGATCTATCAAGCAAATGGCACCTTTTGATGGTATCCCACATGAATCTTCACTTTCTTTGTTTTGTCTTGATTTTTTTTTTTTTCTGATTGATCTCTTTCCAAAGCAGTATTGAGGTATTTGTCTTCAATCCCACTAATTCTGTCTCCCATTGATTCAATTCTATTTCTTTGTCTTTTCAATGTTTTATCTATTTCTGACAATTTAGTATTAATCTTCTGGATTTCTATCTGTAGATTTTGTATATTTATAATTATCAATTTATTTTGTCATTTTATTCTTGTATTGTCTTCTGAAATTTTTCTAGGGTTTTGTCTGTATTTTCTTCAATTTTGTCAGTGTTTTCCTTGATCTGTCTCAAAATCCATTGAAGGAACCTAAATATTCTTTTGAAGTCCTTATCAGGGAGTTCCAGTGTTGCTTCTTCCTCAGGGATGTGTTCTGGGTCTATATCATGGCCCCTTGTTTCTACTGCTTTATCTTGCTTCTTTGCGTGCATGTGATGGTCTGTTGTCTCTAAGACATTGTGACATTGTTGCATTTATATTTAATTGGTGACTGTGTGTTGGAGTGATTCACCCAAGATTTTCATTTTCTTTGTTTTGTTTGGATCCATCTGAGTAAATAGGGTACTGTGCTTGATAGTTGGCAGCACTTATGCACTTATTCACTCACTGCCTGTGTCCTGGTGTGTGTGATACAGTATGAGAGTGGCTGCCTAGGTCTCTGTTAACTGTTTGTTAAGAGTAGTTAAGGGTGAGTTAGGCTTGTATTGGCTGTCATGTATCGTTGACCAATTGGTGCAGAAGCAAGTCTTGGCCCTCACTTAGTAGGTGGGGCTGCAGGAGGTGTGCGTATGGTTGGGTCATATGGGCACAGTTGCTGTCTCCCACTCAGTTAGAGGAAAAACACAATAAAAAAAAAAAAAAGTAAAAGCAAGTGGGCAAGAAAACACACTGCATAAACACACAAGAAAAATGGCCAAAAATAGAAAGAAAAGAACAAGAGGAAAGATAATAAATGAGACAAATATTTAAAGAAATACTTAAAAAAGGCAAAAGAAACATGAATAGAAAAAGAGGAAAAGAACTCACAATATCAGGGAGGGGGTATAAGAGAAAAGAGGTAGTGCAAGAAAATAATGATGGAAAAATGCAAAAAGAAAAACAAGGGATAGGGAGAACCACAAGAAAGAAAAAAATGGGAATCAGGAAAAGAGAAGAGGGAAATAGCCAAAAACTAGAACCTGGGAAGGGAAGAAGAAAGAATAAAAATAAAAGGAAGAAGAAAAAAGAAGAAGAAGAAGAAGAGTTTTGAAGCAAACAAACTAAAAGAAGCAAGAAACAAAAAATAAATCTGGGGAGGGCAGGGCAGGTTACCCAGGCTTTGGCAGAGCACACAGACTTGGATGGAATTCCTGCCAGCCCAGAAGATGGGTGGGAATGAGGGATGGTCGCACCTCTATTCACCAAGAGACTGTGGGGTGTAAGAGCAACAAGGGGAATATTGCACCTTTTCAGTCCTCAGTGTTTATTGTGTCTAGTATGTCATTGCAGTCCTCAGCAAGTGGAGCCTATTCTTAGGTCCCTGGAATCTGAGAGAATGCTGTCGCTTTAAATATCCAAAATGGTTCAATTGCTTGTAAACATTCAAAACAGATGTGCCCTTCGGACAGCCCAAAGTCCACAGCTCAGTTTGTCACCTTGTTTGCTGTTTCCCTTTTTAGTCACCAGCCACCAGTCTAGTCCTTCTTGAAGCCCTTGGTGAGCAGGGCTGATTTTTAGTTTAATTCTTAGGTCCTAAGACCACTTGGAAATACCCAAACTGTCTGTGCTGTCAGGATTGCTGACAGTTTGCAGCTCCGTTTGTCTCCTTATTCAGTATTTTCATGCAGGTTCTTCCACTAGTTGGAGTTTAGTCCACTTCTGTAGCCTACCTTTCAAAGCTCAGGGCTCCAGGATTATCTTCTGTATCTGTGTTAATTGGTTTCTGTTTGTTGAAGAGGGTCTGTGTAGTTTGTCTGCCTATTCCTCCATCTTATCAGAACTCCACTCCATAAGCTTTTCAATAGCTGATTTTTTAGAAGTAGATTGCCAGGACTTTCTTCCAAAATCCCTCTGGGTGGAATCAAACCTTTAATCTTTCAGTTTAGCAGCTGAGTGTGTTAACCATTTGCACCACGCAGGTGCTCAGTAGACTCTCAGTAAATATTTGCTGAATGAATGAAGCCATAGGCTTCGTGACAAAGCTTGAACCTGAGCATGAGAGAGAATGTGTTGCTGAGAGGGATAGCCATTAGGTTAAATTCCCAGACCCTGATTCCCTTGCAATGAGGCTATTGCCTTCCCACAGAGATTTTTACAGCACCTCTCTGTTTTACTGCAGGTTGAAGGGATGTCATTATTAGAGCACCAAACTTGTGGTTTGTTGTTGTTGTTGTTATGTGCCGTTGAGTCGGTCCTGGGTTTCCAAGGCAGTATCACTATGGAAGTAGATTGCCCCATCTTCCTTCTGAGGAGTGAGTGGCTGGTGGGTTTGAACCATCAGCTTTCTGGTTAGCAGTCAAGTGCCTTAGGCACTGAGCTACCAGAGCTCCTAACTTGTGGTTTAAGACAAGCTAAATGTTTTATCTCCTTGGAAAAATAACCACCTCCTCTGGAGGAACATAGCTTTTGAGCTCATCAATCATCAGTTAAACCTCAGAGTGAATGAGTTCTTTGGATCCTTTGGTCTTTTAATGGGAAGAGCGAAGAAGGAATGAGGGAAAGGATGCCTCAAGGTTGAGAGAAGAAATATCAACACTTAGGAAAAGAAAGGGTGGATGGAGGGTGAGGAGGCTAGGGAAAGCCTGGCATGGACATACTGAGGGAAGAGTGGC
Source organism: Orycteropus afer afer (assembly GCF_000298275.1). Lineage (NCBI taxonomy): Eukaryota > Metazoa > Chordata > Mammalia > Tubulidentata > Orycteropodidae > Orycteropus > Orycteropus afer. The sequence goes on along the minus strand of NW_006921623.1, from coordinate 6,319,482 downwards.
CCCAGCCCTGAAGATTCATTTTACCATTTGTTGAATATAAATTGTGTGACAGACATATGTCTGATGCTTTTCATTCATTACCCTTAAGCCTCACAACCCTCAAGAGAGGCAAGAATACTACCTCCATTTTACACATGAAGCACTCAAGGTAAGGTAAAGTGACTTGTCCAAGACCATACTATACATTAGTGGTGGAAGTGAGATTTGAACTTTGCTATCTATCTCCAAAATGCCAGATTTTCTTCTTTATCTTGACAATTCCTTCCAAAATATCATGGGATAATTTATGGAGGAAATCAAAGATTTAACCCAGGCTATGGCAGGACAGAATGGATTCAGCCAGGTAACCAGAGGTGAGAGGGGAAATGAGGGTAAGTCAATAACTAGAAGGTAGATACATATTAACTTGGATGAAGGGAAAGGCAATATACAATAAGGGGGAGGTCAGCACAAAATGATCAACACAGAGTGCTGGGAGGAGCCCCAAAGTTAAAGGCAATGAGGGTGGATACTATTCCATACACAATCCTCCAATATCAGTAATAACAATTTTTGAGTGGCTTCATAGAATGACACTCAAACTGAACAAAGGTGGGAAGACAAATGGGACTACAGCCGTGAATATATATAGGTTTGACAGAGTATTTCTAAAAATGTATTTATATGTGCTGCAAACATATCCATGAATATAGTAGAGCGTACAGGGGGCAAAGTTATGAAAACTTCTTAGTCATAACCAAACACCTTGAAGGAATGAGTCACTGGGCCTGAGGGCTCAGAACTATAGTCTTGGGGTACACTAAGATCAATTGGCATAACTTAGCTCACAAGACAATGTTCTACATCCTACTTTGGTGAGTAGCAACTGGGGTCTTAAAAGCTTGTGAGAGCCATCTAACGTGCAACTATTGGTCTCTTCCCATCCAGAGCAAAGAAGAGTGAAGAAAATCAAAGATGCAAGAAAAAGTTAGTCCAAAGGTCTAACAGAACACATGAACCCCAGCCTCCATGACTCTGAGACCACAAGAACTAGATGGCGCCCAGCTACTACTGCTGACTGTTCTGGAAAGATCCCAATGAGAGGTATAGATAGAGTGGAAGAAAATGAGGAACAAAACTCAAAATTATAAAATAAAAAAAAAGAAAGAAGACCAGGCTTACTTCTCTGATAGAGACTGATGGAACCCCCGAGACTATGGCCCTTAGACGCTCTTCAAGCTGGGAACTGAAGTTATCTCTGTGCCTCAACTTTCAGCCAAATGATAGGCAGACCTAACAGGTGAGTAATACCAGGAAGGTACATATTCGTTAGAACAATCAACCACACAAGATCCAAAGTGCATGATTTGCTTAGGGATAAAGCTAAGAAGCCAGGAACAGATAGGCAAGAAGGACAAAGGGAAATGATAAACACAGGATGGAGGTGGCAAGAGTGCTGTTACATTGTGGGGATTGTAATCAATGTCACAAAACAAAATATGCATGAATTATTGAATGGGAAACCAATTTGTTCTGTAAACTTTCACCCATATCACAGTTTAAAAAAAAAAATGACTAAAATGGTAAAAGTTTTTAATATATATATTAACACAATAATTTTTTTCAATAATTAATTAATGACATTAAAAAATGCAATGGAAGCCACAAGCCAAGATTCCAATGTATTTAATAGTAACAATAGTAACAGTATTAGAGACAGCTATAATAAAAACAATAGAGATAGACAGATAACTGCCATCTGTTGTTGTTGTTGTTGTTGTTATGTGCCATCGAGTCGGCCCCGACTCATAGCGACCCCTCCTTGGGTTTTCGAGGCAGTATCACTACGGAAGTAGGATTGCCCAACCTTCCTTCCGAGGAGTGGCTGGTGGGTTTGAACCGCCAGCCGTCTGGTTAGCAGGCAAGTGTCTTAGCCACTATGCTACCAGAGCTCCCAAGTCAACTCCAATTCATGACAAACTTTATTACAACAGAACAAAATGTTGCCTGGTGCTCCACCATCTTCATGATCCCTGGCATGTTTGCATCCATTATTGCAGCTATTGCACCAATTCATCCCATGGAGGGTCTCCCTTACCCTCAGTGGCCCTCCACTTCATCAAACATGATATCCTTCTCCAGCAAGTGATCCCTCCTGATGACATGTCCAAAGCAAGCAAGTTGAACAATATTCTCTTGTAATCCATAAGATTATCACTGGCTAAATTTTGGAAGTAGATCACCAGGCCTTTCTTCCTAATCTGTATTAGTCTGGAAGCTTCACTGAAATTTGTTCACCTTGGGTAATCTCACTAGCATTTGAAAATCTATGGCGTAGCTTCCAAGATCACAACAACATGCAAGCCACCACAGTATGACAAGCTGACAGACGGGTGATGGAGTAACAGTAATAGCAGCCACCTCTTAAGCCTGACGGCCACACAAATCCTTTCCTTTATTTTTCACCTCAGTCCTATGATAATGGTGCCTTTATTATGCTCCTTTTGCAGAGAAGGAAGCTGAGTTTAGTGAGGTCAAGTACCTCATTCAAAGTCTCACAGTGAGTGAATGGTGGAAGTCAGGCGGCTGATTCCTCAGTTCTGGCACTGCACTACTTGATCACTGAGGTCCAGCTCTGAAGCTCAACATCAGCATTGCTGCTCGTTCTCTAGGGCAGCCTCCTTGCACCTCCCCAAACAGCTGCCTCCCACCTGGGGCACCTCTGGTCCCTCTTATCCTTCTCTGCACCACCCCACAGCCATGTGGGCAAACACCAGGCCTCTCCCCAGGCAGGGGATGTCCGATTTGCATAACTTAATTAAATTCTGCATTCTCATTTTCCAAGAAGCAGGCCGATGAAGGATGCTGAGTGCATGGTCTTAAGGCAAATCAACGCAGATGATGAAAGAGCCTATTTCGGTTAAGCAAATTATGAGGAGGCGGGCGATGTCCTCACTCTAATAATTTCCCGTGAATTATTTATACGGAAACTGCAATTACATCGGGCAAAACAGTGTTGTGTGCATAAAGCTCACTTAATTACCCAACCACCTGTTGGGACACAGGGTCCTCCACCAACCCGTCACTTCTCCCAACAGGTCCTTCCTCTGGGAGGGCAGGGGACTCGGGGATCAGAGGGAGGTGCGGCCGGGAGGAACACCATGGCTGCAAGCTGTGGAGGGGCAACCTTGGCTCTCAGACCTGAGTCCTCATCCTGAGCATTTCCTTTCCCCCAGGCTGGTCCAGTCTGAAACCAGAGTCCCATTTCTCTAGGGCCTGGGCAGAGACTGCTCCAGCAGCACCTCTATCTTATCCCTGAAAAGGAGACAGTAAGTGAGGAATAAGAAAGAGTAAGATGAAGGAACGAGGAAACGAGCCCCACACCCCTCCCTACAAACCCTTTAACCAAAGCAAACGAGACTCTTTTCATCAGTGCCCGGTTGTTTAACTGGAAATGAGGGTTACCATGGAAACTATGCTGTCACATAGTATTTCTTACTACTTTGCCAGCAGGAGAGGCCTTGATATGTACAGGAGAACCCTGGCTGGGTGGGGAAGGTCAGGAGGTGGGGGTTGCATAGTTTGTGATCCATTTGCTGAAACACAAGGTCAGATAGATCTGTCTCTAACCTGGGGCAGCAGTAGTTCATCCTCTCCTGGATTATGGGGGCAGAGTATGGGTAACGGCTCTTTCCATTCCTCCCCTGAGAGAAAACCATTGTAAATGTCAGAAATGTGATGGAATTGTCAAAAATACACAAAATCGGCTATCTAGTGAACAGTGAAACAAAAGTTTTTCTTTGTTCTGTAATTGTAAGAATCAGGACATTTTCTTTGAGAAAAGGTGAAAACAAAGACAAATTATGACCATTGGGAAAGATTGGACAGGACTCTCAGAAGTCAGTCCCAAGATAGGGGTATTAGCCTTCCCTTCATTCAAACCTGTTGCTATTGAGTTGCTTCTGACTCATAGCAGCCCTCTAGGACAGAGTAGAACTGCTTCACGGGGTTTCCTAGGCTCTGGTGGTGCAGCGCCTAAGGATTTGATTGCTAACCAGAAGGTTGGCGTTCAAACCCACCAGCTGCTCCACAGGAGAAAGATGAAGTAATCTGCTTTTGTAAAGATTTACAGCCTTGAAAATCTGCTGGGGTCACCATGAGTCACAGTCAACTCAATGGCAGTGGTTTTTTGAATTTTTATGCAAGCAGACTCCCACATCTTTCTCCCACAGAGCAGCGGTAGAGTTCAACCTGCTAACCTTTTAGTTAGCAGCCAAACTCTTAACCACTCGAGATCCTTCCTCCCTTCATAATAAAAAATAAAAACAAAAACAAAAAAAACACCCTAACCCAATGTCATCTAAATGATTCTGACTCATAGCGATCCTATAGGACAGAGTAGAACTGTGCCACAGGGTTTCCAAGGCTCATCTTTCGCCCATGGAGCAACTGAGGGGTTCCAACTGCAGACCTTTAGTTGTTGTTGTTTGTTGTTATGTGCCGTCGAGTTGGACCCAACTCATAGCAACTCCTCCTTGGGTTTCCAAGGCAGTATCACTACGGAAGTAGATTGCCCTATCTTCCTTCCGAGGAGTGGCTGGTGGGTTTGAACTGCCAGCCTTCTGGTTAGCCGTCAAGTGCCTTAGGCACTACGCTACCAGACCTTTACTTGTTGTTGTTTGCCATCAAATCGGACCCAACCTTTAGTTAGCAGCATTTAAATCAGAAGCCATCCAGGCCCCAGGCAGTAGACAAAGGTTGGGTAAGAGGTAGACTTGAGATGGGGGTAAATGTTTGGAGATTTAAATGGAGATTAGTTTCCATGTAAATAATTAATGGGAATTATTATGCATTTCCAAATAAATAATATCGCAGGAGATCAATAGCTGCTATTATTACATATTGCAAAAGCACAAAAACAAACCAAATCTTTTGTCACCGGGTAGATTACGACTCCCAGAGACCCCATATGTTACAGAGTAGAACCACTGTACAGAGTTTTCTTGGCTGTATTCTTTATGGAAGCAGATCACGAGGCCTTTCTTCTGCAGTGCTGCTGGGTGTATTCTAATGGCCAACCTTGAGGATAGTAGTCGAGGCAAGTCATTTGTGCTACCCAGAGACCCAGGGACCATTGGAAGTTGCAGTGCACCAAGAGTACAGGGTTCTAATCATTATCTGTCCTTAACTATTATGAAGCTTTGAAGAAAAGAAAAGAAAGAAAAAAGGAGCTCTGGTGGTGTAGTGGTTAAGGTATTTGGCTGCTAACCCAAAGATCAGGGATTTGAACACTCCATGGAAGAAAGATGAGGCAGTCTGCTTCTGTAAAGATTTATAGCCTTGGAAAGCTAATTGGAGGGGGGGGGGGTGTCGCTATGAGTCGTAATCGATTAGATGATGGTGAATTTGTTTTTTTGGTTTGGAACCTTGAAAAAGTGATTAACAGAAAGCTTTTAGCTAGCTATGAAGTTCAAATACAATGCCTATATAATACTTTGATTTATTTTCAGTTAATTACATACATAGTAAGTGGATAAAATAATAATCTTATCTAATACTATAAAATAATGATAATAGCTATCATTTGTAGAGCACTCATCCTATGCAAAGCACTATGTTAAGGTTTATAGACATTTATCATTAAGCCCATCTTACAGACAAAGAAACTGAGGCTGAGAGAGGTTAAGCCATTTGCTCATACTACAAAGCTAGAAAGTAACAAAGGCAACATTTGAACCCAGAGCTTTCTGACTCAAAACTTGTGCTTTTACCACCAGGAAGAAGTTTATGATCAAAATCCAAGTTCTCTGTGAGTCAAGCTCCCAGCCCACGTAACAACAGTGCTCTGTCTCCATCCAGTCCACGACCGGCTGTTTAACAGGGATGAAATGGAGTGTTTTTTCTCCTTTAAAGATTTACCATGTATAAATGTGTGAGAATATTAAAGGCAACAATTAACTTTATTGGAAACCTTATATTCTCCAGCCTCATTAGAGCTGCCAACAAGATCTATTATTAGTATTACTATGCAGATACTGTAATAAAAAGGGTATTTAAAGTGGATAGTTTGGCAATGAAATAAAATAGCTTTTCTCTCTCTTTCTTTTCCTTCTTAAGATATATGTGGGTATCAGAGATGGTCTGGAGCAAGGCAAAAGCCCTGTGGGATCTGCGGACTGAAGCACTCATAAAATTTGCCATTGCAGATGACTAGCACAGTTGGGGGGGCCCCCTGGAGGTTGTCAGTGTCCTAGGGGATCACCCCAACACCTCTTGGAGGAGCAAGGATTTTTCCAGGAGAAAAGCCCCTGCTCATTTGGCAGAAATGTGCTGTAGGGTTCAGTTGCTATCTTTGCAAAGTTGTGAGTCTCTAACAAAATCCCTCTTATTAGCTTTAGCCTCATTCATCTTGTCCTGTCATCTCAAAGAGGATATAAAGCCAGAGAATTATTCCACTCATTCCTTCCTTCTCTCTTCCTCAGTTCACCTCATGTGCCTGCCTTGGGGAAGTCGGAAATAGGAACGGGTCTCCTTACCTACTTTATCCTGGCTTACTTTCCCTGCTGCTAGCTTATAAGTGTGCCTTTCTCAAGTCCCTATCTCGACTCAGAAGGCTTCTGGGATGAGCTGAGAATTTTCTCCAGGCCTGTCCCAGCCACCGAGGGAGCCCAGGGTACTTAGGTTTGCTTGTTCCTTGGGCCTCTTGTTTTCATAATACAGAGAAGACACTGTCCTCTCTCTCAAGGCCATCTGTTACCCCCTTCATGAAGGGTGACCAGCTCAGCCCTTGCTTGACCATCTAGTAATGTCCTTCACTGAGAAAGCCCAGATGGAGACCAGGAGGGGTTGGAGACAGTTGGCACCTGATCCTGGATTCACTGGAACCACCGCTGGATGTGCTGAATGGAAAAGTCCTGGAATAACTAGTCTCAGAACTCCTGCGAGGGCCTAGCTGTGTGAGCCCTCCTGCCCTGTCCATACTGATAATTATTACTCTTTTTATTAATGATAATAGTTACTATTTATTGCCATGCATGCACTCACTTAATCTTCACTACACTATAAGGAGGAGCTCTGGTGGCGTAGTGCCTAAGGCACTTGACTGCTAACCAGAAGGCTGGCGGTTCAAACCCACCAGCCACTCCTCGGAAGGAAGGTTGGGCGATCCTACTTCCATAGTGATACTGCCTCGGAAACCCAAGGAGGGGTCGCTATGAGTCGGGGCCAACTCGACGGCAAACAACAACATACAGTAAAACCAAGAAAGCCAGAACTAGTATAAGGCAGAAACCTGTCAGAGAAGGAAGATTCAACTATTTTCCACTAAAAGAGAGTGGTAGAAAAGTGCACCCTGACAAAGGCAGAAAACTTGTGAGACCCAGGGAAACAGGGCAATCTGGTCGAGTTTTACCTCTCACAAGTTTCACCATAGCTACAACTCATAAATCTGTTCAACATGTCACACTTGTTTGTACCTTTGCCCAAGTGTTCTTCTGCTCTTCCTCCAGATTAATTCTTTAACATCCTTCAGGTTTCAACTCAAAGAAGGCTTACATGATCACCCCCTGCCTCTGCAAGCATGCATCTGCCTGCCCTATTCACCACCACAAGTCCATTGCCTAGCATAATAGTTGACATATAATAGGTGCCTAGTCAGTAGTTTTTGAATGAATGCTAGAGAGCTTGAAAAGAGCTCTTGTGGTCTGTGGATAAGGCATTTGGCTGCTAACCAGAAGGCCAGTGGTTCAAACCCACCAGCCACCCTGCCAAAGGAAGATGGGGCAATCTACTTCCATAAAGATTTACAACCTCAGAAACTCAATGGGGGTCGCTATGGGTCAGGATCAACTCAATGGCAGTGAGTTTGGGTTTTTTTTTTTTTTTTTTTTTTTTTTTTTTTGATTAGAGAACTCGTTCAAGATTACAAGCTAGACAGTGTTGGAACACAAGGCCAAATTCTAGACTGGCTGATCCTGTGTATATATGTGGTTTGGGTATCCAGGTTGGAAAACAGCAATGTAGGGCTTCCCAGGGCCACTCACAATCAGCTCCCCAGGTATCCAAATGTAAAACCTTCACAGGAACTAACTAGAAACCAAAGCACTAGGAAAGCCAAATGAAGACCAATCCACAACCTAGGTAGACATGGAGACCCAGGAAAGAGGGAGAAAAAAAAAGTTAAGAATACAGTCTTAGGTTAGCACTCTAGGCTACCAGGAACCACTAATTGTTGTCAGTCACTTGTTTTTGCTTTCCCTTCCCACGAAAAGGTCAGAACAGGGCTGTGGGAGCAGAACTCTGGGGACACACTAGGACCAATTCTCATGAGCTGGGTGCCTGCTTTGACTTTAGAGATGACTTCTCAGACTTCTCAACCTTTATTTTAACATCATGGCACACAGAGAAAACCATAATTTTTGTTCTGCACACTGGAGTACACCACATAAGCTTCTCCCAGCTAGAGGAGACCTGACCAGGATTCCCCCAAGCCACCCAGGCATCTAGAGGACTGAGGGTCTCACCATTCTGACATATGGGTAATTGAAGGTCACCAGTATGCCACAGCACACCTGTTGGGAAGCTCTAATTTGGAACAAATTCATCAATTGACAGATGATAAAACAGATTGAGGGATAAAACAGATTGACTTGGTTAAGGTCATGACTTGGGCTTCAAGTGGTGAAATTCTGTACTATGTTGTCTCTTAAAGATGAGAGGGCATTGGGTCATAGGAGAAGTTCAAGGAGCTAGATTCAAGGCAAGGGAGTGGGGCTAACTAGGAGACCTGACCTAATGAATAATATAAGTGCAATAGTATCTAAACTGGACTCTGAAAGTCGCTCTGACATTATGCTAAGTGCTTTACATGCTTTATCTAGATTCATAATGGGAAATGCCTTGTGAGAGCCTGCTATGGTAACTATGTTGTTATGCCAGCTTTGACAAAAGATTCAAGACAGTGCTCAGTATCCTCACTGGAGGGCCAAAACCTGGGGGCTCTGTCTCCAGAGATGTGCCAATCTCACTTAATCAGGAGCAGAAAGTAGGCTGACTGTACAGCCTTTGACCACCACAGCCATGCCTGAGAAGATAGCCCCCATTCTGTTCAAACTGAAGGCAGACCCCTCTCATTCTCCTCCCTTACCTTCCCCCACAGCCCTGTCCATGGAAACAATCTTTGAACTTGGCCTTGCCACCTTGCCCATGTGCATCTTCTGCAGCCCATCTCCCAGGTAAGTGTTGTGCAAGCCTTGAACACACTCCACCTGCTATTAGAGTCACTGGCCAGGACTCTTGGAGAGACATCAACAACATGCCACTCGCTAGTTGCTGTCAAGTTGATTCCGATTCATGGTCGCCCCATGTGTATCAGAGTAGAATTGTGCTCCTTAGGGTTTTTAATGATTGATTTTTCAGAAGTAGATCATCAGGGCTTTGTTTGTCTTCAACACAGCTTTTACATTCAGAATGCATAGTGGAAGTAGGAACAAAAGGCACCTCTCGGTGGACTCGAACCTCAACTGGCTGATTAGCAGCCAAGCATGTTAATCATTTGTACCACCCAGGGATTCCTACCAACAACATAAAACCAAAACCAAACCCATTGCTGTCGAGTAGATTCCAACTCATGGTAACCCCATGGGTTACAGAGTAGTACTGCTCTGAAAAGTTTTCTTGGCTACAGTCTTTACAGAGGCAGTTCATCAGGGCTTTCTTCTGCAGAGCCTCTGTGTAGATTTGAACTGCCAACATATTGGGTTAATATCCCAGCACAAATTTTTACACCACCAAAAACATTGTTATGGTTGTTGTGTGCCTTCAAGTCTGTTCCAACTCATAGAGATCCTATAGGACAGAGTGGAAATGCCCCATAGTATTTCCTAGGCTACAATCTTTACAGGAGAAGATTGTCACATCTTTTCTCCCACAAAGTGGCTGGTGGGTTCAAACTACCAAACTTCGGCTAGCAGCCAAGCTCTTAACCGTTGTGTCACCAGGATTCCTTACCAGTACCATACTGGGAAGTAAATCACAGATGCACAGCTGAATCACCCACACCTCTGCACAGACTAAGGCCCAAGTCTGGCCTTTTCCATCTGGAGGTGTTAAGCCTCTGACTGGTCAGACAATCTTCCGTGGATGCACCTAGATCTTTGTTGTCAAGCTACTTAATTGCCCCTTGATGGCCTCTTGTGCTAGGCTCAGGATTCCTCCAAGAAATGCTGAGAATGATAGAGAAGATGAGGCTTTTCACCTAGAGTGGACAGAGAGAGCCTTCTCCTAGAGCCAGCAGCACCCTTTTGGCTTGTGCCCTCTTAGCTTATTTGTCCCTGTCCTAGGATTAGTTCCATCCTACCTCCACTTTGTATCCTACCAGTGTCTTCAGAAGGCCCCTTCTCATCACTTCTAGGATCCCTCCCTTCCCAGATCCAAGATCTGACTTTGCATCACCTCAAAACAGTTTTATATTCAGATTGCACAGTAAGAATAGGCAGACAGTCTAAATTCTTTACCTTGACTTAGGAAGGCCTGCTTGATCTTGCTGTTGCCTCACTTCCCACATCACCTCCTGTCATTCTCACTCTGTCCAACTACATTTACTGTCTGTAGCTTGTTTCTTCAAACACACCAGACTTTTCCATCTCAGGACTTTTGCATAGGCTGTTTCCTCTATCTGGAATACTCTCCTTGGCCAACTCTACCTCAGCCTGCAGATCTAAGCTTATATTCTTCTTCAACTAAGCCTTTTCTGACTCTTCAGTCTAGAGTAACTCCCTCTCCTATTTTATCTCCCATACTACCCTATTCTGTTCCTCATACCACTTATAAAAATCCATGATTATAAATTTATTCTTCTTCATTCCAGTGCAAACTCCATGAATGCAGATCATGTCTTCTTGTTCTCTATTGTCCCATTGGCAGACAGAGTTCCTAGCATGTACTGTATTAAGCACTGATTTAAAATCTCTTGAATGAATGATTACATGAGTTAGAAATCTTGAATTTCAATTCCAACCTAACTGCTGACCAGCTGTGTAACCTTGTGCAAATCACTCCTTGCCTTGGATCCTCAGTTTCTCATCCAGCTGTCAAATAGAGACAGAGAGAGAGACTCTGGTGATGTAGTGCTTAAGGCATTTGACTGCTAACCAGAAAGCTGATGGTTCAAACCCACCACCCACTCCTCGGAAGGAAGATTAGGCAATCTATTTCTGTAGTGATACTGCCTCAGAAACCCAAGGAGGGGTTGCTATGAGTCGGGTCCAACTCGACAGCACATAACAACAACAATATGGGAAACAGTTACTACCAGCACAGACAGCCAGAAGTGGCAGCACCCCTGGACTCACTGGGCTTGGGCAGAGTTGTCAACATCCCAGTGAGCTGTGGTGGGGTCACTGATGGCACCTATAGGCAAAGCAGGGCCATCTCCACTGCCCCCATGCCTTTGTCCAGTGCTGGTTGGTGCACTGGGGTAGCCTGTGTCCTTCCACTCAACAGAGTTCAGAGTCATGCTGCCCAATGCTTATCACCATAAAAAGGAAGCTGTTTAACCTGTCTTTTAAATTTTAAAAGACTCCATCTGAGTCTAACTGCTCCTGGCCCTTCTCTTCTCCCAACTCAGCATTCAACCCTTCATTCATATTCTATCTCTGTGCTGACACTCCCCTGAAGGCTGAGTCCACTGTGAGGAGTCTTACTTTTATTTCATTTTGGACTTCCCTTCTCTATCTCGGTAAAGTGTATTGGCTCACAGACAGGTCCAGAAGCTATACTGGGAGAGCTATGTTCACTGTTTAGTAGAGATCTTGGTCACCCAACAGTTTAACATCCAATTACCATAAAGCTTGTGAAAGGCCCTGAGGCTCTCAGAGTCCTAGAAATCTGGGGTCCCCATTTACCTTGAAGCACATACACTATTTTGTCTCCTCCTTCTGCAGTCTGACTCTTCAAATCCTTTTATCTTGCTGATTTGGGGGCAGACATTGCGTGTAGAATGTATGCTGAGCCTGGAGCATTGACTAATATCACAAAGGGGTCTCTTCTACTTTAGCCCTCTAAACTTCAAATGGAGACCAGACTCAAAACTTGGTCCTCAGCACTTGCTATGGCATGTATGGGTGGTTTCACTAACCACCATGGTTTCAGAAGCCTCAAGAATTTATGTATAGTTTTAACTTTCCAAAGATCTTCCTTTCTCTATTTTCATTTGATCCCCATAGCACCCCTGGCAACAGTCTGCTGTAGTTGAAAAGGTATGGAAGAGGAGTTAGGAGTCTGATTGTGCACCTCTCCTATCATGAGACCAGGTAGGTCACAGCCTCAACTCTCTCCTCCACAGAATCAGGAGGTTGGGCAAGATGAATATTAACTTTCTTGGTTCTATTAGTCTAGAGAAGCAGAGCAGGTTTTAACAATCCCATTCTACAGGAGATGAAAAATTAAGGTTCAAATCACAAAATTGATTTGACTGGAATTTCAGAATGGTTGGCTGCTGAACCAAACCTGGAATGCCTCTCCAGAGCCCTGTTCTCAAGTTCTTTCCATTGGGCCACATGTTGCTAGTGGCTACCTACTATGTTGGACTGCATACATAGAGAATATTTCCATCATCACAGTAAGTTCTATCGAGTGGTGCTGATTTGGAAATGGTCTTTGCATTTTCTTTCTCAATTAGATTGAGCTCCTTAACAGGAACCTCAGCATATTCATCTTTGTGTTTCTAGTGCCTAGAACTGTGCCTAGTATCAAAAGTACCCAAACACTTATAGAATGGATCTGTTTGCCACTCAGCCAGGACCTGGGTCCAAAGTCAGGAGAGTTGCGTCTGTGTGTGATGAGGAGACCCTGACCCACAGAGGGCCAACCAGTAGCCCAGTTGCTGGAATGGGAGGGTTCACTAACCCATCTGTATTCTAGAGGGACAGTTGAGGGAGTCTGACCTCCCATTGCACCTGGTGCTGAATGGGAAGGAAGTGAGGGGAAAAAAGCTGATCCTACCCACAAGGGGAGCCAGCAGAGGGCACCTGCTTCCCCATGTCTTCAGACAGTCCCAGTTGGGCAGCCTGCCTTGTTAGCACCAGGAGGCAACCCTGCTAATTACCAAATCCAAACTTGGGATTTGCATTTTTAGTTTTATGAAATGCTCACACAAGAGGCATATCTTTTTTCCTTTTTTCGTTTTTTTTTTTTTTTTTTTTTAAATCAAGATGGATGGGGGGGAAAAAAAGCTCATACAAGTACATACTAATTCAATCTAATCTTGGTCATTTCAGTTTCCATAAGAAAGTGCTTTCATAAAGCTACAAAGCTAACATCCATAACTCTCCAGACAGGATACCTCTGCATTAAGTTTCCCATTTATCTTCTGAGATGGCAAATCATCCATTTATAATGGGATTTAATAAAGCGAGCTCCCTTCGCAATCCCAGCTGCTGGAATGCGCCTCAGATCCCGAGAAGCTGCTTCGCTTCTCATGACTGGGCTCATGACCGTTTCATCATCCCAGGGCAGCATGGATAGGCCCTCTAAGTGTGCCTGGGTGTGGAGTGCCTAGGGCATTACCATACAACAAGGTTACCATGACATGTGCATGTTGGTGGAGAAGAGCATGGCCTGTAGGGAAGAGGGTACCCTACTCCCTCATCCTGTAGTCTCACAACCAGTGAAGATCAGAAGGAGGGAGCTGGGTCTGGTATTAGACTCATTATTTAAGGTGGATAGGGTTTGTCATAGAGATGACAATGTAGGAAGGAATAGGGGTTGGTAGACTGGTTCTAGAGGCTTAGCTAAGTCGGGAGGGATGATGCCCTACTGTCACAGGGTGGATGTGCCTTGAGAAACAGACACTGATATGGAGTTGAACCTGCAGATTATTTATTAAGATGTGGCCATGGGATCTACACTTGTGGAGAGAAAAGGTAGGAAGCAAGAGTGGGCAGAAGGAGGAATCCAGCTGTTATGCAGCCCAACAACAACCTTGGCTAATCTCATAGGGAGTTTTGGAGCCTAGAATGGCCCCTCAGAGCTGTTTCAAATCCATTTGAGATGGCCAGACTTTCCTACTTCCAATCAATGAGTCATTGAATGAGGCCACACATACACAAACCAACAAAGCAGTTGCTGATGAGTCCATTCCAACTCATGTCAGAGAAGTATGTTCTATAGGGTTTTCAATGGCTGATTTTTTGGAAGTGCATCACCAGGGCTTTCTTGTAAAGTACCTCTGTGTGAACCCAAACCTCCAATCTTTTTGGTTAGCAGCTGAGCATATTAACCATTTGTACCACCCAGGGACTCACGGGACCACCCCAGAAGGGATATAACCTTGGACAAGAAGGCCCTCTGCAAGTGAAGCAATCTCCAAAGGGGCTGACTGCTGAAGCTTGTCTGCCCATTGCTTTCCTAGCTGTTAAATCAGCAAGTCCTTCATTGAAGGGGAAGCTGGGTGACATAGCACAGTGTCTACTACACCTGCCAAACAATCTGTGACTCCTTCCCCTACAAATTAGGTTTTAATCATACTACACCTGTGACCTAGGAGTCCTTGGGTGGTACAATTAAATGCTCAACTACTATCCAAAAAGTTGGCAATTCAAACCCACCCAGAGGCACCTTGAAAGAAAGCACTGGTGGTCTACTTCTGAAAGGTACAGCCTTGAAAACTCTATGAGCAATTCTCCTCTGTGCACATGGAGTTGCCAGGAATCAGGGTCACCAAGGATTAGAATGACTTAATGGCAGCTAGCAACAACAATAACACTTGTGGCCTATGGTGCCTGGGCCTTGTACGGTACTAGAAAATGAGTTCCTCTCACTGCTTGTTCAGTCCTACCTCCTGGTCTTCTTCTGGCCAGGTGAGATTGAAAGGCCATTTAGACTAGCTTATCACCTTGGGAGTAATAGATTTTGGGGCTGAAGATGGCGTAGGCTGAAAGAGTGCAACAATCAGACAGAACCACACCAACAAGCCTTGATGGAGTAGTCTGGGCCCCAAAACCAGCACTCTGCTCTGATGGGGCCCAGAAGAAAGAAAACCCAGCTCACCTGCAAGTTGCTCAAACCCACTTCCCTTGAGTCGGATCTGATTCATAGTGACCCCTCCTTCGGTTTCCAAGGCAGTATCACTACGGAAATAGATTGCTCAACCTTCCTTCTGAGGAGTGGCTGGTGGGTTTGAGCTGCCAGCCTTCTGGTTAGCAGTCAAATGCCTTAGGCACTATGCCACCAGAGCTCCCAAGTTATAGCCTTATTGCTTTTAGGGCACTTTACAACCTGGGAAGGAGGCAGATCTGGCATTCTTTGCTATCTCTTGTGTGTAAAAAGTATCCTGGGGCCAATCCCCAGGCAGGACAGGAAGTTCTGGGTTGAATCTGATGTCCAGATTTCTAGATCCAGTGAGAGGTATGCAGTTATCAAGTGTTAAAAGTGGAAGAAGGGGCTTCTTAGAGGTCCAAACTACCTTGGATTCCTCTTGTCTTCATTTGGGTTCCCCCAAAGCAGAAGCAGCGACAATGTTGAAATGTAAGTAATACATTTTGGAAGCAATATCAGAAAATGTCAGAAAGCAAGTGGGGAAGAGAGAGTGGGGAGGAAAGGGAGCCAATAAAGGATTTGTTATCAAAGAAGTTTCCCTTGTGGGGAATTGAAACTTATCCTGTTGGGAAACTCTAGGAAATGATGTGAAACACATGCCTCAGAGTTAGGCTGCTTGAGGTGGGAGGGAACTGGACTATCTTTATACACTAGCCTCAGGTGGTCATTGGTTGAGGGCTGCTCCTGAACCAGTTGCCATCAAGTGGATTCCAACTCATGGTGACTCCATGTATGTCAAGGTAGAACTGTGCTCCACAGGGTTTTCAATGGCCAGTTTTTTGGAAGTAGATAACCAGGCCTTTCTTCTGAGGCAAATCTGGGCAGTGCACTCAAACCTCCAGCCTTTTGGTTTGCAGTAGTTAACTATTTGCATCATCCAGGGACTCCGGAGGGCTACTCCTAGAAGTCTTAATTCCATGGCACTTCTAACTTCTAAAATGGACACTGGGAGTCAGAAAAAGATCTCAGACAAAGAAATGCTGGTGCTGGCAGTTAGAAGTGGACCACTGTAAACAGTGGGATATAGGTAGGGCACCCACAGCACGTACTACACTCCTCTTCTGCATTCCCAGCATATGCTCCTGCAGTCCCTGCTTGAACTCTTCCAGTGATGGGAAGCTTACTACCTCACACATTACATTATTGGGCACCTTTAGCTTTACTAAAGTTATTTCATAGGTCAAGCCAAGATCTGCTTATTTTCCAGTCTTGGTCTAGTACATTCTACTAGACTCGGGGCAGTAATGTTTATCTCTGTTTCACTACTACATGAAGAAAGAATACCTGGCACATGTTCTCACTCTAAACTGACTGCCATCTAGTCAAATCTGACTCATAGTGACCCCTCCTTGGGTTTCTGAGGTGGTATCTCTATGGAAGTAGATTGCCCAGTCTTCCTTCCGAGGAGTGGCTGATGGGTTTGAACGACCAGCCTTCTGGTTAGCAGCCAAATGCCTTAGGCACTATACCACCACAGCACCTGATATTTTTGAATGAATGAATGAACATGTGTATGCAGGTCCCTACCTCCAGAAAGTTTACAACTTTGCCTTATTTCCAGTTTGCTTTCCATTTATTACTTGTGTGATCTGATCCTCATTTTCCCCTTCTGTAAATGGAAATAACCATTTACGCACATAGTGCCTGAAACAATGTTGAACTAGAAGTGCTTGTACACATTCATTCAACAAACCTTTTGTGAGATCCTAGTATGTCAACCACTCTTTCTAGGTGCTGTGTGCCGCGAGTTTCAGAAGAATAAAGAATTAAGATAGAGGTAGAGGGCAAACAATCACCTGCAACTATTATTGTTTAGAAGCCCTAGGTATTTAATCAAGGAGCTCTGGTGGCATAGTGTCTAAGGCATTTGACTGCTAGCCAGAAGGTTGGCAGTGCAAACCCACCAGCCGCTCGGGGAAGGAAGACAGGACAATCTACTTCCGTAAAGATTTATCTCCTCAGAAACCCAACTGGAGTCTCTATGAGTCAAGATTGACTCAAAGGCAGTGAGTATGGTTTTGCTTTTGAGGTGTTTAGTCAGGCGGAATGGGTAAATACACTGTCTTTCTTGCTCTCGACTCACTCACCACTCCCTTTAACAGAGCCAACTTCCCCATGTAAACATATGCATCCTGGGCAGTTCCTGGGACAAAATCTTTAGGGACTCGGGTCACTTCCATTCTCTCGTCCACCCCCTTCAGGAGGAGGTACAAAGAAAGAGTTTACTCACAGACCCCAGGCACCCCCCTGTTGCCCAGCTCTAGGGGCACTTGGTTCCCTCAACCCCTCCTGGGAGGACCCACAACTTCCATTGTCATTTGTATTTCCTTTTAAATGTCTTTTTGCGTGGAGTTGTGGGGAGAGGATTAGCTCCTCTTCCTGAAATATGGCTCCAATGCCAGGAAGAGCAAGCTCAAATCAGCAAGGCGAGTTAAGCTTTCTGCCTCGAGCTGCGGGCTTAGCGGTGCAGATTACAACAGCAGGTGATGAGCGACGTTAGCCGCTGCTGTGGAGACTGTGAAAATCCTGTTACAGGGCAAAGGCGTTTTAGCTATAGCTCCAAATTTCAAAGAATGATTGAGTTGGAACGTGGCAGGCAGGAGGCAACTGGGGACCAGAGTTATTTGACTTAAACTGAGAAGGAAGCCTGAGGGGGCTGCTGAGGTAGAGAAATCCAGAAAGGGATCCGGGTGTGCCAGCACCTCCCCCACCGTCCCCTGGGTAGAACCTTGGTCCTCTCTCCCCAACACACACACTCCTCCCCATCTCCTGTCCTTCCCATCCCTCTCTGCCCATCCATAAGCATAAGGAGCTTCCATCTGCTTTGAATCACGTCTTCTTCACCGATCTGTAAGCTCCTGGAGATCAGAGCCTGTGGTTTCTTCATCCCCACAGGGTTTAGCACAGCACCTGGCACATGGTAAATGCTCAATAAAGTTTGCAGAGGATTGATTGGTTACTGTCTCAAATCCACATCTTCCTTGTCTTGTTTTGCCTGATGCCTAGATCCCACCCTCCCACCTCACCACCCACTGAGCTCTCCTGGAGGCTCACATCTTTTATGCAGCCATCCCTGGCTCCTTGAGAAAGAAGTAGAGCCTGGTAATGCAAAAAAAAAAAAAAAAAAAAATGCAATGCATTGCCATGGAGTCGGATCCGAATCATAGTGCCCCCTTCTTGGGTTTCCGAGGTGCTATCACTACGGAAGTAGATTGCCCAACCTTCCTTTTGAGGAGTGGCTGGTGGGTTTGGATCACCAGCCTTCTGCTTAGCAGTCAAATGCCTTAGGCACCACACCATCAGAGCTAAGCAGACCCAAATCCAACTGCAAACGAAACACTTAGGGGGATAAATGATTTTTAAAACCAATTCAGGGAAAGACCAGCCTTGTGTATTTGCTTTGGCCTATTATATGGGAAGGAGCTCTGGTGCATTGTGCTTAAGGCACTTGACTGCTAACAAGAAGGCTGGTGGTTCAAACCCACCAGCCACTCCTCAGAAGGAAGGTTGGGCAATCTACTTCCATTGTGATACTGCCTCAGAAACCCAAGGAGAGGTCGCTATCAGTCGGATCCGACTCCATGGCAGTGGTTGCATTGCATTATTATATATGAGAATGATAAAATGGCAGGGCTTAGAGTCTCTTCCAGAGACCTTGACTCTAATACCCACTCCCACTTCACCTCCTCCCTTCTGTTCTGACCCTGACTTGCCTTTAATGGGAAACAGCTTGGTGGTGTAGTATATGGACTTGGAGACCACAAGGATCAGGGTTCAAACCTCAGTTTTTCACTTAACTTTTCTGAATTTATTTTCTCATCTGTAAACTACCCATCTCATAAATTGTATATTAAGATAACATCTATAAAGAAGATTATCAGTGCTCAGCACATGGTAGAAATTAATCAAATCAGAATGGCATTATTGCTAGTGGAAGAGTGGTTCCCCATATGCCACACCAGAGCATTACTCCTCATCTCTTACAAAATCCAATTTACAGAGCATGCACAGGCTTGAGGTCCCTTAATCTGATTTGATACTCACAACACCCCTATATAATGTCAGTGATTATTATTCCCTTTTTATTGAGAGGAAACTGGACCTCGGAGCAGTAACTTGCCCAAGGTGACTTGGCTTAGAAATATGCATACCAGAACAAGAATTTGGGTACTGAGGCCAGAACCTGAAACTGTTCCCCATACTAAGCCATCTCTCAGGTGGGAACAACTAATTGTTATAGAGAACCTTATCCAGGGAGGGACCTGCTGTCAGGTGGACAAAGAAGATGAAGGCAAATATTTCTTTCCTCTCACCCTCCCTTCTTTCCTTCCTTTCTTTTTCTTCATTTCCTTCCTCTGTCCCTCCCTTCCTTCCTTTATTCCTTCCTTTCTTCTCTTCCCTCCCTCCATCACACAGTGATTAAGGCTTGCCATATGGTCTGCTCTCTAATAGTGAGTACATGGGATATAAAAGAAAGAGACGATATGGTCCCTGCTGAAGGCAGCTTACAGTCCAGCTGCGGAGATGAAAGGACTATTACAGGAAGTAATTTCAGAGCACCAGGCAACATTCCCCCAGGAGTGCAGTGGTACTCCAAGTAAAATGCACATATGGGGTCAGAGAACAAGCATTATGGACAATGGTGTTATGAAGCAAGGAGGAAAGAAGCCCCCAGGGCTCAGGGGGCCATGGAATGATGAATGAAAGCTACCAGGAGATAGACTTCCCAGGAAGGAACTGTGCAAAGACTAAATGGGCTACCCTGGAAGAATGAGTCCCCTGTCTGCAGGCGTTCAAGGAGTGGCTGGATGACTTCTTGTCTGGTATATGGCCTGGGGTGGAGCAGAGGTAGGTCAGGCATTCGCCAAGGTTTGGCTCAATAACTTCAGGCTTCTCTGCCCCCAGGATTCTCCAAATTAATGACAGTTCCTATTAAAGAGTTCATTGTAAGAGAAGCAAGGGCATCCAAAAAAGTCAGCTCACATTCTCTTAGAAGATAGAGCCTCTCTGAGGAGGTACAGATCAACTGCTCCCTAGTTTGGCTTAACATGACTCCAGTCTCTTCATCTCACATAAGCCATCTCCCCTCCACTTTCTCACACCTGGCTCCTCCAAGCCAAGATTTAGAGGACCCACAGCAGCAGCCTCTCCCTCCAAGTGAAAACAAAGGAGAAAGCATGCAAAGACCGTCTGAAAGTCCTCTTGTTTGCTCTCCTCTTCTGAGTCTCTGCAGAATACAGACTAGCAATATCCCAAGTAAGCAGCAAGCTGGGCTCCACTTGTGCTGCATCCTTTGCAAAGGCTCCCATCCTCACCTTCTCCCTGTGAAAGGCATGGCTCTCTCAGAACAGGGGAGGGTACTGAAGTCAACCAGGCACTCTGGGGCAGCTGGCCTCTCCTTCTTCCACCTCTCCATTTGAAGAAGCCTCAAGACTGCCTGCTCTGGGGATTTTCCTGTGGCAACTTAAAGACTTTCCATCCTAGGATTCAGGGCTAAAAAAGTTGACCCTAAATGTCATCTACTTCAGCTTCCTCATTTACTGCATACTGAAGATGACAGCAGCATCAACCCTGCAGTGATCCCTTGTGCTGTCAGCCAGCAGAGCTCCTTGGGCACCAATAGAACTGCATGGCCATTGTTGGAATCATAGTTCCCTGGATACTAAACCTCACCACCATCCCTCAATCCTTAAGCAATACAATTCACAGAGCCTGCATAGGCATGTAACATCCCAAGATGCAGTAGAAAGATAAGATTCTGAAGTACAGCAATGCTGGATTCAAATCCTAGCTCCTGCAGTTGACATCTCAATTACTCTTGAGTTGATGATGTAACCTCTCTATGATGGATTAGATTGTGTCCTCTCAAATATGTGTTGGATAGAGTGGAAGAAAAATGTGGAACAAAACTCAAAGTCATAAAAAAGGCCAAGCTTATTGATAGAGGCTGGTGGAACCTCCAAGACCATGGCCCTTAGACCCCCTTCAAGCCTGGAAATGAACTCACCCCAGTGGCTCAACTTTCAGCCAAACAGTAGACAGACCTATAAGGTAACAATATAGAGGGGTACACACTCCTTAGAACAATCAGCCATATGAGATCAAAAGAGCAGCTTTTGCCCAGGGATAAAGCTCAGAAGCCAGGAAAGAATAAGACAAAAAGAACATATGGAGATGATAAACATATGGAGGAAGTGGGAAGAGTGATGATACATTGTGAGGATTGCAATCAATATCACAGAACAAAACGTATATAAATTGTTGAATGGGAAAGCAATTGGTTCTGTAAACTTTCACTCAAATCACAATAGAAAGTTGAAGAAGAAGAAGAAGAAGAAGAAGGAGAAGGAGAAGGAGAAGGAGAAGGAAAACAAAGTATGTATTGGAATCCTAATCTATGGAAATGAAGTCACCCCAGTGACCCCCAACTAGCCAGAAATTCTCCCTCCCCTACCCTCCCATCCTTGGTAACCTACAAAGTGAGTTCCCTTCCCTAAGTAAACCCTTTTACAATAACAGGCTCATACAATATTTCGTTCTGTGATTGACTTATTTCACTCAGCATTATGTCCTCCAAATTCATCCACATTGTGAGATGACTTCTGTATTCTTCATTATTCATTAATGTAGCATAGTATTCCACTGTGAAAATGTAAAATAATTTGGTTATCCACTCATGAGAATAGGGTTTTCTTGGTTGTGTTATTGAGGCCATATCAGGGTAAGTAGGATGTGTCCTAAACCTATCTTTTCTGCATTATAAGCAATAGCATAGACACACAGAGAAATACAAATGGAGGGAGACAGATGCCATGTGAAGTTTGCCAAGAAACTGAGGAACTTCTCCAGAGCTAACAGAAAGTATTCCCTTAGAGTTGGTGCCTTGAATCCAAACTGTTAGCCTCCTAACTGTGAAAAAATAAATTCCTGTCCTTTAAAGTCACCCACTTTGGTACTTCTTTTAAAGAAGCACAAAGTAACTAAGATGGTTTTCATGTGTCAATTTCCTTGTGGTTAAAATAGAGATAAGACCTGCCCATGCAGAGCTTTCATGTAGCTGAAAGGATGTGATGCTTGTAGAGCCTTTGGCCTTTATTGGGAAGCCCCCTTTTTCTCCAATCTCTGAGGCTCCTGGTAGAAGTGGGAGACAGAGACAGAAACGAGCACACTTACTTCCTTTCTCCAAAGACATATCCCAGATAAGGCTCTTATTGGCCCCAGCCACAGCCTCCCCAGACTTACCAAGAAGCAGAGAGGAATAGAGAGGGACGAAAGAGGCAGGGAGATTGATATCCTTATCCTGAGGCCAGATATTCTCTCTAAAATAGAATCAAACATGCCAGCCAGCATCACCCTCTCTGGTCAGGGAAGCCTGGAACTTCCAGGTAGGCACCATAGCTGGATGATATGCAAGAAGGGAGGGCAGGTCATAGATGCTACAGATCTTCCCTCTTGCCTGGGCTCTGGCCACTGCACTGCCAAGAGATGCAACCTGATGGGGATGGGTGCCATCTTCTGGGTAGAGTGTCAGGCACCTTCCTTGGAGCTGTTGGTGTGCTGAACACTGTTCCTGACTCAGAAGCTCTGCACCCCACTGAGGAGGCTCCCCGCTCCTTGTAAGACCAGAAAAGGAGGACTAGAGCCAATAGGGAATTGTAGCACAGATGGATCCTATTCAACATTAGGAAGGATGTTCTAATCAACTGAACTGCCCAGCCATGGGATGAGACACCTTGGGGGGATCAGAGGTTTCCATAGATGGAATTGATGTACTCAATGGGAATATGAATTCCAGACTTTCCAAAGACCCTTTTTTCTCCCCAAATCTATGATTTTAAGACAAAGATTGAGAAGGCGTGATACTTCCATTCTCCGTATATGTTGGCGCTGGTGGGTGCCACTAGAACAAAAGGATCCATGTGAAATTTATTTCCTCTATGTGCTTTTCCTGACTATCCTCACCACCCCTTATCCAATTATATCACACAAGTGGCATGAGGTCCTCTAGCCCCCAATCCTGAGCTCACCCCCTTGCACCACGCTGCAAGATGAGTGAAGACAGTCAGGAGGATGGTGGGTGAAAAAGCCAGTAGAGGGATCTGGTATACATCAGGATCAGGATCTGAGATGGTAGTTGTTAGGGTCCCCTGAAAGGAATGAAAAGGAATCCCAATACCCTGACCCCACCCCCCAGTTCCATATTTCAGAACCACATTACAGTTGGAGGGCCTCTAATAATAGTAGAGCCTTGCTCTCTCTACCTCCAGAAGGAAATAATGAGAGAATGATAAAGATATAAAGGCTACTTAACCTGGAAATGAAAATTCTGATCTTTGTGTTCTTTAGATAAAAATTTTAAAAAAAACAGGATTTCTCTTGCTTGAAATGTTTTTGGAATAATCCTATTATGACAAGAAAATATGGGTAAAATGTTTTCTCTGTGCCTACAACAGCAACTTTAGAATGAAAGAGAATCTGGCTAATTCCCATTCATTTCTCTCTTGCTTTTCTTCTCCATCACTCTCCTACTTCTCTGAGCCCTCTCTCATACCCCATTCCCAAATCTTCCTAAAAGGTGCTCCCCTGTGACTCTCTGGCTGTCTCTGTCCAGATGTCACCATGGAAATGCCAGAAATGACCACCTGAATGCTGTGGTTCTTTACCTCCTGGTAACTAAGGCATGAGTCATTCAGGACAGTCGTGACCCCAGTGGGCATGGTGACACCATTGGAAATGGCAGCTGTGCCTTGTAGCAAACAAATCTTCAAGGTACGTGCTGCTGGGTAGAGCCTGGGTGCCATGGGTGGTCAGTCTTCACAGAGGGAACTCCGGAGGGGACAGTGCCCATTTTGTGCTCCCAGAAAATCAAGTAAACAGTGCCGAGGAAGCGGAACATTCTTGAGGAGCCACCTGTCTCTTTTATAATGGATTCCAGAATGGTTTAGTAAGTGGGTAGAGCCTGTACTAGACAGCTGTGCCCAGGTCTGGGGCAGGTAGGGCCAGGTCTGCCCTCCATGCAGCCCACTGCACTGAAACCACCCCACCCCCAACCCCCAGCCTGAAGTGAGGATTGATTCTCAGATCCCAGGGTTCTTCTTACCTATTGGCTGTGTTAGGCCCCTGGAGTTCCAGCTTTCCACCTCATTTAGGGGCTGGACTCCAGACAAGACCTCATTTTGCTTTGCAAGAAGGAATCATTTTTAATCAGGCAACAGTGACTTTCTAAAAGAGAAATCTGTAGAGACAAAGTAGGCCTTGTGCCAGTGAGAAGGCCAGTTGCCAAGCTTAGTTGCCTACTTTAAATCCATGGTTTAGAGAGGAGGGCATCTCTGCCCTGCCTAAGGATAGGAGAAAGACAGGGGCACTTATCAGCAGAAGCAGATACCCTCCCAGAGGCCTGGCTGGTCCCCTTCTCGAAATGGGGCTTACCCCAATACAATATTAAACAGGATTGGAAGGAACAGGAAGCACAGGCAAGCAGAGGCAGAAGGAAGGAGGTAGGTTTCAAAAAGGAAAGGTGATGTCCTGGTACCAGGAGATACATTGTTACCTGCCACTTCTCCCATCCTCATTACCTGCTCCCCAAGCACAGAAGGAGGAAGTCCCTGCCATGCAGCTCCATGGACAGAAGAGAGATGAGAGACAGGGCACACACACTTGTGGGCAGGACACAATCTTTGGCATCCAGAGAAGGCTGACATGAGAACAAGGCATAGAGATAGGAATGAAACGTGTTTACGTGAAGCTGCCTCCAAGGGCTGTTGGGAGGTTTCTGAAACATGTCAGTCCCACCTTTAGTTTTCTCCAGAGTGCACCTTGGGGATTTTTCCATTGCTAGAAATCAGTGACAATGTCGGAGTTTGTCCTCTACCCATCTGCTCTAGCCCAGCTGAAACCTTCCTCCAATCAGCCTGGATGTGGTCAGTGTGATAGCTGGAGAGAGGAGCTTGCTTCCCAGGCTAGGGAGGGGAAAGGAGCATTTAAGATTTCCAAATCATAGAATGAAATCCCTAAACCATCAGGCTGATCTTGGATTCTGGCAGGCAGGCAAATCTGCTGATGAGAAGATGCTGGGGCAGCTTAACAAACAAATTTGAACCAAAAGAGAACTGCATTGAAAACACTCACTCTCCACAACAGGTTCTCTTAAGAGAGCTTTGAAGTGTCACTGATGAATCCAGAAGACAGACCAACATTTCAGCCAACAATTGCAGCAGCCGGATTTTCAGCAGTCAGGCACGGAAAGTCCAGTTCCAAAAAGTGCACTGAAGAATTTGAAGCTTAGGACATTATTTCCCAGAAGGCTGGTGGTGCAAACGCACCAGCCACTCCTTGGAAGGAAGATTGAGCAATCTACTTCTGTAGTGATACCGCCTGGGAAACCTAAGGAGGGGTCTCTATGAGTTGGATCTGAATCGACGGCAGTGAGTTTGGTTTGTGTTCGAAAGAAGATGAACTTTGGAGCAGAAAGGCCTAGGTTTGGATTCTAGTTCTGCCTTTCCCTGCCTGAGTGGCATGAACTAGTTCCATAAATCTCTGAGCTTACTTTTTTATTTTTAAAATAAGGGTAAGAACATCTACCTCATGAGCTTGGTGAGCAGATTAAATGAGACTAAGTAACCTGTGGGAGCTCTGGTGGCATAGTGCCTAAGGCATCTGACTGCTAACCAGAAGGCTGGTGGTTCAAACCTATCAACCACTCCCCGGAAGGAAGGTTGGACAATCTACTTCTGTAGTGATATCACCTCAGAAACCCAAGGAGGGGTCACTATGAGTCAGACCTGACTCAATGGCATTGGGCTTGTAAGTAACCTGTAACTGGCTGTGAAGAGTCTGGCACATAGTAGATACACAATAAATATGCTCTTCATTACTCCCTATGCCACCTAACACATTTACCTCCTGGACAAGACTCATAGCAAAAGATTGCCCAGGCTCCATTTGAAAATCTTCAGTGATGGAGAATTCCTCCCATGCAAGAGGGCCATTCCATTAAGACTGCTCTCATGGTCAGAAGGTTCTTTTGCTTATTATAAAGCCAATCAAAATGAGCCGACTGTAATACCTCACTAGTCTTTATTCTTCCACAAACCCCTGTCACAAAGAAGACACAAAGAGAAGGAGTGCTTCTCCTTTACCTTTAATAACAATTCCTATCAGCATCTGTACCTTATCCATTCATCCATCACTTCATCCATTTACTCACTCACTCATTCATTTAGCATGTAATTAAGTAGTTCCCCCAAGGCACTGTGACATACACTAGCTGGGTATTTATTCTGAAACACAAATCCCTAGCTGACTAATATCTCAGAGTAGGCTTTGTAAACTTATTTTCTCCTTTGGAGAGACTGTAGAAGGAAGGGGGAAAAAATGAACTAACCTGGAGAGTGGACATGTTCCCAGGCCTGCAGATAATCTGGAGGTTGGTGGAGAGGAAGCACAGTGATCCTAATTTCTAGTTCCCAATAGGGCTTAAATCCACCATATGTGGTAGGAAACCACTACTTTGTTTGGACTTTGAGATGAGCTAGCTCAGTCTTATTTGCAAAGCTGTCCCCAAAGCCTCCATAGGAAGTATAATATCACCATAAAGAATCGTTATCTTCTCATGTGACTACTTCTCTCTCTTTAAAGAAATAGTCTGAGTTTGCAATGAGCATACCTCCTCCTCTCTCCCCCTCCTTTACCTGATATTATTTTGGCTCCCAATAATTACATTAGGTATAGAAACTGACTTTATGGTACTAATAATTACACATGCTTACAAAACAGATGGGCCTGGGGAGCTGGAGCAGGGAGCGTTTATGGACTCGGAAATGAGACGTTTTGTTGGTAGGAAATGGATAGTTATTTCCAGGTTTTATTGCTGTGTTTTTGTAGGACTCTTCTTAAATCTTGTTGATAATACTTTGCCTGTATTGCCTTCTGTGCATTTTATAAGACTCTGCTCATCAATCCTTGATGTGCTGGGAAAATGGCATTAACTCTCTGGAGCAGGAGGGGAAAAAAGGAAAGACAGGGGACAGTCGATGCCACTTGGAAGAGGCATGCACCAGGGAGTTGAGAGATTCTTTATACAATAGAAGACAGTTGGTACAGGGGAGGGTCCTAAACTAGGAATAAATATCCCATAGAATAGCCAATCAAAACGAATCCTAGAAATCATCTGGTCAGGCCATTCTTAAAGTGTAGTCTTAAAGCAAAGGGAACTGCAAGAAACACAAATTCTCAGGTTCCACGCAGAAACTCTGGGGTGGTGCCTAGAAATCTGCCTTTCATTCCAGGTGATTCTGATGATTGCTAGAGTTGAAGAATCACTGACTGGTTAAATCGTTTTGTATTTTAAGTGAGTAAAAGACACCCAGGAGGCATAAGTGATTTGTCCCACGTTATCCAGCCAGTTACTGAGACTCACGGCTAGAATTTCCAATCCACCACATGAGTTGTATCTCTAATACACCATGTTGTCTCTCTAATTGCCAAGCTCATGGACAAGTTGATGTGCTTCTCAAACTTTGATGTGCATAAAATCACATGGGGATCTTGTTAAAATGTAGATTTGGATTCAGTATGTCTGGTATAGCCCAAGATTCTGTATTTCTAACAAGCCCTTCCCCCATTTGACTGTCATTATGTCATACTGTGATGGATTGTATGCTCCTGTGATGCTGGAAGCTATTCCATCAGTTTTTCAAACATCAATAGGATCACTCATGGTGGACAAGTTTCACTGGAGTTGCTAGACTAAGGGACTAGGAAGAAAAACCTGGAAATCTTCTGAAAATCAGCCAATGAAAGTCCTATGCTAAAAGACCAACACTTACTCTAAAGAAAGAAGAGATGAAAAGAGGGCAGGGAAACTACAACACCAGAAACGGAACAAACAGAACTCAATGAAAGAGGATATTGACTCATTGTGAAAAATGTAATTGTCACTGAACAAATTGTACAGAAATTCTCAAATTGATACTTAATTCACTGTGTGAATTTTCACCAAAAACACAATAAAATATTATTTAAAAAAATGAAAAGAATATTTCTATGAATCAAAATAGAACATTGTTCAATACAGCACTGGGAGATGAGCTTCCTAGGTTGGAAGGCACTCAATATACCTTCCAACAGGTATTTTGACGGCAACAGTGGACTCAAGCATACCAAGGTGAAGATGGAGCAGATCCAGACAGCATTCTGTTCTGTTGTACATGGGGTCACCATGAGTCTGAGCCAACTACCAATAAGCTCTTAGGTGACAAGATGCTGCCCAGGGATCACACTTT
This sequence comes from Orycteropus afer afer, assembly GCF_000298275.1. Taxonomy (NCBI): domain Eukaryota; kingdom Metazoa; phylum Chordata; class Mammalia; order Tubulidentata; family Orycteropodidae; genus Orycteropus; species Orycteropus afer. The sequence goes on along the minus strand of NW_006921623.1, from coordinate 6,291,124 downwards.
GAACAGCAAGGTTCTAACATAAACTAGTTGTGGGACTATGGGCAAGTCACTTCCCCACACTAGCCTCATCTTCTCCATCTGGGCAGCAGGAGTTACAGAGAAAAGGCTAGTCTCTAATGTCCTTTTCTTGAGATGAGTCTATGAGCAGGACCTTTACCTTACAAGAGCTTGAGCTCTGACACCCTGCTCAGCCCACCTCACTCTATTTGGAGTTTTGGTCTATGAGCTATGTCCAACTGCTCCTTGGCCATCTCTGACCACTGGACTTCTTATCTCCCCAGGCAGCCATGCTATCTTGATTAGATCTGGTCCTCTCCCTTTTTCTCCGAAATTCTACATGATTCACAAATGAAAGAATCCAGAGAAAATGAAATATGTCTCCCTTCCTTTCAAATAACTCCTGGGTAAGAGTCCCAGAATGCTTTCTTAGTCTTTCTTGCCGATTTATATTTCTCTTTGCTCATTGGCAGTGAGTGCCTCATGATATCTCACCTAAATCCCTCTGAACACCATGAAAGTCCCTTATTCATTCAATAACATTTTTTGAGTGCTTTTTATGTGCAAGCTCTAGGGTTTACATTAGCTAAATGGGTTTCATATGTTCCTCACCTTCTTTCCCCCATCATTTATGTCCTAAAGTGAGCTAGTTTCAATGCTAAACATTCAACAAAGAACACGTTAGATATATTTACTGAATTTCTTTTAATTTCATTTGTCTTACCTCTTCCCTTTTTCAACCAGGTGGACTGGTGTCATCCTTTTAAGTGGGAAGACCCCATCTCCAGCCCATAAGCACACCCATTTGTCAGCTGCCAGCAGGTTTGGCTCTGCCTCTTTCATATGCCGCTCCTCCCAGAATTTCATTCTCTCCCCACCGGGCCCCTTTCACAGACAAACATTGATAATGAATAAATCTCTTTCAGGGAAGGGAGTGGGCTGGCGTGTCCATAGGGAAGGCTCTGCAGACACAGGCAGGATGGATGGCTGGTGGGAGCAGTGCCGTCGGCTCTAATTAACGTATTGTTCTCTGGGCTCCAGCAGGATTATGGATGAGCTCCACAAAGCGGCCCACTTAACCTGAGCATCCTGGTTCCAATCTATTACTTGTTCTACTGGCTTCAGCCTACAGTTGGGCCTGATTTGGAAAGGCTGGATTTGGGCAAAAAGCCCAAAGGGCTTAATGGGAGGACCTTCCCAATCCACATACCCAGCTTGCTTCTACCTGACAGATTACTTATTGGAGGCCTGGGGCTTATTCCCCCAGTGAGCAAAGAAAACACAACCAGAAGGGCTACAAGTATCTGATTTGAGGTGCTACCCATACAACCTTGAAGATAAACACGAGGAGGTTACCATCTTGCCAAGGTAAAGGAGCTGCCTCAGGATCTCTGTTGTTGTTATTTGCCATCAAGTCGGACCCTACTCATAGCGACCCCTCATTGAGTTTCTGAGGCAGTGTCTCTACAGAAGTAGATTGACCAACCTTCCTTCCAAGGAGTGGCTGGTGGGTTTGAACCGCCAGCCTTAGCAGGCAGAAAATAAATCTTACATTCGAATGTCACAGAAATTCTTTGTCATTTTTGATGATGATTTCATGTATAAACTCTTACTTGAGGGCTGTTATTTCAAGTGTACAAATTGTACAGGACTCTCAGCTCTCTCACCCTCATGAAGTTCACAATGTAGTGAAGAAGGTTAAGAAACACAAAGACAGATAAAGGATAGATAGAAGATATAAATACCAAGAGTACCTAAGAGGGTAGCACTGCATGAGGGTACCCATGCAATGATGTGAGAGAGTCAAGATTATAAGGGATACATAAGAGAGAGGTCTTAGAAGTAGCAACAAGAAGATGGGCAAGAAGCACAACCTGACAAAGAAGTTTCAGGGAGAAGAAAAGTACAGCATGGCAGAAGCATTTGATGTATTTGATGTGGCATCAAGAGTTATCCATCTAGGAGGCGGGGCAAGATGGCGGACTACGCAGAAGGATTGCACAGACCCTCTTCAACAAAGAAAAGGGAAACCAATTAACACAGACACAGAAGATAATCTTGGACCCCTGAGCCTTGAAG
>NW_006921623.1:6279678-6281918 GCF_000298275.1 Orycteropus afer afer | reverse complement strand
AAAAAAAAAAAAAGAGTTATCCATCTAGACAGGTAACCTAGGGGCAGAGAATAAAGAGATGTGAAGGCTGTATTAAAGAGTTTGGACTTTATCTTAGTGGAGAGTTATGAAAGTTAATGAGCAGGGAAAGGCATGATGATAATGTGTGTGTGATTAAGAAGGTTAATCTGTCAGGGATGTGCAGGAAAGATCTAGAGAACAGCTATGTGGAGTTGGGGAGACCATTAAGGACCCTGCAACTCTATAAGGGCTGGAATGAGAGTGGTGGCTATGATCTCTAATTTGCAAAGGAGGGAGGGTGGTGGTAGTGAGACTTTAAATGAGATGCCCAAAGTTACACAGTTAATTATGCCATGTTGGTGTAAATGTTTCTTGACTCCTAACCCACGACTCCTAACCCAAAATCATATAACCAGAACTCAATTCTCAATGCTTCTAATATCTCCAGTTATACAGTTGTCAACTAGGATAAGCTAGGATTGCCTATGCTCTCACATTTTGTTGGGTGCTTCTGAGAGCAGAAAAGGAGCTCTGGTGGCATAGTGGTTAAAGCATTCAGCTACTAACCAAAAGGTCAGTGGTTTGAACCCACCAGCCACTCCATGGGAGAAAGATGAGGCAGTCTGCTTCTGTAAATATTTATAGCTTCAGAAACCCTATGGGGCAGTTCTGCTCTGTCCTGTAGGGTCAGTATGGATCAGAATCAATTCGATGGCAGTGGGTTGGGTTGGGTTTGGTCTGAAAGCAGACACAGAGTGGGGATTTTACACATTTCTGCCACCATTAGTATCATACTTAAGTTTAATCAGGAAGTCTGCCCCATGGGATAAAGAAGGCTAACACTTCTCCCACCCTATCCCCAATCCCAATTCTAAGTCCAACAGGAGCCATTAGAAAAAGATTATGGAAAAGATAAAGCTTATAGCATAAGAGAAAGATGGGAGACTGAAGCCAGAAAGCTCCAGACTTACATTCTCGCTCACTCATAATCTCAGACAAAAGAATTAATCTCTCCGAGCTTCAATTCAAGAAAGTGGGGTTATACTACACACTTTATGGGATGATGGTGCAGATTAAATGAGATGGTGTGCATGGCAGAGCAGACAGGAGCTGAATAAATCAGTCAGCATTGTAGTCATTATCATTACATGCTTATAAATGTAAGTGTGCCCAGACACAGAACAAAGATCAGATGCAATAGCTTAATACTCCAGGAGGCAAAGTCAGGTGTTGAAATGGAAAAGCATAGGCATTATAATCAGAACACCCATCATTATTAGCTGTATGCGTTAGTTACCTAGTGCTACTGTAACACTAAGACCACAAGTGGGTGGCTTTAAAGAACAGGAATTAATTTATTTTCTCTTAGCTTTGGAGGCTAAATGCCCTCATCAGGGTCTTGGCCATGTCAATTTCTTCCATGTTGGTAGCCTTGGACTTTCCTTGGTTCTTGGTGATCCTCGCAGGCATCTCTCTTTCTCAGCATGTGCCATGTCTGTGTCTAATCTGCTCTTTTTATGACTCAGAAGTGATTAAGGTTAGGACATATCCGACATTAGTGTGGCCTCATTAACATACAAAGAAACAGCTATTTCCAAGCAGGATTACATTCACAGAAATAAATGTTAAGATTTCAATACATATTTGGAGGATGTACAATTCAATCCATAACACTGTGATCCTGAGTGGGGTGGAGACCTGCTGGGCTCACCAATATCTGCAGTCCCTTTGTCTTCCAGAACTGGCAGATGGACTACATTTCCCAGCTTCCTTTGATATTAGATGTAGCCATGTGAGTATGTCCTAGCTTATAGGGTCTGAGCAGAGGTGTTGCATACCACCTGTAGGCCTAGGCCATGAAAATGTCTCACAATCCTCACTTGTTTTCTCCATCTACTAGCCAAACTGAGGTATTCCAAGTACCGAGAGGAGAGGTGAGCTTCAATAAAGAAGGAGCCTGGCCCAAAAGACTGCAGCAAGCAGAGCATCCCTGAGACTTTCATCGAAAGGAGCATGTTTGAGAAACTTTTATAGAGCTATTCCACTGAGATTTGGGGTTGTCTGTTACAGCAATTAGCCTAACCGACGGCACATAACAACAACAACACTTGATAAGTTGTTTAATTTACCTGAGTCAAAGATTGCTCATCCATAAGATGAACTTGCTAATACCTGTCCCATTTATATTACAAGGTGATTGTGATGATATAAATTACACACACACACACACATATATATAT
>NW_006921623.1:6264595-6278943 GCF_000298275.1 Orycteropus afer afer | reverse complement strand
CCATCTTCCTTCTGAGGAGTGGCTGGTGGGTTTGAACCGCCAGCCTTCTGGTTAGCAGTCAAGTGCCTTAGGCACTATGCTACCAGAGCTCCCTCTATGTACAGAGCAAACCACAAAAAAAAAATTCAGTAATGTCATATATCATTAATGGTGGCACTCAGCAGTCTCTTCTTTGTGTCATAGCTGATGTCAACTCCCCTTGAACTTCAGCCACAGGGTGTGAGTGAAAACATAGGATGCGTAAGAGGACTCATCAGAGGATGGACATCAGAATTAACGATTTCCTCCTAGTCTCTTCCAAAGAAAATATTCAGTTACTTTACCTACATCCCCATTCCCCCAATTCTCTACTTGTTATGGATTGAATTGTGTCCCCCACCCCACAAAAAAAGAAAGACATGTTGAAGGCCTAACCCTTCTACCTGTGAATATGACCTTGTTTGGAAATAATCTTTGATGATGTCAACAGTTAATATGAGATCATGCTACAGTAGGGTGTGTCTTGATCCAATGTGAGTGGTGTTCTTATAAAAGAAGAAGAGACACAGAGAGACAGACAGAGGAAGCATGGCTATGTGAAGATGCATCTGCAAACCAAGTATTGCCAGTCATCACCAGAAGCTAGGAGAGAAGCTAGAGCAGATTCCTCCTCAGAGCCCACAGAAGGAATCAAAACAGGGCTGACCCCTTGATTTGGACTGCTAACCTCCAGAACTGAGACAATACATTTCTGTTCTTATAAGACACCTATTCATGGTATTTTGTTATGACAGCCCTAGAAAACTAATATACTCCCCAAAACTCATCCATACAGAGATCTATTAATTCTGCTGGGTGGACACAGAGCAGATGCTCTATTGGTCCTACTGAAGTCATCATACATCCTGTCTGGAACAGGCCAAGCACCATTCATTTATTTTTGCAGCAAAGAAGGCTCAGAGGTGCTGCTATCCCAGCTTGCATACATTCATCGCAAAAGTTAATATAGCTACAGACCACCAGGTACTCCACCTCCTCAGGGCAGAAGTACAAGTTGAAAATGGATACAGGTCATTGGAAAAGGCACTGATGCTCCTCTAAAAGGCACTCATGTACAAGAAAGTGCATGTGCACCTGTGTATATGTTTGTATACATGTCTGTGTGTATATTAGGATGTGTATGTGTGTATCTATATGGATGTGCTTGAGAGGTGTGCACATTTGTGTGTGTGTGTTGTTTGATGGGTGTGCATTTGTGTATATTTGCTTGTGTGTATGTGCATCTGTGTGGATGTGTTTGAGGTGTTCATTCATGTCTGTCTGAATAATATGTGTGTATGTGGATATGTTTGAGGTGCATGTACGTATACATGTGTGTGTGTTTGAGGAGTGTAAGCATGCGCATCTGTGTGTATATGTTGGAAGTACACAGGGATGTGTATGTGTTTGTGTGTCCCAAGAGCACACGTGTGTGTTTATCTGTGTAGGTGTGTTTAAGGTGTTCACACATTTGTGCTCATGTGCGTGTGTACATGCATGAATGAATGTGTGTGTGTCTGGGGAGGGGAGGTGGCACAGGGAGAGAAACAAAGGGGTCATTTTCAGATAAATTCCTCAAACCTTAACTGCCCTGTCTAAGTAGGTGGTGAGGTGGGGATAGGTGAATCCAGATTGACTAGAACTAAGGGAATGTCACTGTTATGAATATCCTGGCTCTTGCCTAAGGCATTTGACTGCTAACCAGAAGGCTGGCGGTTCAAACCCACCAGTCACTCCTCAGAAGGAAGGTTGGGCAATCTATTTCTGTAGTGATATTTGCCTCGGAAACCCAAGGAGGGGTCGCTGTGAGTCGGATCCGACTCAGTGGCAGTGAGTTTGGTCCCCCCCCCCCGCCCTTCCTAAAGCTTTTTCCTAGAAATTTTAGAACGGGAGCTTTTTTTTCCCTCCACACCCTAACAAAGGAGAATTATTTGTTGATTCGTCTGCTCTTTTGTGCAGTCACCAAATATTTGTTCTGCTCCTACCTGCACCAAGACCTTGGGCTAGGCTCTAGGCACCAGGCTCCTGGGCTCGTTAGCCCATCCGGCTTCTCTTCTCCAGCCACCATTTCCAGAGAAGAAGGAAAACCACTGGTTGAGTGAACAGTATGCAAGAAATTTTTCTGTGGAACAAAGAAAGGCTGGGAGGCCAGGTTTGTGAGGGGTGGGAATGTCTGCAATCCTTGCTGAATAGGGAGGGGAGAGAGCTGAGGGAGTAGAGGCCCCGAATAGGGAGAGCTGCAGGGGAGACTCTCAATTCTCAGCCCCGCGGGGGGCCATGGGAGAAGCATTCTCAATATGGCAGGGCTGCTGGTTGGGAAAGAGCCCCTGACACAAGGGGTTTGCACAGGCGCAAAAATGAAAGAAAATCAGAGGAGATGAAACCATACAAATTTCGGGTAATAGAAAGAGAGGAAAGAGATGTGCATGTGGCCTGGGTCTCGGCTCAGAAAGGTCGATTCCAAGAAGACACTGCCCAACTTCATATTACTTTTCAGAAAGCCAGTGAGCTGAAAAATAACTCTCACCTTTTATATATATATATATATTATTATTCGTTTCTTCAGAGTTTCTTCTTCACATTGTTTTGTGCATCTTGGTTGTTCATTTCTCACCGGCCTGACTTCATTTGGAGATTTGGCCTGGAGCCTGGAGGGGGAGATGGCCCTTCTCCTGAGAACACATTTATTTCAAATCCTCAGCAGCCTCTCTCACCTCTGCACTCTATGAGTGGGCGGTAAGGTGGGGATGATTGGGGCCTGACCCTCTTCTCTAGTAATACGGAAGTATGTGTGATGTGTATAGATGAATACACATGTGCGTGTGTGCGTATGCTTGCATGGGTCTAACAGTTCATAAAAGGGTACATATGTGAGTCTGCATGTATGTGGGCATGAGCACATGTGGGTTTAGGAGTGTTTGTGAAGAGTAACATGAGAGTGCACATGTGTACTTGTAAGAAGCACCCTTAAGTAGGTATGTGTTGGGCAGCATGCATGTGTGTGTTTGTGAGTCCTGTGAGTGTGCATATGTGTTTTTATAAGGGTACTGTCAAGGTCCATGTGTGTCTTTGTTGAGGAGTACCATGAGTGTGCATATATGTGTATGTGAGGGGTATTGAGAACATGTAAGGAGCGCTGGTGCAGCAGTGGTTAAAGCTCTCAATTGCTAACCAAAAGTTCAGCAGTTCAAACTCCACCAGCTCCTTTGCGGAAGAAAGATGTGGCAGTCTGCTTCCATAAAGATTATGGCCTCGGAAGCTCTGTGGGGCAGTTCTACCCTGTCCCATAGGGTCACTATAAGCTAGAACCAACTCAATGGCAACAGTTGTGTGTGTGTGTGTGTGTTTTACTGCAAACATGCACATGTGTATGGAGGAGTACTACAGTGTGCATGTGTATATGTGTTGAGGAATACCACAAGTGTGCATGGGTGTGCTTGTAAGTGCTACAGGAAGTGTACATGTGGCAGGAGAATGCATGTGTGTGAAGAGTACTACGAGTGTGTCATGTATGTTTGTGAGGGCTGCTCATGGGTGTGCCTGCATGGGTTTATGTATGCAAGTGCATGTGTGGGCCCAGAAGCCAGCCTCTCCAGGTGGGAGGGACCCGGTGAAACTGGGTTTTTCTGTTTTACTTGAGTCTACAGTGGCAGTAACTGGCTCCCTCACCTTTCTCCAAGCTTGGCAAGGCGCAGATGTTGTTTGAACCAGGGAAAATGTCAGCCCCCAGGAGGAGCCCAGCTCTAACTTAGAGTGAGCCCCTAGGAAGCATGGCAGTGTATTCTGGGTATTGTGCTTTGGATCCATTTGCATTTGCTCTTTCCAGTAACTAAGGACTAGTGGGTGTGTGTGAAAGAGGGAGGGGGGACTCTTCCTCAGAGCCTGCTTCCCCTCCCAGCTTCCCCAGCTCCTGGTGAGGCTGGCACCAAAGGAAGCACAGAGTAGCAAGGAAAAAAAAACTCTAATCAATCCCCTGATTCCCCATGCCCCTCCACCTTCCCATGGCAGCTTAGAAAATTCTTCCCAGCCTGAAGAGCCGTCTACTGGGTGTCAGGTAGGGAGACCTCCCTGTGGCAGCTGGGTTTGCCAGCACTGCTTATCCCCCTGGTCATGCACGTCTGGAACACCCTCCCCACCAGGACCGTGCTCTATGAGGCCCTGGAAGGGTGTCTGAGCTTTGTTGGAGCCAGCAGAGCTGAGGATGCTAGTGTCATTGCCAGCATGAGCCTGCATCAAGCCCCAGAAGCAGGGGCTCTGGGTGATGCCCACCCCTCCCCAGGGAGAACCCAAGGGCCTGTACAGGATGTGCAATACTTACAAATACCCCAGGGCCCCTTACTCCTGGAGCCATGAATCCTTAGGCCCATCCTGATATTTAGGCAGATGAGGAAACTTTGGCTCAGAGAGGCTAAGTTACTCATCCAAAGGCACACAGCCAGTACACAGGAGAGTGAAGTTCAAACTTTCCTTGGGTCTGTGTCTTATACTACTCAGGAAATTGATATGAAGCAATCATTCCCAGACCAGCCAAGCTGGAGAAGAGAGAGCAAAAAGAAGAAATACTTTCCATTCAGGTGCTACTGGATCACAAGCAGGTCCAAGCTTGGCCTGCAGAAAGCCTAGAGACCTTGCAGTGACTGGTATCCAGCCTCAGAAGGGCCTAGGAGGCTGTCTTCCAGTTTAACACTTGATCGTTGCCATCAATCTGTATCTTCCAAGAGTTAAGGGAAGCAGTGGGGTGTAATCTGCATGACCAGATTCAAGTCACTTAAACTCTTAGCTTCCTCATCTGCAAAATGATGATTCAGGTGAATGCCTAACTAGAGAGCTAGTGTGAAGTTTGAATATGCTGTTAGGTGTGGAAATACCTTATGTGTTACCTGGCACGTGACAGTATTTAGACTGGATTCATTATCTTCTGCTTCAATGGGCCACTTTAGCTTGAAGAACTTCTCATGTGCTTATAGGTGAGCTTAGCTTTTAGTCTCCCCTCTCTACTAAGCCCCTGTAGACAACTCCCTCCCCACACATACATCATCGTGCTCAAGGGAGCTGGGGCATAGGAGCCACAGAGATTGGCTCATTCAGGCTCTCCTAGTGAGATAGTCCCTGGTCCCTCTTTCTCTCTGTGCTGATTCTTTCTGGTTACAGAGCAGGTAACTGTCTGCTCCCTCTTTCCTTTTTGCTTAGGACCAGAAGAAATTGAGGACTACAACAGGAAGTTCTTGGTTTCCCTAGAGCAGGCCTTTGAGAGAGGACAGGCTAGAAACCCTACACCTGTGGCCTTCAGTTCACCAAACATAAGCTTTCCTTTGACAGAAAGAAATCCCTAATGTTTATGGGTAATAATAAATGACATCTTTAAGCCCTTACCAGTCCTGGGTGGTGCAAACGGTTAGTGTACTCAGCTACTAACTGAAAGTTTTGTGGTTCAAGTCCACTCAGAGGTGCCTTGGAACAAAGGCCTGGCTATCCACTTCTGAAAAATCAGACGCTGTTAACTCTATGGAGATCAGCTCTATGCTAACATACGTGGGGTCACCATGAGTCAGAATTAAGTAGAAGGCAGCTGGATTTTTGGTTTTGTTTTATAGCTGAAAAGCATCTTTGCATTGTAGTTTGATGATAAAGAGTGTGGGCTTGGGCAGCAAAGAAAGAACTTGGGGTAGTATTTGCTATGGATGTTGGCCTGTACCCTCATATGTAAAATGCACGTAGTAATGCCAACCCCGAGGGAACTTATGGAATTAAATGAGGTACTATATGGATTTATGTGAATCAGAAAGTAGGAACGTAATAGCCCTAACTGTGTGACCTTGAACAAATTACTTAAAATCTCTGCACCTTAGTTTCCTCATCTGTAAAAATGAGGCTAATAATGGTACCTATGCCATAAGGTTAAATGAGCATTAAATGAAGATTAATGAAGAACTGAATGAGATAATCTTATAAAGCATTTAGAACAGAGACAGGGACATAATGAATGTTCAATGAATTATAATCCTTATTAGAATTATTTGTGCTATCAAAACCACCTTTTGAAGTAAGGATTAGCATTATTTCTTTTCTTAGATGAAGCAATTGAGATTGGAAGGGCTAAGTCCCTTGCTTAAGACTAGAACTCAAGACACTGATGCCCAGTGAGTTTCCTTTGCACACCCCTGCCCCCCAGCAGCTTCATCAGTTTCTCCTCTACGAGGAGACTCTCCCAGAGGTCTCTGTCCTTCTCCCACCTCCTGGCAGAGCCCCACTGCCATCCTGTGGTCAGGCAGCCCTTGCCTTCCCCTCAGGGAGACAGGGACACCTGCTTTCCCTTAGACAAGGGGAGCAGCCTCAGAAGAAAGATGCCAACAGACTGGCTCTTGATCACTCCTGTTCCTTGGTTTTCCAGAAATTCTGGTACCAGCAATCCTTTGAACCTCTGTCATTTGGCCAATTTGGCCAGCAGCTACTTAGGGTGTGAATGCATGTGGTGTGTGTGTACGCATGTGGTGTGTGTGTGGGGGGCAGTGAAATGGAGGAGGGAACTCATCTTCCCAAACCACCTCCCAGGAGTTTAGCTGCAACAGGAGCCTGTAGTGAGGGTCAGAATGACATGGTGCCTTTCAAAAGTGCCTCCTGACAGGGCTTAGGGACCCTTCCCTGAGCTACCTTTGCATGGCCCCCAACACACACACACACACACACACACACACACAGAGAGAGAGAGAGAGCCTGACAGACGTATACAGAGGAAATGATCAAGTGCAAAGAATCCTCATGTGCTACTTTATATGGCAAATAATTGAACCGTACCCTTGTGGTCTCAGTGAGGAGTTTCATCCATATTCATGCTTCGCGTTTCCTGTGGAAACGAACACGCCAGACATTCCAGCACAACGTGGGAACAAGAAATCTTAAGCACTAATTCAACGTTTCTCCATTCCCCATCCCTGACTCCAGGGACAGCTGATTTAGATAGTGTCTAACTAGCCAGGAGGCAGCGTAGTCTGTGATGGAAACTTGTCTTTCCTTCGTTGTCCCCTCTCTCCCTTTCTTTCTTTGTTTCCTTCTTCTTTCCTTTCCTATCCTTCCTCTTTTCTCATCTTTAGTCCCTTCTTCTCCCTCTCCTTCCTCATCACCTCCCCGCCCCTCCTCCCAGCCCTTGGCTGCCTCCCACAGCCTTCCTCCTCTCCTTCACTCCCCTACACATTTCCCTGCCTTCAAGGCCTCCTTCCCTAAAGCTGCAAAAGTTGAATGTCTGAGTTTCACTTTCCTCCTCTAGTTATAATGGGGGGGGGTGCAATTGGGACGCTGGGAAGCCGGCTTGGAGAGTGTATCCTATGAATACCAAGCATGTTAATAGGTTAAAGTAAATCTAAAGTAACATTTGAAAGCAGAGAGATGAAAGCAGATCACAGGCCAAAGATCAAACAATCTAGAGCCACTTCTAAGCCTTTTACAGCTGGAGATTATTAGCATTTGAAAGTGAAGAGCATTAGAGAGAGAGAGGGGGAAAAAAGTTGGAAGGAATTTTTGTTGTGGAGATAAAAACTGAAATAAATGACAGTGGAAAGGGAGAACTAGAAAGAGGCTGACTTGTTTTAAAAACCACATTAAGACAGTAAGGGCGAGGGGATACCTATCGATATATTTTTAGCTCATCAACTGGCATTTGGGTTCACTGCTGAGGTTGGCAGGCCTCCCCCAGCCTAGGCCTTCCTCCCTCCCCTCCGCAGGCAGGTGGTTTCCAGTCATCCTGGGTGACACTCCCGTCTCTCCCATGCCTGCTCGATTGGATTTCAGGCATATGTGGAGAGGGGGCATGGAGCAGACACTGTCTACAGCCAGGCTCCTCCTCCTGCTGCTGGACACCCAAGACTCCCAGACTATAGCCTCTTTAGGGGTGTCTAGCCAGTCTCCTTATAATCCTAAACCAAAAAAACCAAACCCATTGCCATCAAGTCGATTCCAACTCATAGCGACCCCCAATGGATTTCCAAGGTGGTAAATCTTTATGGAAGTAGATTACCCAGTCCTCCTTCCACAGAGTGGCTGGTGAGTTTGAATTGCCAACCTTCTGGTAAGTAGTCCTAGGATGTGTAAATTGGCAGAACTGGAAGGAAGAGATTATCCACCTATAATTCTTTTTTTCTGCAACTTCAGACATGACACCCCCCCCCCAACAATCACCACCACTGCAACCGATAACCCCTAATCAGTCTAGTCTCCTTGATTTTCAGAGAAGACTGGGGCCCCCAGCATCCAGTACAATGCCAAGTCTAAAGCAGATTCTTCCTAAATATTTGTTAAATAACAGAACATATAAATCCTTCTATGTCCCATACTAAACACCTAGCATGTGTTAGACACTCTGCTGGGTGGTGAAGAAGCAGTGGTGAACATAACAGTGTCCTTATCTGTTGGGCCCATACAATCTAGTAGGGGAGGTAGATATTAAATAAACAGACTTCAGGTTAAACATGGTGGATTGATTACAGTAATTTATTGCTGCTTCCTCCTGAAATCACATGAAAGTGTGATTCAAGTCATTACAAACCCATTAGAAAAAAGGAGCCCCCCGGGGTGCAAACAGTTAATTTGTTCAGCTGCTAACTGAAAGGTTGGAGGTTCAAGCCCACCCAGAGGGTGGGTTTTTCAGAAGAAAAACCTGGCAATCTACTTCTGACAGATCAGCCATTGAGTACCTTCAGGGGCACGGTTCCACTCAGACACACATGGGGTGGCCATGAATCTGAAGCTACTTGATGGCAATTGGTGGTGGTGGTGGTGGGTGGTAGTAATAGAAAAAAGAAAATAGCAAAGCAGAAATGTTATCAAAATTTTGGAAGATGAAAAGCAGATAGAAGAGTTGCAACTCACTTCACAGAATGGAGGAAGCTTACATATGCCCATCTGCAGAGGGAGATACTCATGACAAATAAGACATGTCACCTGTGTGACATGGAAGGCCTGAGAAAGCAGGGACATCAGGTATGATGAAGGGACAATGAGGCATGGAACTAAAACAAGGGCATTGGCTAGACCTTTGTGGTAATTAAGTTGTGTGTCAACTTGGCTGAGCCTCATTTTCAGTGGTTGGGAGACTGGATGTTGTTATTCCCCATGATGAGACTGGTAATCAACTCCATGGTGGCATCTACTGGAGCAGTTGAGTAGCTGCCTTAGGGATGTGGTCTGCTTCCAGTATATAAGAAGGAGCTTTGAGAAAGGTGTTACAGCTTTTTGGCATACTTGGACCCTGCATGCAGCTGAGTCTTCATTCAGCAGCCTGCCGTGTTTCCTGTCTCTGGACTTGAACTAGCGGCCTGCTATGTTGTTTGGTAATCATCAGACTGTGCAATTTTATTTGTCTGCCTTGGGTTTGTCAGCAGCCATCAGCTGCCTGAATGAAGAGACATCTCTAGCTCCAATGGGCCAGGAGCAAGAACCAGAGCTGAAGCCCAAGGTCAAGAGGGCTTTATATGGCCCCGAGAGCTTGGCACTTTGAACTTGGGCTTCTAGCCTCCTGAACTCTAAGAGAATAAATCCCTGTTTGTTAAGACCACCCACCTGTGTTATTTTCTGTTAGAGTGACACTAGAGAACAAAAACAGACCTCCAGATTCCTTTACCGTGGGCCCTTGCCACATTGGCTGCAGACAATCATCCTTCTCCCTCTGGAGAAGAAGAAGAGAGAGAGAGGTTCTTTCCTCTGAAAAAAATGAAACCAAAGACAGCTGGACTTAGGGACACCATGTCTAAGGGAGTAAGGCACCGGGCATACAACAAGAAATTTAGGTTAAAGACTGCATGCTGAATAGAGAGGCCCTCACCCTATTTCCCAACTGAGCTTTCATAAATAGAAACAGCCAGAAACTCTCACTGCCACCCTAGACTAGAGGCAGGAGAATTCTCTTTGAAAAATGAAAGGCCCAGGGGTGGGGGTGGAGAGGCAACCAATATTGATTTTGGGGTGTCTTCCAAAGAAAAAGTCAGCTCCCTGTCTATTCACCCTACAGTGAACCCCACCCACCAATGAGACCTACTCATGCCCACAGAGCTGAATTTTATGATTCACACTCTTAAATATGAATGGACAACTGAGAATCACCAGACATTTTAGGAAAGCCTTAAACATTAAGACCAAAATAAGCAAACGAAAAAAAAAGGACTTGGAAGAAACAGAGACAATGTAGACAGTAGAAAAAAAGTCAAATATATATGTATACACACACACACATATAATTAATATCCTCAAAGAGCTAAAAGTAGGAACTTTTCACATGAAACAAAAGCAAGATATATATATATATATACCACATAACATCCAGTCCATTCTGTTGAAACAGCATCTAACTGTATAATGTCTTACTACACATTTTTCTGTGGTCCCATAAGATTTTCTTTCTCCCCAGCAACCACAAATGATTTTCTGGGGACACTGGAGCCTTAGAGTAGACTGGTGTCCTTCCTTGGCCCTACCCATCTGTCCTGCCTGCTTCCAGTAGTGGATCCTCTGGAGCTGGATGGATGAGCCACAAACTCTGCTCAAAGGCCTTGCTGCATTCGTGGTACTATGGCTTCTGGCCTGGTGCTCAATGAGCATGGAGTTCCAGATGAAGGCCTTGCCACATTGGCTGCAGGTGTCCAGCTTCAAACCGTGTGCAGTTGCATCTTAGATGGCCATACCAGGTCTGAACTGTGGTTGAAGACCTGGTTGGACTAGCCATCATTTGCAGGATGTCTCACCATTGTGGATGTGCAAGTGCTGCGTGAAGTGCAAGCTGTGGCTGAAGGCCTTGCCACACTGCTCACAGTCACATGCCTTCTCCCTTGTGTGGATGTGGTGGTGCTGGACGAAGCCAGACAAGCCACTGAAGCATTTGCTGCACTTGTTTGTAGCAGACATAGAGCTTCATTCCCATGCGAATACACTGGTGCTTCACCAGCAGTGAGTTGTACTTGAAGCTCTTGCTTCAGGTATCACTGTGGGGTGGCTTCCACTTTGTGCCACCCTGCTAGTCCTCAAAGCCCACAGCTAGGCCAAAACCACTGCCCAGTTCAGCCTGCTTGGGCTGTCACTGGTCTCCGGGCTTCCCTGCGGCAGGTATCAGATGTTCCTCTTTTGCATGCATGTAGGTGGCCCCTGGCAACTCCAAACTTGCCTCTGGCCCAAAGCTCTCTCCACACCTTGGTCTCCAGAGAAGGGCCCTCAGCAGGCTCTTCAGCACCCCTGCATCATGGCCCACCTCCACCTCAAGAACGTCTGGCTAGGGAGATGGTGTACCTTCTCAAGCTCAGACTCAGAATCAGGCCAGGAGGTTTCTCCCCATCTCGATTTCCTGTCTTGGAAATCTGGTCTGACAGCTCTTCCTCCAGTTGGGAGAGAACCTCAGTGCTGAAGGGAAGGTAAACTAAAAACTCATTGCCGTGGAGTCAGATCTGACTCACAGAGACACCTCCTTGGGTTTCTGAGGCGGTATCACTAAGGAAGTAGATTCCCCAACCTTCCTTCCAAGGAGTGGCTGGTGGGTTTGAACCACCAGCCTTCTGGTTAGCAGTCAAATGCTCTAGGCACTAAGCCACCAGAGCTCCCAAAGGGAGGGCAGTGCCACGTTAATGATCATGGAAGTGAAGCAGGGCCTCCAGGTAATGGTGACCTCCAGGAGGTGTCCCCAGTGATGAGAGGCTGACAGGAAGGGGGCAAGAGGAGACTCCTGACCGTTCCCTAGGGCTGCACTTTCTCTGATGGCCTCCTGAAGATGTGTACACCTGAGACCCCTATGTCCACTGTTTGAGCAGAGGTGAGGGTTCCAGGGCAGAAGCCCCTTCAGTTCATAGGGCTGCAGACCCTTGCTCTGAGCACAGGTTCCAACCCCTACCACTACAACAGTCAAGGGGGAGGGGGACCAGTGCCAACACGTCAGAAGCAAACCCTCCTTCACCCCCTCTTCCAAGCTGAGAGCTCTGTGCTCTTGGAGAAGGGCTGACTGCAGAGAGCAGCAGCTGCCCAGGCTCAGGCCCATGTGTGTGACTTCAGCATTGTGATTTGGGAATTGTGGTATATCTGTGCATCATATAATGTTCACCCATCATCCAAATCACATAACATTCTATTTCAAGGAATGTATTGTGCATGTTAATTGACACACCTGCTTTTGTTATTGGGCACTTGTTGCCTTTTTGGTCTTGTATAGCTCATTGTTCTGAGGAGTACGTTCTTTATGGATGTCATTTTTCATTTTATAGACCTTTCTATTTTTTTGGCTGAGATCTCTATGTGTGAGTTTGAAATGTGTCTAAGGGTCATCATCTCTGAGGTTCCACCAGTCTTTATCAGACCACTAAGTCTGGTCTTTTTTATGATTTTGAGTTTTGTTCCACATTTTTCTCTCGGTATATCCAGGACATATTGTGATCCTATTCAGAGTGGTTGGTAGTGGTAACCAGGCATCATCTGATTCTTCTGGTCGCAGGTTAGTGGAGGCTGAGGTTCAAGTGGTCCATTAATATTTTGGACTAATTTTTTCCTTGAGTCTTTGATTTTCTTCATTTTCTTTGCTCCAGACAGGGAGAAACCAATAGCTGCATCTTAGATGACCACTTGCAAGCTTTGAAGAACCCAGTCACTGCTCACCAAAGCAGAATATATAACATCATCTGTGTGTACTATGTTATGCTAATTGACCTAGCTGTCACCTGAGACTATGGTCCTAAGTCCTCAAGCCCAGTGACTCATTCCCTCAAGGGGTTTGGTTATGGCAAAGAAGTTTTCATAACTTTGCCACCTGTATGCTCTAATATATACATGGATGTATCTCAGCACATATAGATATATAAGTAGAAATATCCTCTGCTAAACCTATACTCACTTGTGGATATAGTCCCCATTTGGCTGCCCACAGCTCTTCAGTTTGCATGTCTACTTACATATCCACTTACAGATTGTTGTTATTGCTGTTATCTCAAGACTGTGTATATAATAGTATTTACCTTTGTTGCCTTCAACTCTTGTGCACCTTTTAGTGTCTTCCTTCATCTGCGCTTACTGTGTTGATCTTCCCCTTATTGTATATTGCCTTCTTCTTTACCCAAGCAGACAGGAAATGGGGCAGGAGGTGACTCCTGATTGTCCCTTAGGGCTGCCATCTTCTCTGATGCAAGTATATCTACTCTCTGGTTCATGATTTTCCCTCACCTTCCCTGATCCCTAGGGTTTTCACTGGTTAATGTTCACAAGTAGACTGCCAGCCCTTTCTTCCTAGGCTGTCTAGGACAAAGGTCCCCTGAAACCCATTCAGCACCATAGCAACAAACAACCACCACTGACAGAGTGGGGAGTGGGGAGCAGCTGTGCATGAGTTGCGTTGGCTGGGAATTGAACCCAAGTCCACTGCAAGGAAGGCAAGAATTCCACCACTGAATCACCACTGCTCAATATATATTGTATTATAAGAGATAGATAGATAGAGATATATATCTATATGTAAAATCAAAGTTCTTGGATATTAAAAATATGACAGAAAAAAATCAAAATTCAATAAAACTTTCAAACATAAAATATAATAAATTTCCCCAAAAGTTGAATAGATAGTGAGAAAATAAGAAAAAGACAGATAATGGTAGAGAAAATAATAACAGTAAAAGATCAGTTTAGAGGTCCAACATTTGACCAATAGGAACTCTGGAATGGTTCAAATAATGTGGAGGGGTAATTATCAATGAAATAATAGGAGAAAATTTCCCAGATTGAAAGGGCTCATTAAAGGCCCAAGGCATATGATCATGATATTTCAGATACCAGAAACTCCTAAAAGCTTCCAGAAAGGACATAGGAAAAGAAGGTACTCCCCAAGGGGGTGGGGGAAGCAGGTTAAAAGTTATTTGATACACTTGCTTAGGTGACAAATGGTATTGATAGAGACTTTCTAATTCTATTGACTCATTTAGAGAAAAGTATGAGAAGTACACAGAAAAGAAACAAGCCAAAAATGAGGAAAAGCATAAAGTTCTACAAGAAAGGAAGCATAATCACTATATAGATGCCAACAGTTTTTACTTATAATTGTTTAAAGTGTGGGAAGGCAAAGCTATGAACTAAGACTTGTGCCATAATAGGTCAGTAACCAAAAACAAATCCACTGTCATCGAATCAATTCTGACTCATAGCGACCCTTGTTGAGTTTCTGTGATAGTTGAAGATGTGTCAACTTGGCTGGACTCCACTTGTGAGTGGTGGTTCCCATGATGGATCACATGACTGCGTCCTAAGCGGCCGGTCAGTCTAGGGGGAGTTTCCCCAGGGGTGTGGCCTACCTGTAATACTATCCCAGGGACAAACTGGAAGAC
>NW_006921623.1:6224820-6263559 GCF_000298275.1 Orycteropus afer afer | reverse complement strand
CACCAGCCACTCCTCAGAAGGAAGGTTGGGCAATCTACTTCCGTAGTGATACTGCCTCGGAAACCCAAGGAGGGGTCGCTATGAATCGGGTCCGACTCGACGGCACATAACAACAACAACACAATCTTCTTTAAAAAAAAAAAAAAAAAATCAGCCTTTGAAAACCCTATAGAGCACAGTTGTACTCTGACACACGTGGGATTCCCTTGAGATACAGTCCAGTCCATGCCAACAGGTTTTGGTATGAGAGGTAAGAATGAGATATTATAGTAGTGAAAAAGAGAGTGGGGTGCTGATCGAGGTCATGAATTAGGGGAAGGCCTCTACAAGGCTGAGCCCTGAAGAATGAGGAAGTGGAGTTCCAGGCAAAGGGAAGGACAATTAGGAAAGGCCAAGGTAGGAATCAAAGAAGGCCAGTGGGCTATGATGTAATGAAGGAAGAAGGGGAAATCAGAGGGGGAACAGGAAAAGGGGAGGAGGGCATGGAGAGAAGGAGAGGGGGTATTGTAGAATGAATCACCCCCATGTTTCTAAACTCTGGGTAGAGAGAGCTCTGGGTGACCAGCAGGACCCAGGGTAGAAAGCATTCATAAGCCATCTACATTTTTGTCATTGTAGTCTTTGTCTACTACCAGTTTTGCTTTGTTTTCATGAAGTCTGTGCTATGGACTTTTTGGCAGCTCTGGTAGCTTAGTGCTTAAGGCACTTGACTGCTAACCAGAAGGCTGGCAGTTCAAACTTACCAGCCACTCCTCAGAAGGAAGGTTGGGCAATCTACTTCTGTACTTCTGTAGTGATATCGCCTCAGAAACCCAAAGAGCAGTCCGACTCGACGGCACATAACAACAACAACAACATGGAATTTTCAGACCCCCCTCTGTATGCTCCAGTTGCAAAACATTGAAAAGAGGACAGCAAGACCTTTGCAGTGGTACTTGAGGTAAGGGGACTCCCAAGGAAAGGTCACAGTAGCTGGTCCCAGCCTCCCGTTCGAACTGTCCCCACCCTCAGATCTCCACCCACCTATGTTTAAACTTGAAGGTCTTTGGTTTGTTTGTAACAAGGGTTCCTGTTGCCTCACACACCTCCACCTAGGGTGCACAGACTCATTATCTGGGGGAGTTGGGTACAGAATCTGGAAAAACAACAGAGGTCCTTAACTCCAGCAGCCTTTGATAAGAGGGCTTCCAGGGAAGATACGGGGCATCCTAGCTTAGAGAGAAAAGGTGATTAGGTAAGAGAAGCATGAGAGCACAGAGGATTTGGATAGAGTCACTCTAGAAGAGCAGAATCTTCTCGTCAGAAATGTAGAGGGGATTGGGGCATCTGAGGTGCTTCCAGGGACCAGGCAAAGCTGGAACAGAGATGGAGAGGTTATTAGTCCCCTGGGGAAGGGACTTAGAGGTGCCTGACAAGGCTCAGGCTTTGCTAAGAGAGCTTTCTGCTGCTGGAGCCCAGGGGGTAGATGATGGCCAGGGTCTGGAGAGCTGCCATGAGAGACAGCCATGCACCTCTGGATGGCAGGTGCCCACCCCCAGTGACAGTGAATGGCATGGAGCAGGGATGCCCAGGGCTCTGGCACAGAGCCGGCAGCTGCCACTGCAGTGGAGATTTTTATGCTAATACCACTTGTCAAGCCGTCAGCACTCAGGGCAGCTGGACCTGACAGGGAAGCAGCTGCATCCCCTGGGCCTTGGCGTCCCCAGAGCCTTTCCCAGGTCCTCAGAGATGTCCAGCAAGAGCTCAGAGCTTATTTTCCAGGAGAGTTGGAGGCAAAGGGACATGGGTAGAAGGCTTGGGGAAAGGCAAAGTGGGAAAAGGAGCACTGATCCCCACAGGGCTTCCAAGAGGAAATTCCATCCTCCTCTAAAAATCCACCCATTTCAAAGTGGGACCCACAGCCAGTGCATAATGCAACTGGATTTTCCAAGTGGGAAGGGTATAGATTTCATTCTAGAACATTGAAAAAGAGTGAGTATTTAGTTCACTCATGGGGGAATCCGAGGAAGGAAACAAGTAGTAGAGCGAAGAGTGTAGGGCATAGGAGATAAAAACCTGTGTTCTAGTTAGTCCGTGTTCAGCCAATCTTACTGTGTGACCTTGGACAAGTCACTTTACTCTTGCTGTTGTTGTTGTTGTCAGGTGCCGTTGAGTTGTTTCTGACTCATAGCGACCCCATGCACAGCAGAACGAAATACTGCCTGATCCCATGCTAGCTCCATGATCCCTGCTATACTTGAGCCCATCATTGCAGCCACTGTGCCAATCCATCTCGTTGAAGGCCTCCCCCTCCCTCATTGACCCTCCACCCTACCAAGCATGACATCCTTCTCCAGGGAATGGTCCCTTCTGACAACATGACCAAAATAGGTGAGACGAAGTCTGGCCATTCTCGCTTCCAAGGAGCATTTCAGGTGCACTTCCTCCAGGACAGATCTGTTAGTTCTTTTAGCAGTCCATGGTACTCTCAACATTCTTCTCCAGCACCACAACTCAAAAGCATCAACTCTTCTTTGGTCTTCCTTATTCATTGTCCAGCTCTCACATGCATATGAGGCAATTGGAAATATCATGGCTTGTGTCAGGTGCACCTTAGTCCTCAAGGAAACATCCTTGCTCCCCAGCACTTGAAACAGTTCCTTCACAGTTGACCTTCCCAATGCTACACGTGGTCTAATGTCCTGACTGCTGCTTCCATTGGCATCGATTGTAGAACCAAGCAACGTGAATTCTTTGACAACCTCAATCTTCTCTCCATTTATTGTGATGCTGCTCATTGGTCCAGTTGTGAGGATTTTTATTTACTCTTAGGATTTCCATTTCCTCCTGTGAAAAATGATTATAGGTGATGGTCTTCAAGGGCCTTTCAGTTATTTAGCATAAACTTACTGCCTTTGAGTTGATTCGACTCATAGCAACCCCTCCTTGGGTTTCTGAGGCAATATCACTACAGAAGTAGATTGCCCCATCTTCCTTCTGAGGAGTGCCTTATGGGTTTGAACTGCCAGCCTTCTGGTTAGCAGTCAAGTGCCTTCGGCACTGTGCCACCAGAGCTCAGCTCCTTTATTTACTATAGGTTCACAGAATTCTTCTCATGTGCCAGGCATTGTGTTAATTGACTTCAAGTTAAATAAATACAATTACTGATGTAAAATAGGTTGGTGTTCTAGAAGGGAGGATGAGTTGTTCAACTTAATGGGCCAGGACTTGGGTGAGAGATATTTATGTAAGGGCCATCCAGAGGTATGTACCTCATAGAAAGTGACCCTTGAATGGATGCCATGATCCCCACCTCAATGCTCACAAGTGGCCTCAAGTGCACACTGGTTTAGTGTGGACTTGTGGGACAGTTGGGGACAAGTGTCTGAGCACCATGAACATTCCTGAAAATTACTTTCAAAACTGTATGGCAAACAGGATCCTTGTGGATATCTGGTTTCCGCCTTTGTCCACAGGAGGTTGGGGACATTGGTGGCTGGAAAAAGCACTGAGTTTGGAATCCAGAGACCCATTTTTAGTTCCAGCCCTCATCCTCAGGACCTGTGTGACCTCGAGCAACAGAGTCTGCCCTTCTCTGAGTTTCAATTTTCCATTGGTAAAATGAATCCATTCACCTTGAAAATTCTCTGATTCTCAATGCACTCTGCTGGAGAGTAGCCCCACCCTGAGGCCACCTGTCTCCTAAGGATGGAGCCCTCAAGGTGGACCCTCAGGGGTGTTTGATGGGCATAAATGTCTGCTCACTCATCACCCACTCAACCCATTACCAGTGTTTCCCTGGATGTGTGGGAAAGTTTCCTGTAATTGGTTTATGGATGATTCACTCAGCATTGTGTCTAGCCATAAAATATATTCACTTAATGGTCTCCAAGGAACTGTGAGGCCTTGCAGGCTATAACTCCAAGCACCCAGCGCCTTCTGCCTTGCCTGACACCTTGTTTGGTGAATCTGATTTCATTTTGATCTTAAATCTGCCCTAAATGCCTCCAAGCAGTAGCCACAGAGAGGGAGTGGGAACGGGGGAGAGGAGAATGGCTGCTAAGAATTATGACCCTGGCCCATTAGGAAGGGATGACTGCACAGCACAGCCCCTTCTAAATCATGCCGAGGAGACTGTCATTGAATCCAGGGCAGGCCTTGGGCAGCAGGGAGAGTGCCCAGGCAGGCGGAGGGAAGCATGAGGTCTCTCTCAGCCGTGGCTTGAATTGCCTCCACAACTAGGGACTCCAGCATTCTTGTTAGGCTTTATAATGACTGCTCTGTCCTGGGCACACTTTCTTCAGCCTGGCCCATCAGTTCTTCCTTCCCTTAGGACTCTGAGAAGTTGGTGCCCAAAAGGTAGTGTCTTGGAAGAGATGGGACCCCTGTGGTAATGGGGGTAAAGTGTACAAGGATCATAGTGCTTTTGTGAGAGAGTGTGAGTCCCTTAGATTCTCTTCTGTGACTTCATCTCTTTTGATCTGAGGAAGAAGTAGTCAAAGAAAGACAGAAAAGCAGCATTGCTGCTGGCTTCCTCTCCCAGCAGATTAGGCCATTCCAGCTATTGGCCAGAGGTGAGGCCCCTAGTCAGGTCTATTTACAAAGTGAAGAATACATTTCTACTCTAGGAACTCTTAGTCATCCTTTACAACTCAAGAAAAACATCACACTTCCACCTCTCCCATGAAACCCTTCCCAATCATTCTTAGGGGAATCAATCACTTCCTCCTCTCTCAGCATCTGAATCAAAAGGCAGTTTACTGCAGGGGCCGGGACCTGAGCTCTGAAGTCTAGATTTGAATCTGTCTAGATTTGAATCTATATTCCACCATTTGTTGTGTGACTTTGGACAAGTTACCTAACCTCCCTGTGCCTCAGTTTCCTTAACTGTAAAGTGAAGGATACAATTAAATGTATCCTAAGTGAAGCTTCTTAGGATCATTGTAAGAATTATACATATAAAGCTTCCAGAATAATAACTGAAACATAGTAAGAGGCTAATAAATGTTAGCTGCTACTCTCATTATTTGTATTATATGGGGTGGGAGGGGGGATTCAGGAAGTATGCTGAATGTTCACTTTCCAATAAAACAAACAAAAAAAAAAACCAAAATCTGTCACCATCCAGTCAATTCAGACTCATGGCAACCCCTAGTGGTACAGGGTAAAACTGCAGTCCATAGGGGTTTTTTTAACTGTGATCTTTATAGGAGATGGCCAGGCCTTTCTTCCACCATGTCCCACTACACCATGTCTTTTTTGCATGTCTAAGACCAACCAATGATACATTTTTAATAAATAAATAAACAACCTTGAGCATGGCACTGTGAGAGAGGCAAAACCCCCAAGGCAAGGTTCTAACTCCATGTACTTACCCTCTGAGTGGGGAGCCAGGACACTGGTCACAGAGAGAACATTCAGTGGTCAGGTCAAGTGGCATGAGTTTACAGTCTGGATTGCAGACACATGATCAGCACCAGGAATTCTAAGATGGTAGTAATCCTTCTGAGTAGGGACCCTACTAAGCTGAAATCCTAACTCTAAGGCTAGGGAGAGCCAGACACTCCCAAACATCACAGCACTGTGGGAAGCACTTCATGGGGTAGTGAGGTCCTAAAGAGCTGCTATGTAAAAAATGTATGATACCACAATTCACTGAATTGACCCTTCATTAACTCTTTTAAGCTTCAATTCATAGATAAGATCTCCTAGGTCACCTTGATCTACGTGTATTAACCAAAGGATCATTTTAAAGTGTTACTGGCCAAGAATTTGATATAGCCACAAAGTCATGACTTTTGTATTTTTTTCTTCTTTTAGAACTGGAAGGGGCTTTAGAAACGAACCAGTTTTACCCCTCCTTTTATAGAAGGAAAAACTAAAGCTCAGAGAAGTGAGGTGACTTTTCTAAGATGGCCAAGCTTCTCTCCCAAATGCGCCCCTTTATATCTGTCATTTTATCCCTATGCTCATCATTGGTAGGGAGGAATGGGGATAATTGTTCCAGTTTCAGGAAATTGAAAGGAAGAGTGGAAGCTCATGTTGGTGAAATAGCTCCTCCAGAGCCACACTGAAGGTCAGCAGAAGTGCCAGCAGAATCCAGGTTCTGACCCTAGACCAGATCTTTCCCTGGATAACTTACTCACCTACTCCCTACCAGCCACACACCAACTAGCCCCTCTGTCAAGAAAAACCCCATCAGAAGGGCAACCTACCAAAAGCGAGTGATCCACACAGTGGCATTGAGGAAGAGGAAGACATAGAGAAGTACACGGGAGGTACAGACAAGAAAGATTAACTCTTTTGCTTGTATAGTACTGTGTTGTCAGTGATGGCAAGCATTGATCTATGGTTGGATAGATGAGTGACAGGCTGAACAATCAGGGGGTAGTGTGCCCATGACGATGTATAGGGTTAGCAGACAATGTTTCTAAATCCGTATTTGTATGGTTGTAAGAATATCTAGGTGTATAAAAGAACTGACACCTTTGTGTTTTCTTGGCCACAGCCAGCTATCCAGAGGGAGTGAATAGTTGGACCTGTGGGCTTGTGATTGTGGTCACAGGGGATAACTCATTGCCCTAGAGTTGGATCCAACTCATAGTGACCCTTCCTTGGGTTTCCAAGGCAGTATCACTACAGAAGTAGATTGTTCAACCTTCCTTCTGAGGAGTGGGTGGTGGGTTTGAACCATCAGCCTTCTGGTTAGCAGTCAAATGCCTTAGGCACTACACTACCAGAAGTCATAGGGGATATCAAGCTCAACTGGCATAACATAATACACAAAAACATTGTTCTACTTCCTACTTTGATGAGCAACAACTGGGTCTTAAAACCTTACAAGTGGCCATCTAGATGCAATGTTGGGTCTCTCCTCATCCAGAGCAAGCAAGAATGATGAAAACCAAAGACACATGGAGATAATTAGTCCAAGGGACTGGTAGACCATGCAATCCTTAGCCTATATGACCGTGAGACAAGAAGAACTAGATAGGGCCTGATTACCACTGTCAACCACTTGGAGGGGAATCCCTGTAGGAGATCCTGGATAGAGTGGGAGAACAATGGGGAAAAAAATGTCAAAATCACAAAAAGACCAGGTTTGGTGGTCTGATAGAGCCTGGAGAGAGCCCTGAGAGTATGGCCCTTAGTTACCCTTCTGGTCTGGAACTGAACTCACTCTGTGGCTTTCAGCCAAACAAGAGGCAAGCATATGGGATGAACATTTACATCAGGTAGATTGACTTCTTGGAGTGATCAATTGTGGGAGAACAGTAGGGCATTGGCTGCACAGGGAGACATCTAGGGGTGGGGAGGGAGTGCATGGGAGGGAAGGACACCGGGAAGAGGTAACTACTGGGAGGAAGTGGGAAGAGAGCTGTTATACTGTGGGGAATTGCAATCAACAACACGAGACAAAGTGTGTATGAACTGCTGTATGGAAAATGCATTTGCTCTGTAAATTTTCACCCAAAGCACTATAAAAATTAAAAAAAAAAAAGATGTCCTGCTCAGGCTGGAGGGGAGAACCATCCCCACCCCCACCCTGTACCCACCCTCCTCAGAACACTCAGTAGGGAAGCTGGCCTTCTCAACTGCCCTTTGCCAGCTGCTCCTCTAAGCAGAACACACCACAGCCTGAGAAGGAGCCTTGGGTGCCAGGGAGGCTCCAAGTCAGTATCAAGAGGATTTTCCTAAACACAACAGTCTGTGTCTGGGCAGCCATGTGGAAAGTTGCAATATAACCCACTGATGTCATGTGAGAAACATGATTTCCAGAGGCTGCCGCACTGCCCTTTCCAACCCCCAGCATGCAGTTGAATCCCAAACTGGCTCCTAGAAGAAGTGAAAGAAAAAAACTCAGCAACAAATTGCAAAACAAAACCCTAACTCCAGGTCCTGAGGGAGGATGGGGGAGGAGGAAGGGAAAGGGGCTAGAGTCACTGGGGAAAGTGTTACTCTGAGCCTGGTCTTCTGAGGGCAGAGGGTCTGGTGTCAGCCCTTAAGGCTCCCTTCTGGACTTCGGAAACCATCTTGTCACTCCTCTTACCTTCAGGCAGAATTACTCCTAGTCGTGACCAGGCACTCCTTCTCCTGTTCTTTAAAAGAACTCTAGATTTCCGATTCCTGCAACTCATTTCATCACCAATTCCATGATCACATTTAAAGTCTAACTCAAATTCATCCTGCTGCAGTTTAAGCATAGTCCTCGTCCTCAAAAGAGACAGAATCCCCCACAGAAGAGGGGAGTGGAGGTGGGGTTGTCTTTTCCCTGTTGGAGCTACGTGAGATGTTACCTTATTATTCCCTAGTAGCCAATGGCAGGCAGATCTTGACCAGTTCATTTAATTTCTCTAGGTCTCAGTTTAACTTTTTTCTAAAATGGGAAGTATATAATATGTAAGGTTCCTTTTAGCTCAAAAAGTCTATAATTTTACGACTATGTATAAGTAAGAGGTCATGTGGTCAGAAGGGATCAGTCCCTGGAGAAGATATCAACTTGGTAAAGTAGAGGGTCAGCATAAAAGGGGAAGCGCCTCGTCAAGATGGACTGACACAATGGCTGCAACGATGGGCTCAGTCATAACAACTATTCTCAGGATGGCGCAGGACTGGGTAGTGCTTCATTCTGTTGTCCATAGGCTCGCTATGAGTTAGAACTGACTCAACGGTACCTAACAACAACAACATAGGTAAAAAGTAGCCAGGGAGTTTAGTCTATGTGGAGGATATTTTGTGGTTTTATCAGTATTTATTGGGATTTTTAAATTATAACAATAATTATGTTTATTATAAATAAAGAACAAGAATTTTTATACCTGTTGCCCAAATATGACCCAGAGAAATCTCTGTTAACATTTTGAGATATGTTCTTTTATTCATTAGTCTTTCTTAAAATAAAATAAAAAAACCTATCATTTTATAATAATGTTTTGCAGTCTACAATTTAATCACTTTGGAATGCTTTGTAAACATTTCCTTACATCAGTATTCTTCTACAACATGGCACTTTCTTTCTTTAAAATTAATTAATTTATTGTGATTTGGGTGAAGATTTACAGAGCAAATTCACTTTCCATACAGCAGTTCATATACACTGTCTCATGACATTGACCACAGTTTACCACAACGCAACAGCTCCCCTCCCACCTCCTCCCCACAGTTACCTCTTCCCAGTGTCCATCCCTCCATGGGCTCCTGCCCCCTGAGCTGTCTCCCTGAGCATAAGCAGCCCTTCTTTCTCCCATGATTGTTCTCTCCAAGGAGTGTGTCTACTTGAGGTAAATGTTCAACTCATATGCCTTTTGTTTGGCTGGAAACCATAGGTGTGGGTTCAATTCCAGAGCCAAAGGGCAGCTAGGGGCCATAGTCTCAGTGGTTCCACCCGGCTCTATCGGACGAGCAAACCTGGTCCTCCCGCCTCCAAATGATTTTGAGTTTTTCCTCCAAATGATTTTGAGTTTTGTTCCACATTGTTCTCCCTCTCTATCAAGGATCTCCTACATAGGTCCCCTTCCAAGTGGATGACAGTGGTAGCCAGGCACCATCTGGTTCTTCTGGTCTCATAGTCATATAGGCTGTAGATCAGATGGTGTACCAGTCATTAGGACTAATTGTTTCCATAAATTTTGCTTTTCTTCAATCTTCTTTGCTTTGGACGAGGAGAGACCCATAGTTGCATCTAGATGGCAGCTTGCTAGCTTTTAAGATCCCAATCACTACTCGCCAAAGTAGGAGGTGGAACAATGTTTTGTATGGTATGTTATGCCAATTGAGCTTGATGTTCCCTGTGACTATGGTCCCAAGCCCGCAGGTTCAACTACTCGGTCTCTCTGGGTAGCTGGCTGTGATCAAGCAGTGACCACAACCTTGCCCCTTGTCAGCTCTACTATAAACCTGGGAATTCTGATCATTCACATAAACTTGTAGGACCATTGTCTGCCAACCCTATATATGTTCTTGGATACCCTCTCCATTTCATAGACATACCTAATCGTCCAGCCTGTCCACCCATCTATCCACCCATATACCCATGTTAGCCTTTATTGACAACGCAGTACTATATGTGCAAAAGGGTTCATATTTGTTGTCTGTACCTCCCATGAACCTCTGTATGTCTTTCTCATCCTCAATGCTGTCATATTGGTCACACAGATTTGGTACATTGCCTTTCTCTTCACCCAAATCAATATTTATCTCTATCTATCTAACAGCATTCCCTTCCCTCCCCTCCCACCCCTGGTAACCAACAAAGAAAATGTCCTTCTGTAGATAAACTTTTCCTTAGCTTTTACAATAACAGACTAATACAATATTTGTCCCTTTGTGATTGACTTATTTCACTCAGCATAATGTCCTCCAAGTTCATCCAAGTTATGTGGTGTTTTGCAGATTCTACATTATTCTTTAGCTTTGCATAGTATTCCATTGTGTATATGTACCATAGTTTGGTTATCCATTTCTCAGTTGATGGACACCTAGGTTGTTTCCATCGTTTGGCTATTGTAAATAGTGCTGCAATGAACACGGGTGTGCATATATCTGTTCTTGTCATGGCTCTCACTTCTTTAGGGTATATACCTAATAATGGAATAGCTGGGTCAAATGGTATTTCTAATTCCAACTTTTGAAGGAATCGAACATGGCACTTTCTTATATCTGTATTTTTTTCTCATGGTTTTTAATATTCAGGCAAAAGGCACATGAAGAAATACAAATAAATGATCAATAAATGTATGCGTAATATTCAACCTCAATAATAATCAAAGAAAGGGTATGAGATACTTTTACACATCAAATTAGCATCAATTTTTTAAAAAACTGAAAAACCCAATTTGTTAATGGAATGGCTGGCAGGGTAAGACTATACCTATTCAGAAAAAAGTTCTGTGAATCAAATATGAAATGTGTGTGGCTATTGACTTAGTTCTCTTTGTCGGAATTTACCCTATGGGAGCAATCACATGAATATGAAAAGATATAAGTTCAAGAATGTTCACTGAAGCATTATCTATAATAGCAAAACTTTGGATACAACTTAAATGCCAATCAATAGGGGACTGGTTAAGAAACTATGAGACAAGCAAACAGCAAAATACTATGCAGTCATTAAAAATGATAATGTAGTTCTATATTTATTGACTTGGAAAGATGTCTTTGACATTCTGTGGAGTGAAAAAATCAGGTAACAGAACAGCATGCAACGTCTGCGCCCATTTATGTAAAGTTAGATGCACAAATCTGTATGTGTGTATTATATAAACAAATGCCTGAAGCATCATTGGCTTCAGATAGGAAGGGCTTAAAGGTTGCAATCTGGTAGGTGGGTGAGCAGTGGAGGAGGGAATGGGAGATTCACTTTGAAGCTACATTTGCCAACCAAACTAGGAGAGGGCTTCCCCACCCCCTCCTTCTTTAGGATGTGTGTTCATTTGGTATGGGAAGGAAGGACAATGTTGGAGATTATGAAAACCTCTATCTGCCACAGGTATTGAGCAAAATGTTAATAGTGATTATCTCTACTCAAACAACAACGCAACGCACCGCTATCCAGTCAGATCCGACTCATAGTGACCCCTCCTTGAGTTTCCGAGGCAGTATCACTGTGGAAGTAGACTGCCCAACTTTCCTTCCGAGGAGGAGCTGGTGGGTTTGAACAGCCAGCCTTCTGGTTAGCGGTCAAATGTTTTAGGCACTACACCACCAGAGCTCCCTGATTATCTCTGGGCAGTAGGATTTGGAATGTTTCATTTCTTCTTTGAACGTTTAGTATCAGTTAAATATGTTACACCATTATTTTGTAATATTGTTGTTAGGAAATGTTCATATACATTTTCTTTTATTTTTTTAAACAATATTCTGATAGTCTGGGTTTCTGTATCCTTCCAGGCAGCCTCTGAAATGCGATTGAGTTTCCTCACCTTGCTGCTCCCTTTCCTCCTAGAACTTCAGTTCTCTCTTATCAGCATTGGGTATCAAGGTAGGTGCATGCCATGGGAACCTGCATATTCACAGTCTACCCCTTCGTATTCCCACCACTATCAGAGGGATGGTGTCCAAAACACTGCCTGGGCTGACCCCAGTTTCAGTCCTTGCCCCCTTACCTTCTTCTGCCACAAATCATATTTGCCCCTTGGGCTCTGATTCTACCACTTGGCTTTGTTGAGATATGGGAACTCTGCCATTGACCCTCCTTCTGACTCCAGTTCTGTCTATCTTGCCATTACCCATCCTAATATTTGACCTTGTTTTGTCTTCATCTTTGACTTTGCTGTTCCCTGGCAATCTAAAGTCACCTCCACGACACTAGGTATCATAGTGCTTTATTTACATGATTCAATAGTTCAGAAACACACCTATTCAGTATTCATTACATGC
The DNA here is from genome assembly GCF_000298275.1 of Orycteropus afer afer. NCBI lineage: Eukaryota > Metazoa > Chordata > Mammalia > Tubulidentata > Orycteropodidae > Orycteropus > Orycteropus afer. Next base: position 6,251,202 of record NW_006921623.1, on the reverse strand, counting down.
TAGGCTTCTGGGCTGGGTCTTGTGGACATAGAAACTATGAGTCTACTAAGATAGTAGCTAGTTCTACTGCCAGGTACCATTCTGAATCATACATGTCTTATTTAATTCTCACAATAAGCCTATGGAGATGGTACTATTATAATTCCCATTTTAAAGATGAAGAAGCTGAGGCAAAGAGAATAACTTCTCCAAGGCCATAGAGAAGTGAGTGACAGATCAGAGATACGAACCCAGGTAATCTGGCCCCAGAGGTCCCTGGGTGGTGCAAATGATTGGCATTCTGGCATTATCCTAAAGGTTGGTGATTCAAATCCACCCAGAGGTTCCACAGAGGAAAGACTTGAATATCTGCTCCTGTAAAGAGTACAGCCAAGAAAACCCTATGGAACAGTTGTACTCTGTAACACATGGGGTTGCCTCAGTGGCAACAGGTTTGGTCTTTTTGAAATCTGGCTCCAGAGGCATCAGTCTTAATCATGCTATACAGAAAATATTAAATAAATAAATAAAACCACCAGCCAAGGGCTATACCAAACATGTAGACAAAGAGCTGTAAGGATTCAGCAAAGGGTATCAGGGAGTTTCTTAGTTCTAAGACCCTTGGCTTGCATGAGACCCAGACATATGCCTGGTTTCCTCTTTGCTGCTCCTTGACTAACTTCCTGCTTCCATCTCTTCCCTGGTGTGACACTTCATTTGTGACTTAGTCTCAGCATCCATGCTCAGTGACTGATGTCTGCCAGGCTGGCCCCCAGCCCTATGTCCATCTGAGCTGGGCTAGCAGGCTCAGATCCTGCCCGTGTAATCTCAGTCCCACCATGCTGTCCTTGGTTTGCTGCCTCGGTTCCCACCCCAGCACACAGAGACACAGTCTTAGTACTCTCCCACTGAGATCTGGGCTGTCTCCCAAAGCTCCATGAGCCCTCCAGCTGAGGAAGAACTGAATATTCCTCCATAACCCTTCCACTATCAACGGTAGGCCATGTTTTCTGCAATAAAGATGTTCCAGAACACTTTTGCTAAAATGTTTGTAAATTGAACCCCTTTTAGAATATATGTTAGAATAATCAACAATGATCCAATAGCATAAACTAGCATTGAGTGCTTACTAAATGACAGATACTTTGCAGGTAATACTGAGTTAATTCTTAGGATACCTCTATGAGGTGGGTGGGAGCTCTGGTGGCGTAGTGCCTAAGGCATTTGACTGCTAACCAGAAGGTGGTGGTTCAAACCCACCAGCCATTCCTCGGAAGGAAGACTGGGCAATCTACTTCAGTAGAGATACCGCCTCAGAAACCCAAGGAGGGGTCACTATGATTCGGATCCAACTGGATGGCAGTGAGTTTGTTTTGTTTTGTTTTAATGATGTGGGTACCATTATCATCCCCATAGAACCAATGAAGAAATCAGGCTCAGAGAAGTTGACTGACTTACCTGAGGTCACACAGGTAATAAGTGGCAGAGCTAACTCTCAGCCCAGCATTCAGTTTAAATCATTACACTAGTCTGTCTTCTTAAAGAAGTACTCAATGAAATCTTAAGTAAACAGTCTCTTAGGGATACAAGTTTCCTAAGCTACAATTTGTGCTTTGTCAAAGGAGGACTTCCCTGGCTCATTTCCTTACTTCCGTGGCTCAACCCTCAGTGACCAGGCTAGGGTGAGAGAAAATCTATGAGCTTGCTGGACAGTGTCTAGGGCAGGGACAATAGAGGATGCTTCCTCACTGTCCCTCAGGAGGAAATGTTGTGGAGCTACTACCCCCAGCTCCATCCCAAAAACCAAACCAAACCCATAGTCATCGAACAATTCCAACTCATGGTGACCCCTTGTGTTACAGAGTAGAACTGCTCCATAGGTTTCCTTGGCAGTAATCTTTATAGAAGCAGATTGCCAGGCCTTTCCTTCACAGCACCACTGGGTGGGTTCAAACCATCAAACTTTAGGTCAGTAGTGGAGCACAAACTGTTTGAGCCACCCAGGGACCTACCCCAATGCATACAAATTCATACACACACACACACACACACACACACACACACACTGTAGCTAGCCCTGGACTATCTCCTTTGACCAGGGCAGCTGCCTATGGGCACAGGACTGAGCCACTGGGAAGTAGGGCAATCAAGAAAAAGGGGCTGAATAAAGGCAGCTCATACTATATCTACGATATGCAGCTTTGGTTGTAATAAACACTGCAGCTGAATATTCCCGCGGGGCCTTCCTAATGGAGGAGATGGATACACTCCAGAGTAACCCCAGGGGTTTTACACACAGCTCTGACTAAACTCCCTATAAAATCAATCCCGCCTTTTCACCAGTTGTGACAGCGTGTTCTAATATTAATCCACTCTCCTTGTCAGTCAGCTCCTCCGACAAAGGCTTTAATGATCTTTAACCAGGCATAATAAACACTACACATCAAGCAGAGAATGCTGGACTTAGGAATCCCTGCCCCCTCTCAAGGATCTGCTTGGAGGCTCAGAGGGACAAAGAAGAGCTCCTGAGCCCCTTGCCCCACCTTCTCTTCTCCCTGAAGGAGGGACAGCAGAGGATGGCTGCTCCATTGAGAGGAAAGGTGTGTAGCAAGCTCAGGTTAGCTGAGGGGTGAGGAGTCCAGGTTCAGCCCCTAGATCCCTCCATGCCAGGCTGTAGAAGCAGGATGCCTACTGTCACTAATCCAGCCAGCCCCCTGGATGCTGACTGTTCCAGGCAGCACTACTTCTACAGTTCCGTGTCTTACTCTTTTATCTGCAGCCTCTCCTCTGTGCTTCTTATAGTCTCCTAGGTCTAAAGAGAAGATCCTAGGAACCCAGAGAAGCAGCAGAGGTGACTAGGGTTTGGTCCTTGTCATATCCCTCTCAGCAACCCCAAGCCCAGCCTGCCATCTGCTCTGTCCAGATCTTGCACCCTTCTCTCTTCCTTCTACTCTCCTTTCCCTTTCCCTGTACCCTCCATTCCCTCTAGAAGCCCCAGAGAGGGGTAGACTTGGGCCCAGGGCCAAGCAGCCTGGACCAGAGGCAGGCAGTGGGGGAGAAGAATAGGCAGGTGGCATCAGGTCCAGAGGCCAGGACTCTTAGGTGAAGAAACATGTCTAGTCTGCTCCACAAAAACCTTAGTCCTTCTTCTTCCAAATCTATTTCTGAGTTTTCAAGGCCAAACAGTGTTTAGCTAAGCCAAGCAGGACCTGTACTGGCTTTGGGGAGGCTCAGAGGGCTTCTCTCTCAGACTTGAGCCTGTTTAGGAGGCTTCAGTACAAACTGCCTAGCAGCTTTGGCCTGAACCTCCCAGCAAACTCCCTCTGGCAACAGCAAGTTCAGAGCCTTGAGTTTGGCCTCTGACTTCAGAAAACAACCTAAACCACTCTGAGATGTTGAATGCAGCATATGTCCAGCTCTGGTCCACAGAGGGGCAACTTGCCAGGGCCCAGAGACCTTCTAGGTGGAGTCCAGCTGCCCCCACAATGCTGAGAGCCCAGACAACCACAGGAAGCCCAGAGAAAGTAGAGAGGTGACTTCACTTTTTAAATAAAAATTAGTTTAATATTTTCAGGTTACAAACTAACATATTTTACTCAAGAAAAATATAGACAATAAAAATAGTAACACCAAGCACTTTTAATGTGTCAGTATTTTATTTTTCTTTAAATCCTTAAAAGAGCTGAATTAGAGCTTTGCCCTTAAACTTGTATCAGAGCCTTTTTGTTCTTTGTCTACAAGAGACCCCCTCCATGAGGGAAGAAGGTTTCTTAGCTCATGACTTACTGCATGATCTGGGCACCTTCCTTAACTTTTGTGCCTCCATTTTCTCATTTGTAAAAAGAAGATAACAATAGTACAGACCTGATGTTGTTATGTCATTTGTGACCTTATATAGAACTGAACTAAACGCTGCCTCGTTCTGTACTATCTTCATGATCATGTATGAGGCCATTGTTGTTGTTACTATGTCAGTCCATCCCACTGAGGTTTTATCTTTCCTTCACTGGCCTTCCACTTTACAAAAAAGGATGTCCTTCTCCAGAGAACGGTCCCTCCTCATGATGCACCCAAAGTGATTTAGTTGAAGAGTCAGACAATAGTCTCTTGTGGTCCATAGGGTTTTCACTGACTAATTTTCTAAAGTAGGTCACCAGGCATTTCTTCCTTGTCTGCCCTAGTCTGGAAGCTCCACTAAAACTTCTCCACTATGGATGGCCTTGCTTTTATTTGTAATGCTGGTGGCTTAGCTTCCAGCAACACAGCAACATGCAAGCTACCAGAGTATGACAACATCAGAGACAGGTGGTTGACTGACCTCAGAGGGAAGTCATAAGGATTAAATGTGTTTATACATGCAAAATACTTAGAACAGTGTCTGGTACATGGTAAATATGCAATCAATATGGTGAGATTATCACTGGTATTATTATTATTTTTTGCATAATCCACCAAGGAAGAATGCGGAGTAGGGCCTGTCCTCCACTCTCCAGTATCTGTGGCTTCCCTAGGAAAGCCTAAGCATCTCAGTGTGTAACTAGTGCACAGAACAGTACCCTTGTGAGAGGGTGTCACTGTGGGAGCACAGAGAGCTAAGCATCACCAACCCAGCACTCTGTCTTGACTGGAGTGAAAAGAGAAGGAGAGGGACATGGCTATCACTCTTCATGTGAGTTCTTGTTGCCTGTGAAGCTCCATGCTGGACCTACTCTTTTCTGTCTCTGCCCCTGTAAAGATCATTAATCCAATCCATCACTCGTTTGCACTGAGCCCAGCCCAGGCTTCAGAGCTCTGGTAGCATAGTGCCTAAGGCACTTGACTGCTAATCAGAAGGCTGGCGGTTCAAACCCACCAGCCACTCCTTGGAAGGAAGGTTGGGCAATCTACTTCCATAGTGATACTGCCTTGGAAACCCAAGGAGGGGTCACTATGAGTCGGGTCTGACTCCACGGCAAACAACAACAACAGCCCAGGCTTCAGATTCCTTCTAACTCTAGTTGGAGCCCCCAAATAGACCAGGTCAAGCTTATGAATGGAGGTCTATTTGTCAGTCCTCATGCTGTTGTGATTATTAGCTGCCATTGAGTTAGCCTTCATGTTCAACCCCATGCTCAATGGAACACAATGCTGCCCAGGCCAATGCCATTCCCATGATTTGACCATTGTGATCCATAGGGGTTTCACTGGCTGATTTTCAGAAGTAGGTTGTCAGGCCTTTCCTCCTAGTCCATCTTAGTATGGAAGCTCTGCTGAAATCTGTTCAGCATCATAGCAACACTCAAGCCTCCAATGACAGAAGGGTGGTGGCTGTGTGGTAGGTACATTGGCTGAGAATCAAACTTATTTCTTCCACATGGAAGGTAAGAATTCTACCTTGAACCACAAACCACAAATGCCTTGCCAGTCCTCACACAGCCCTTAAAACTTTCTGATTTAGCTTACCAGAATATTGAGACATCACTGGAAGTAAGCCTAGAGATCCTCTAAGAGCTAATGATAATAACACGTCATATTTATTGAGCACTTACAATATGTTGTGCCATTTGCTAACTGCTTTACCTATATTATCTTACTTAATCCTCACAACAAGACTGTGAGGTAAGAACCATCTCCATTTTTTGGGTGAAACCAAGGCTGACAGATTGGCTAATCTGCCCAGGAGTGATGCCCTGCTAACTCTGTCACCAAGGTGATTGAATTTAACTATGGAGAGGCTGCTTTTTGTTCTGGGAAAAATCACAAAGGACCTTTTGGTTTTCTGTAACTATTCTTCTCTGGGAAAGCCTGGTGCTATTATTAACATGAATGGTGATAAGTAAAGTGTTTATTTTGATAATGTAAATGGAGCATATCTCTTATCTAAACCATAAGAAAAAACAAGTGAGAAGGAGAAGAAACTGAGACCCAGAAAGGGTAAGTCACTTTCCAGGCACATGACTAGTAATTCACCCTCTGAACAAGAGCCAGAGCCCAGTTCTCCTCAGTTTCCTGTTCCTTCTAGCACATCCTGCTACCCTCTCATCCTCCCTTTCAGAGGGCAATTTGCCAAGTCCAGAGACTAAGTTCTACATCTCTGGAATTCCCCATGTAATACCCAGCACAGCCCAAGGCACACAGTCATTGTTGCCCACTGCCATCAAGCTGGCCCTGACTTATAGCAACCTTATGTATAACAGAACAAAATGTTGTGCCATTTTACTCCATTTTCACAGTTCTTGGTACATTTGAGTACATGGTTGTAGCTTTTGTATCACTCCATTGAGGGTTTCTCTTATTCTCTCTGACCTTCTACTTTACCAAGGAGGCTCTGGGTGGCACAAATGGTTAAATGTCAAGCTACTAACCGAAGGTTGGCAGTTCAGACACATTCAGAAGCATCTCAGAAAAAAGGCCTGGCAATCTACTTCCAAAATATTTCCAGCCTTGAAAACTATGGAGTGCAGTGCCACTCTGCATGCATGGTGTCTCCATGAGTTGGAATCAACTGGACAGCAACTGGTTAGGTTTGGGTTTCTTGGTTCTACTTTACCAAACATCATGTCCTTTTTGCTCATTAAATCCTTGATAGCAATATGATGTTAACTTTCTGCAGGTGAGTTAGGGGCACATGCTGAAATATAGATCCCAACTTCTTCAATAACCTGTTATGGGTCACACATTCCTGAGTTGAAATAAACTTATGGGGAAGCTGTTTATATCATCTGTCTGGGCCAAGCCTAGCACACTAATTCAGGAAAGCCAAGCCTCCTGCAGGCCATCAAAATCCATGGACCTTGTTCTCCCTCTACCTTCTCTTCCACAACCACCTACTCCTTCTCCTCACTAAGAACCTGCACATTCATTCCCAAGCAAAGATGATGTCCCTTGAGAAGATAATATTGCACAAAAGAATCAGAGAGAGGCAGAGCTGATTAGATTTTTGCAAAGCTGATTCCTGGTTTCCACTGGGCTCTGCCTAGTTTGTCTCATTCACAGGTTGGTGACTTCTTCCTCACTGCCTGACAGTGGCTGTCCCAGCCTGGGCATCCCATGCCTGTGACCAGACTAGATGCAGACAGCTTAGGCAGGCCTGCTCTAGTAGTGGCATGTCTGGGTGGTGCTAACTCTGCATTTTTTATTGAGTAAGTGAGTTAATGGGCATGTAAAACATACACAACTTGTCAGCCCGTTAGCTGCTGCCATTGCCACGGCTGCTTTCCTGCCTCGGGCTCAACTAAATTGCTCAGTGACTTGCGCTCTTCCTCCCTTTCCCTCTCCTTTTTTTTTTTTTTTTTTTTTTTAAAGTCTCCCTCACTGCTCCTCAACCAGTACCTCCTTCCCTTCTCCATCTGTGAAAATGTCCCTGGAAACAGTTTTACTTACTTATTTTTTATCATTTTTTTGAGCAGCCAGTTCTAGAGGAGACTCAGCCCCGGAGGCCCAGCCACCTCTACTGAGTGCTTGGTCTTCTGTCCCTGCTCTGGCAGCTGTGGTTTGAGGACAGCACCAGCCAGAGAGAGTGCAGCCTGAGGAAGGAGAATAAAGTATGAGAGAGTTTGCCAGAGCCCAGCTCCACTGTCTGCATGGACACATCTTCAATGGCACACACATGTGGCAAGCACATTCCCAATGTACACCCACCTTCAGCAGCCCCAACTGTACATACATACTTCCATATACTCATACCCCAAAAGACCATGTCTGTATGCAAAAACTCAGCAGTTCATGCCAGCATGCATATACCCAAAGTAAGCCATCCTTAAAGACTCCTTGTTTATAATGTGTACACCTGAGTAGTTACACTTGAGCCCACAGCTGCATGTGCAGCCACAATGTACTCCTGCTCTGTATTTCCTTGGCATTCTCAAGCCTGCATGCATAATTACACACGCACTCTCAATGGCACAGGTACATTGTAAATGCACGCTCTCAATCCATGTACGCTAAATATTACACATATGCATTTACTCCCCTCAGATGCCACATCATCAAAAGACCATTTATTTATGTACATCTCATGTCTGTGCACCTTCAAAAAGTGGTGTTATCATTCACAATCCTACACTTCCCCCACAACTGTCCACTGCTGCACACAAACTCACCACCGTTTACATACACTACCTGGATGCCTGCTGATGCCTGCCAGGATACTTCTAACAGGCCATAGTTGCATGTACATACCCCAGGTACACTCACCTTCAACATCCCACATCTGCAATGTACGTTCTTGTATACATACACTATAGGCAGCCCAGAAAAAGGAGCTCTGGTTTCGTAGTGCCTAAGGCATTTGACTGCTAACCAGAAGGCTGGTGGTTCAAACCCACCAGCCACTCCCCGCAAGGAAGACTGGGTGTTCTGGTTACCTAGTGCCGCTCTGACAAGAAATATACCACAAATGGGATGGCCTTAACAAACAGGAGTTTACTCTTACAATTTGGAGGCTTTATGTCCAAGTTCACAGTGCCAGACTCTAGGGGCCAGGTCAAAGCCCCTCAACTTTGGGGTCCAGCTCCGCCTCCTGCTCCCAGCCCACTGGAGCTAGAGGTGTTTCTTCACTCAGACAGCTGCTGGCTGCTGAGGCTGAGAAGCCCCAAGGTTGACAAGTAAAAAGGCACAGTCCCGATGTTACCAAACCACACGGCAGGCCATTAACTTAAGTCCATTGTAAGTCCCAAGGTCGACAGAGCATGGTAGGCTTCTGAGCAATGGCATGGCTACATGCAGGGTCCAAGCATGCCATAGGCTAGAGACCATTCCTAAGGCTTCTCCTTATATACAGGAAGCAGACCACATCCCAAAGGCAGCTACTCAGCTGCTTGTGGTAGATCCCACCATGAAGTTGATTGCCAGTCTCATCATGGAGAATAACTACCACCAGCTGCCTAGCCACTCAACCAGGCCCAGCCAAGTTGACACACAAACATAACTACCACACTGGGCAACCTACTTTCGTAGAGATACCACCTCGGAAACCCAAGGAGAGGTTGCTACGAGTTGGAATCAACTGAACAGCAGTGAGTTTTTTTGTTTTGTTTATAGGCAGCCCATGTCTGCAAGTACACATGTCTGTTGCACGCTCACATAAATCAACACTTCCACTAGTCCACCTGCAAGTACGCCTTTAATGTATGGTTTTTTTTGTTGTTGTTGTTGTTGTTAGGTGCTGTTGAGTCATCACTGACTCATAGCAACCTCATGTACAATAGAAAGAAATACTGTCCAGTCCTGTGCCAGCCTCACAATCCTTGCCATACCTGAGCCCATCATTGCAGCCACTGTGTCAATCCAACTTGTTGAGGGTCTTATTTTTTGTTGACCCTCCACTTTACCAAGAATGACATCTTTCTCCAGAGAATGGTCCCTTCTGACAACATGACCAAAGTAAGTGAGACGAAGTCTGGCCATTCTCACTTCCAAGGTACATTCTGGGTGCACTTCCTCCAGGATGGATTTGTTAGTTCTTTTAGCAGTCCATGGTACTTTCAGTATTCTTTGCCAACACCACAACTCAAAAGCATCAACTCTTCTTCAGTCTTCCTTATTTACTGTCCAGCTCTCACATGCATATGAGGCGATTGAAAATACCATGGCTTGTGTCAAGCACACCTTAGTCCTCAAGGAAATATCTTTGCTCTTCAGCACTTGAAAGAGGTCTTTTGCAGCAGATTTTCCCAATGCAGTACATCATCTGATGTCTTGACTGCTGCTTCCAATGGTGTTGATTGTTGTTGTTGTTATGTGCCGTGGAGTCAGACCCGACTCATAGCAACCCCTCCTTGGGTTTCCAAGGCAGTATCACTATGGAAGTAGATTGCCCCATCTTCCTTCCGAGGAGTGGCTGGTGAGTTTGAACCACCAGCCTTCTGGTTAGCAGTCAAGTGCCTTAGGCACTATGCTACCAGAGTGTTGATTGTAGAACCAAGTAATATGAAGTCTTTGATAACTTCAATCTTTTCTCCATTTATCATGATGCTGCTTATTGGTCCCATTGTGAGGATTTTTGTTTTCTTTATATTGAGGTACAATCCATACTGCAGACTGTAGTCTTCAATGTTCATCAGTAAGTGCTTTGATTCATCTTCACTTCATGCAAGCAAAGTTTATGTCATCTGCATATCATAAGTTGTTAATGAGCCTTCCTCCAATCCTGATGCCACATCCTTCTTCAAATAGTCCAGCTCCTCAGATTATTTGCTCAGCCTACAGATTGAACACATATGGTGAAAAAGTGTACATCAGGGTTGTATCCTTTAATGTATACTCCAGGTATATTTGTACACACAATATATGTACACTATATCCCATTCTACATGCTCAGATGCCATGAACACAAGTCTTAACCCTCATCTGTATGTGTGTCCCATTTACACATCACCACAATATTTTATTGCATGTTCACATCATATATACCATATAAGACCTCAACTTTGCCCCAAATCATACTGCAGCATCTTCCTGTTGGCACGCATACCTCAGATGTACACCCCTAAATGCCCCATTTTGTATGTCCATTTATATATGACTTGTAATAATTCTATGGCTGCACTCTAATGCATGTATATGCAGAAAACCATGCCACCTGTGTGTGCAAAAGCATCCATATACAATTCCCTCTAACTTCCCATGACTGCAATCAATACCCATCTTAATTCAATTTGATTAAACTAAACAACTTAGGAGCTCTGGTAGCATAGTGGCTAAAGCACTTGACTGCTAACCAGAAGGCTGGCGGTTCAAACCCACCAGCCACTCCTCGGAAGGAAAGGTTGGGCAATCCTACTTCCGTAGTGATACTGCCTCGGAAACCCAAGGAGGGGTCGCTATGAGTCGGGGCCGACTCGACAGCACATAACAACAACAACAAAACAACTTAGTTAAAACTATATTAAACTATAAGCCCTTACTTAGCATCTGACCTTGCACTAAGTGCTGGAAATTTGTAAATGAATAAGAACAGAAGCCTTTGCCTTCAAAGAGCTTCCTATTTAGGAAGAGAAATGAATGAGAAAGCAGACAGTTCCAATAGAGTTTGGTTAGTTTAGTAACAGAAGTATGTACATAAATAAACACATACTCTCAGTAGTACCATATTTACAGGAATATTCTACATGCATATCTCAGATGCCAAATGGGCACAGCCTACTTTATGTGTACACATAGCTCCACTCTATGCCCAACCCCGGCAGTTTTTACTATGATCAGTTGTTTCTATCAGGTTTGTTGGCTTAAAGTAGATCCCATCAGATCCTTCTCCAGATAATGCTATAGCCACCACTAGGGCCATGATGTTCACCCATGATGATGACCACTGTTCTCACTCAGACAGAATCTCCTCTCTTGGGCTCACTCTGAGCACATAGTCCAGCAGTGATAAGACCTTGGGTGCATGGAATGATCTACCCAGTTATCTTCCAGCTTCATTCTCAGCCTGATCTTATACAAACCCTAGGCCTTGTGGTTAACTACTCCTCTTTGCCTTCCTACATAGGCTATTTTTGCCATGAAGGGCCCAAAGGGTCTTTCCTGTTCACTTCGTCTTGCTTGGGTGATTGTCACCTTTAGCTCTCTGACACGGCTCTTTTAAACAACTAATCCCATTGCAATCTGAATTCCTAGAACATTAGTATCTAAAGCAGGGGTTAGCAAGCTATGGGCCTATGGAACAAAATGAGCCCACCACCTGGTTTAATAAACAACTCATTTGTGGAACATGGCCATGCCCATTTGTTTACATGCATTGTCCACGGATATTTTGCTCTATAACAGCAAAGTGTTGTAGTTGCAAGAGAGACTATGTGGGCCATAATACTTAAAATGCTTACTATCTGGCCTTGACAGAACAAGTTTACTAAGCTAGTGTAAAGCACTAGAGATCATAGTACTGCTCTTGTCTTTTCTGGTCAACATTTCATGATCTATTTTAAAAGGTAAGTAGAGAAATTGTAGGGTGTCAGAGGCAGAAGGCAAGGAAAGTAAAGGAATCCAAATCATCTCTTTAATTCATCAACAAATATTCACTGAGTGCCTCCTATTTGCCAGACACTATACTGGGTACTAGTCATTGTGGTAAGCAAGGCATAACCCCTGCTCTACTGATGTATGCAATCTACTGGGAGATATTGACTTTAAACAACAATTTATGTAAATGACTATGAAAAATAAAAAATGTGATAATATAGAGAGAAAAAAAAATGGGAATGTTGAAGCCTTGAAAAGAAATGTAAGTATTTTGATAATTTAACTTAATGGTGGAGGGATTGGACAAGCTTTATGGATATCTCAAGGTGATAGCTGGGATCAGTAACACACAGAAGTTACAGGTAGCTTCTGCTTGGTGTGAAGAAGAGCTATTAACCAACATCACCACTGCCCTACAAAGGCAATATGCTGTGTATTTTTAAAGTGCTCCCACAGGAGGTTGTGCATGTCATATTATTAAAGGAGGAGCATATCATTATTAGGGATGAATAGAGGGGATTGATGCTTGGGATTAGCTCACATGGTCTCTGAGATCCTTCTGTCTCTGAGAAGCTCAGAGACCAAGCTCATTATTGCTTCTCAAAATGGTACCAGGCTAAGCTTTGCTTATATTCCCTCCCTCCTTACCAGTATCCTTTGCTTCCCTGTGACAGACATAAAGGGTGATTTCTACTGACTTGGCTCTTAGGTAGATCATGAACATTATCTTCCCCAGGGTGCTGTGAGGTGTCCCCCACTCTTCTGGTCTTCATGAACTCATGATCTGCCCATAAGTACAAGCTTCCATACCAGCCAGCTTCAAGGTTCACCCTCAGAACTTCCTCCTCCCCTTTTCACATTGGACCCCAGCCTTTTTCCACTTGGTCTCTCTCCCTCAGTTCAAACTTTCCTATCTCTGCTTTGAGGCTTCTAACCCCTCTCCTGTCCAGCCCCTCAGATGGCATCTACAGAGTTATACCTGGTCCCACCTTGCAGAGGGTTCAAAGAATGACTACAAAAGCTCTCCTCTACCCTTAATCCAGGACTCTCTGTGCCCACTCCTGGTTTATTCCATCCCCAGAATCTTAGCTCCCAGCTCTGGACAGTGAAGACACAAAAGAAGGCAAGAGAGAGGAGAAGCTGGAAGGGAAACGAAAGGTGGGATCAGGAGAAACAAAGGAAGAAAGCAAAATGCAAGGTAGATGCAGGGTGAAAAAGGAGAGCCTTAGGAACTATGTGTCTAAGTGGTCTGATAATTAAATGAAAAGTGTTTGATGCGGAAGCCCACCTTTCAAAATTCCCGCTGTGGTGAAGCATATAAAAACCTGAATGGCAAATATTTACGTGGAATTAATATGGAGAAGATCCATCTAGGAACCTTGAGGCTGTTTCTAAAGTCTTACCGTAATGTCTTGTGTAGCACTGGGGCCCAGGCAGGCATTAGACCTGGCATAATATGCTAAACAAATCTAATGGTGTGCTTTATTTTCCCCCCTCAGCAGAACTCTTAATTATGTATCTTGCAAATGCACAGAGAAAATGGATTAGCCATGGCAGCTGTTTGCTGCTGGAGCGGCACCCTCCCCAGAAGCCTTTGCAAGGACATCATGAGCCAGCCCCACAGGCTGGACCAGAGGGTTGGCAAGAGTTTAGAAAGAGCACAGGTGAGATGCTGGTGCAGGCTCTGAATTTTCAACAGATGTTTGCTCCCTGGCACTTCCCAGGAGGAGACAAGGCGCAAATGAAGAGATGTGTGGTAGTGGAGGCCAAACCAGTCCTGCAGGCTCTATTAGCTGAGGCAGGCTCCTAAAAAGCCTTCTCTGCTAAAGCCATTTCTCCCAGTCCACCTATGAGAACTATGCTTGACACACACACTATGCTCAATATCAATATGTTGCCTAACAAGATGATGTCCCCTTAGCATCTCCTAGATTGCTGGAACCCATGCGTCAGCTTAGCTTAGTGTTACTCAGCAAGGTATGTGCGAGGGATTGGGACTCAGAACAGGTCCCATAGGGGAAGAGAAGTCAGTTCAGAAGCTCCTAAGTTCAGAACTTGGGACTTTAACTGGTGAAGACAGGCCAATGGAGAGCAAGAGAAGGTGACATAAGGCTGTTGGGTCTAATGTCAGAAACCCACGCTGAAGCAATAGTCTGAGGACTGTGCAGAAGAAGAGAAATATCCTGCAGGTGGGCAGATTATTGACATAAGCTGGACATTGGTCAGGGAAGAAGCAACCAAGGAATTAAAGTACCACTAAGTACCTGTTGAGACCCCCGAGACTACGGCCCTTAGTTACCCTTCATATCTGGAATTGAACTCACTCTTGTGGCTTCCAGCCAAACAACAGCTAGGTATATAGAGTGAACACTTACATCAGGTAGATATACACCTTAGAACGATCAATCGTGGGGGTACAGAAGGGCAGAATTTGGACAAGGAGATAGCTCAGGGGTTAGGAATGCATAGGAAAGAAGGACACATACACACACACACAAGTATCACTAAGACCACATTCCACTGAATTCAGATACATTGCAGATTCTGCTGTCCATACATGTGTATGCATATATGTGTGTGTATTAAGTATTCTTAATACACAAAGATCTTCCTTGGCAACGTCTTTGGCACTATCACCATGGGCAGCAGAATGTCTATCAGGCACAGAACATAGCCTACTCTAATAAACTAAACTTGGGATTTAGTACCTGGGTTTGAGTCCCATTCTATTCCTCACTAGCAACTCTCATAGCCTTTCTGGGTCTCAGTTTCTCCATCTGTTTTAGCATGGGAAAGACTGGCACAATGCCCTGAATTTATCAGTAATAATAGTTGAATCTAAATGTGTTGAGTGGTCATTTTCCTTTTATGAATTCCTCCTAGAAAGGATATGCATTTATTAAAGTTTGAGAAATTACTTTATAAATTGAAAAGTAAAATACTAGTAGTAATAATAATAATTACTTTTACTGAGCACTTACTAAATGTCGAGCACTACTTATAGCGCATGCAGTATTTCATTCAATCCTCAGAATGATGCTATGATACAGATCCTATCTTTGTTGTTGTCAGGTGCTACCAAATTACTGTCAACTCATAGTGACCCTACATACAACAGAATGAAACACTGCCTGGTCCTGCACCACCCTCAAAATCATTGCCATGTTTGAGCCCATCGTGGCAGCCACTGTATCAATCCATCTTGTTTAGGGTCTTCCTCTTTTATGCTGACACACAACTTTACCCAGCTTGATATCCTCCTCTAGGAACTGGCCCCTTCTGACAAAATAACCAGTACACTGATTTCTCAGATGTGAACATTGAGGCACAGAGAGGTTACATAAATTGTCTCCTAAGGTTGCACAGCTCACGAGTAAGTAGAGCCAGGATTAAAACCCAGCATTTTAATTTCATCTCTTATGCAAGTGTTTTTAGTTGCTATTGATAGTTAAGACAGTTCTCCAAAACTGGCTGAGCTCAGCAGAGAGAAAGAGAAAGCAGAGCATAAACTTCCCAGAGTCATAAGAAGTCAGAGGCCAAGGCAATGCTTCAGGCTACAATCATCTAGGCAGCCAGGATGAAGGGTCTATGCTAAATTCAAAAGTCAGGGCAGGAGTCTTGGGAGCAGTAACAGGAGCACTATGTCAAGGACAATGAGGCCTTGCAACTAAAGCAATGCTTGCTTCACACTCACCAGATGGCACTATGCAGTGTTTCCCCAAACATCTATTCCATTCCATTTAGTTAAACAAATATTTTTGGAACATCTACTATGCACCAGGCATGGGAAAGACAATGAGGTGAAGACACGGTCTCTGCCCTTGTATAGCTTATAGTCCACCAAGGAATGTTGATATTACACAATAATTGCAAGCATGATGAGTGTTAAGGAAGAAAACGTTAAGATCTGTATTAGTTCCAGTAATGCTAACTATCAAAACAAATAGATCCCAAAATGGCTCAAACATAAGAAGTTTATTCCTCACTTATGTTACAGGACACAGTGAATGTTCCTGGTTTGGGGAGAGCAGCAGTCCTCTTCATATGCTTGCAGAGACAAGCTGACAGCAGTTCTACCACCTTCAACACCCCCAAGGCCTGCTTGGGGTTACTATTGCAGTTAGTCAAAGGGGAAAGAGCAAAATGGAATGCACGTGGAAGGTTTCATGGGCTAGGTATGAGAGTAGTACACAACACTTCGGCTCACAATGTAACAGCTAGACCTCAGCCCTACACCATATCCAATTTCAAAGTAGAGCCCAGGAAGAGGATGAGGCCGAGGGTTTGGTGCAAAACTAGCAGACTCACACAGGGGTTACAATGGATCGTTGCAAACTATGCTCCCTCTGCTTGGAATACCTCACCATGCAACTTCCCCTCATTCTACATGGCTAAAAACTTTATGAACAATGGCATATAATACTCAATTTTATTTTTCCTCTCTTCATGGCCAAAGAATCCCCTTCTATTCTCAAAAGCCATTTAAAATTTGTCACTCCTGGTCTCCATGACCAATTGCTTCCTTTGCCATGAGACTATAAGGACGGGATGGTGTCTGGCTACTGCGACTGAGCATTTTGATCAAAGATTCTATAGAAAAATACTGGTCAGAAAGGGGAAATGTGGGACAGAATTTCTAATTCTTGAAGAATCCAGAGTTCCTGGAGCCATTGAGGCTGAATGGATCCTCCAAACTACTGCCCTGAGATAATCTTTAAACTATAAACCAAAAGTATCCCCTGAAGTCTTCTTTAAACCAAACATAGTTTAGCTTAATTAGTAAAGAATGTCTGCCTTGAGCATTGTGATCTTTGGAAGATCTATACAGGATCATATTGGCAGTAGCAACTTGGAAGATTAGATAGGAACTTTAGGGGTCAGTGCGTTTATGTTAATGGTACAGGAATAATTCAGAAAAGGAGTGTGAGGATGGTTGCACAACTTGAATAATGTAATTGGTCTCACTAAATTGCAGATGTAGAAATTGTTGAATTGGTGTATGTTTTGCTGAGTATATTTTCAACAACAACAAAAAAAAATTATTTTTAAAAATTATCTCTCATAACATGATAGGAGCTAACGGCATTTGGGAAATGGAGGAGGGCCTTTAATCATGTATTGGGCAAATTTGGACTGACAGCAAGTGATAGCAGAAAGCAAGACATCCAGAGGGCAATCCAGAATTGAGTTCAAATCAGGAATTCAGAACTAGAAGGAGCAGAGCAGAAGGCCACCCAGAGAATCCTCAGACCTACTGGGAGGGTGACTCCTCAGGGGTATGAGGATGGAGATGCAGATTATTATTACCTTTTTCTGGACATTAAGAAAAAGGTGGAGGGTTTTTAATAAAATCTGGGGAAACTAATGAAGAACTTAATACAAAGCACATCACAAATGCTCATTAAATCAAAGTCTAAAGGTGTTTTTGTCATTTGCCATTGAGTAGGCTCTGATTCAAGGTGTCTTTATGTGTAACAGAATGAAACATTGCCTGGTGCTGCAACATCTTCATGGCCACTGGTATGTTTTGAGTCCATTGTTGTAGCTATTTTGTCAATTCATCTCATTGAGGGTTTCCTTCACTTTTGCTGACCCTCTTGCCCCTTTACCAAATATGATGCGCTTTTCTAACAATTGATGACATGTCCAAAGTAAGCAGGCCAAAGTCTCACCATTCTCACTTCAAAGGAGCATTCTGGTTGTATTTCTTCTAAGACTAATTGGGTCTAGTCAATATTTTTGCCAACATTACAATTCACAATGCAAAAGTTATTAGACACTACTCTTACTGTGTGAGGTACTACACTTCAAAACAACCTCATTAGATAGGAATTATTATGCCCAATTCACAGACAAGAAAATAATCTCAGAAAATCTCACTGCCCATGAATAGGAAGTTGTATTTGATTCCAGACATGTTTTTAACTACTGTACTCGACTGCCACCTGCCTAAAAGAATGAGTAGAAGAACAGTACCAAGAAAGCGCTAGGAGTAGGAGTGGGCAAGCAAGGGATGCAATTATAAAGAGGGAGCAAAGCTTCTAAAGGCTGATCTCCCTGTAAAAAGGGCAGCCAGCCAAGAAGATGGAGAGGGGCCTCCAGGTGCTGATGGGAGGAAGGCTAGTGATTCCAGTCTGTCAATCTCCCCAAGGGGAGAATGGAAGAGCCAAGTCTGCTGGCCCAGACGGTGGCTGCTCCTCTCTGCTGGGGTAGAAGGAAGGGAGCTCTTGGCAATGCTTGACTTGCTAAGCCTCAGGGGAGAAAAACCAGGGAGTTTGTGAGAGCAGCTCCCTGAGGTGCCTTGGGCAGGATGCAGTGCATTCCAGCAGGGAATGAAATCAGGAGGAAGTGAATCAAGACCAGATGGAGTTAGTGTTCCAGCAAGTGCATATGGTTTTAGAAATGAAGGAGAAATGTGGATTGAGGCCAAATCAAGTCCTCAGGGTTTCACAAACCTGCAGCCTCTGGGGAATCACTCAGACATAGGATGTTGCGGCTGGGAGTCGTCTTGGCAATTACCCTGTCCAATCTGTTTGTTCTATAGTGGGGGACCTAGAGATTTAGAAAGAGCAGGTTAGTGGAAGGGCTAAGGTCATAACCTAGATCACCCTCAATCACACCATGACTGACAAGTTGTGTGGGCTGTGGGCACAGGGAGGTCCATCCTTCACTCCCTCACTCTGCGCCAAAGCAGCTGAGCTCCACTGACTAGAAGGTGGGGCTGCTGAGATGCAAGTGCCATGCAAATTTCTCCCCTTTCCTCTCCCCATCTACTCCCTCAGTAGAAGTTCCAGTTGCCACTGAGTAAACTCTAACTCATGGCAACCTCATGTATATCAGAGCAGAACTGTACTTTGTTGGGTTTTCAATGGCTGGTTTTTCAGAAGCAGTTCACCAGGACTTTATTCCAAGCCACATCTGGGTGGACTCAAACCACCAAACTTTCAGTTAGCAGCTGAATGGGTTAACCATTTGTACCACCCAAGGACTCCACTCCCTCAGTTGATGCTCCCTATTCCAGAGCCTCCAAGGGCTTCAGAATCTTGTGACCCTAGCAAGCCCTCTCTGTAAATCAGTTTCTTCTCCTGTAAAGTGAGAGAGTAGGACAAGAAAATATCTAAGTCCTAATTCTATGCCTACTGAGATGTTAGACTGTTTTCCAAACCATTTCTTTGTGCCTTTAAGGGCTACAATGTATGACTAAAGGTTGAGCTTGGGAGATTCCAACCAAGATTGTCAAAGAGGATGGAATTCCTAATATCATTGGAATCCAGTGCAAGGGTACAAATGGAGACCCACAAACCACATTCTAAATATTTAAAGGTACAAATTAAGATAAAAAATTGTTCAATAAAATATGCCTGTTTCCCTACTTTGACAAATTCACCTTCATGATGACAAAATCAACAGATGGGTGCAAAGCTATGATTTTTTTTAATATGACTGAAAATTGACAAATATCAAAGATAACAGAATTTAATTATTATTGCTCATGTTTGGGTGCTGGTAATGTTTGGATGAGTAATAAAACAAAGATAAAATAATTCAAAAACTATTACCATTTAATTCAAAATAGTTTTTCTTATCTTTATTTAAGTAGAATTCCTCATTATATTGTTTTAATCAAGATGTTTACATAATTTGTGTTCTGTTGAGAGCAATGGCACATTAGACAACATTTCTTGAGTCATTGTAGTCCTTAGATCATTTTTTTCTTAATTTCAATTTGAAGACGCTTCTCTGTTAAGGCAGTAGAAATGGGAAATGACAAAATTCTCAAAGCCACAGTTCTATGTATGCAGAAATGAGCTTTGAATTTTGCTTATTTTCAAACATTGTAATGTGGTCTCATGGAATAAATTGTCATTTCAAAAAATATTAAAAATAGTTTACTTTCATCACTGCTTCTAGAAATATCTAGATTCATGCAGTAATATAAAGAATCAGCTTCCCACTTTATGCATGTTATATCTAGACCTGCATAGTTACGAACTTAAGAGAAATAGGAGTTATTTAAATTTGCAAAATGTTTCTCAGTTTTTATGTGCAACTACTGCAAACACCACACTAATTAGTGAAGACCTCCGGAACCACGAATTTGAACACAAAAAAACAAGAAAATGGACGCTCAGCACCATAGATACTTCATTGTGAAAGAATCTATTGCACCCACGCTATCTGAGAGGAAAGATTTGACAAGGTAACTAATTGGTTTTATATCTAAGCACTTCCACTGCTTAAATCCCTGTTCTTCCGCTCCCCACTCCAAAGCACTATCTCTCTGATGCGGGTCACAGCACAATTCATGGACCTTCATGGCATTCTAACTCAGTCGCCTTTTGTTTCAAGAGCATAGAGCAAGAGATGTGGAGGAGCATTTCTCTGGGGCCTGAGCAGTTTTACTTATGACAGCAGATGTTTAGAATTATGGACCACTCCAAACCAGTGCTGAGAACTGGAACCCAAGTAACAGAGGCACTCGTGTTCTTTAATAAGTGTATTGGTTGTGGGGGAGGCATAGATGGGGTCTTTTAATGTGCAAGGCCTTCATAAAGTTCTCCTCTTGCCCAGACAAAGGTGTTACTGGAAATCATGAGCTGGAAAGAATCATCCAGGAGGCCATCTGATCTTTCCCAGAAACCAGAGCCACTCAAATATTTTCTTTTCTTCTCTCTCTTTTTAATTTATAGAATTCAATATTTTAAGAAAATTAAATACGTAATGATTCCAACCTCTACATAGTTGTTTTTTTTCATTGTGATTTGTGTGAAGTTTAAGAGCAAACTTGCTTTCCATTTAATAATTCCTACACATTTTGTTTGTGACATTTATTGCAGTCCCCACAATATAACAGCACTCTTCCCACTTCCTCCCTGTGTTTACCGTTTCCCTTTGCCCTTCTTTCCTATCCCTTCCTGACTTTGGAAGGAAGTATGGGCAAACTACTTCCATAGAGATACTGCCTTGGAAACCCAAGGAAAGGTCGCTATGAGTTGGAATCGACTTCACAGCAATGAGTTTGGTTTTTTGGTTTCCTGACTTCTGAGCTTTATCTTTGGGCAAATGCTGCCCTTTTGATTTCATATGGTTGACTGTTCTAATGAGTGTGTACCTCCCTGGTGCAATTGTTCACCTTATAGGCCTATCATTTGACTCAGAGTTGAGCCATAGGGTGAGTTCAGTTCCAGGCTTGAAGGGTATCTAAGGACCATATTCTCTATCAGTCCAGTAAGCTCAAATATTTTCCAAAGTTCTTTCTTAAAGCATGTGATAACCTTCTGTACTTAATCCTCTCCTCTCCCATGTACCTACCCACCAGTCTCACCAGATCACTTTAAGTTCTCTGCCACATGCCACTTTGTAACTTTGTTCATGTGCTTAATCTCTGCCTAGAATGAATTTCTCCTTTTTCTTTGTTGAGTTGGTTTATTAAGCGATTTATACTCAGTGAGGCATAAGTACGACATCATTTTTTTTCTAGCCCCACCTTCCTTGGTATTCTCTGGAATCTTTCTTTGTTGCCTTGTGTATAGATATCCTAATTTTCTAGTCATTTTTCTAGGTCTAGCTCCATTGGTTGTACAGGCAGGGAGGGTGATTAGGAGAAATGGTTGGAGTCATTGCAAGTACCTGGCAGTCTGAGCCTCAGGGGAAGGTCTCAGTCTTTAATGGGCTCAGCCTGGTTTCAACTCCTGTTGGTGGCTCCATTTGTGTAGTGATCTCTGCACAGGAAGTATCCGTGGTTGTCTTAGGCAGGTGTTCAGCTTCATCTGTCCCCCTCAGTGCTGAGGATCATTTCAGGAAGGATCAGCCATGGCTGGAGTAGATCCTTGCCAGTCATCCACCCCCCAATTCCCTCTCCAGGAAGGTCATCTTACATTTGGTATACATCTGGAAAGCCCTATAGCAGCGATCCTCTTTTGTTCCTAGCTCTTTCAGGTCCATAAGATTTAGGAGAGATTTTTGGGGAGATTTAGGCTGGAGGGAGGACTCCCCCATCTTATTTCTCTGAGGCTCACTACACTACCATTCCTTCTAGCATTGGCTCAAGCTATTTCAACAAGCCATCCTGCTCCTCACTGCCAATGCCCCCTACTTCTACTTCAGAAAAATCAAGGTAAGAAGGAAGCAGAGGACATAAGTCAAGCTCTCCCAAGAACCTCCTCATCACCCATAATTCCCCTCAAAGCACCAGAATGTTCTATTTGGCCTGGAAAGGAGATATCAATTTCTCTTCTTATAACCATTCTCAATCTCCATGTATAACTCCCCTAGGGTCTCCCTCACCTGGCTTTGAGGAGGGAAGAGAACACCACACAGTCTCCACTAAACCAAAAGTTTTCCCCACTCTCTTCTTTCATAGACTGTGATGGTAGGCACAATGAGGGGGATGGTGACTGCAGATTTGGGTGGGGAAGCCCCAGTTGTTAGTGTCTCTCTTTAGGTTATGGTTCTCTTAGCAGTTCTTGGTACCCAGATATTAATCCCATTTGCAATTTGCCAATTCAACATCCTAATATACTTTCCTGGTATAGAGTCCTTCATGGCTCAGTTAGGTTGCACCCCTCCACAGAGCTTGCCTCAGCCTCCCAAGCAGTCAGTCCTTCCCTCCTCTGGGCTCCCTCAGTGTATGGGACTCATTTTGGGCACATTGTGATGCCCTTAGGTGTTTGCAACTTTTCTTCCTGGCATAACTGTGAGCACATGAAGGTCCAAGATGGGCTTATCCATTCCTGTGCCCTCATGAGCTAGCATTTGTGGGAGGAACCAGACGCACATAAAGTTTGCTGAACGAAGGAATGAAATGAATGGATTTAAGTAAGAAATAATGAATGAGCCAATTAACAAGTAAGGAAGGAAATGAATGACTGAAAAATTGAATAAACCCAGTGCCTTCCTGGGTCCCTCTCATTGTAAAGCCTCTTGGGGACTCCCAGGAAGCCCATTTGCAGATGGCCCTCAACTCATCAGATTCCAGGAGAGCAGGCTTCCCAGCCCATGGTAATGGAACTGTTAGCTCAGGAGGCAACAGTCTCACCGTGTAAAATCACAGTCTATTCTAGTCAAATTAACTAGGTAATACTCTGCATTAGTGTAAAATTCGCCATCAAACCATGAAGAGTGGCATTTAAAACATTCAAGTGTAAAGAAGAGGAGGAAAGGGCAGAGAAAGCAAAAGAGAACCATGGTTTTACCTGGCAAGTCGTGTTTGAAAAGAGGAGACAGTGGTGGTTCAGTGGTAGAATTCTCACTTTCCATGTGGAAGACTCAGGTTCGATTCCCAACCAATGCACATCATATGCAGCCACTACCAATCTGTCAGTGAAGGCTTACATGTTGCTATGATGCTGAACAGGCTTCAGCAGGGCTTGCAGGCTAGATGAACAAGAAAGAAAGGCCAGGTCATCTACTTCTGAAAATGAACTAATGAAGACCTTATGCATTGCAAGGGTCTGATCCACTGCTGATCATGGAGATGGTATAGGACCGGGCAGCATTTCATTCTGTTGTGCATGGGGTTGCCAGAAGTTAGGGGCCCACTGATTTGCAGCTAACAACATTTGAAAGTTTTCCCAGACTCTAGAGCTGGGAAGAGTCTTGCCTGGGATTTCTCAAAGGGTGTTCCTGATACCCCTGGCTTGGACTCCCCACTCAGAGCTTCCATGCCCATCACCAGATCTTTGTCTTCTTGGGGTCATTGACCCTAAACTGAGCTGTTTCTGTGGGTCTTTAGTGGAATGATACTGAGGGTATCAGACAGGGAAGGACAAGATGGAATCTCTCTAAGACAAGCATACCATATCATTTCCTGATGCCCACTCCTCTACGAGGAAGCTACACCTACAACAATTCTAGAGCATCCTTTATTCTGAGAACGCAGAAGGTCTGCCACCATCCATTCCCACCAGTGCCTAAGGGTTCCCGTAGTGACACTATAACTGAATTGTACAGAGGCCATCAAGTCTGGCTGGATATTAAGGAAAGCATCTTTTTTTTTTTTTTTTTTCTGTCAGTAGCATGTATTGGGCACCCACCACAGCCAGATGCTAGGTAGTGAAGGCCAAGGCTTTTGTGTGCTTCACAGGCCTAGATTATAGGTAGCCTGTCCCTATGGCATTTGACTGTTAATTAGAAGGTTGGTGGTTCAAACTCACCAGCCACTCTATACGGAAGAAAGACAATCTACATCCGTGAAGATTTACCACCTTGGAAACCCAACAGAGGTCACTGCGTCAGAATCAACTCAAACGCAGTGGGGTTTTTTTTGGGAAGGGGAGGCTCAGGGACCAGACTGTGTGTCTTTTACCTTTCTGGCACCCAAAATGAGACCCAGTAGCTTGACAAATGCTACAGCAGGTACTTGCATTTGAGAATGAAAAGTATAGTAAGAGCCAGTGATACGAGGTACTTCCATATACACACATAAAACTGGCATCCACCCATCCCAGACCCTCAGGGCTTGGTCCTGGAACCCCTCTCAGAAGGGGGTGAAAAAGAGGCAGGCTCCCAGGGGATTGTTCCATGCTGTGGAAGCGTACTGGCTGCTGTGCCCCGGGGAACCAGCTCCCTGCATAAATGCACAGATAGATAGATAGATCTTATTAAGCATACAGCATTCAGGGCCTCATTTAGAAAAGACATTTATTCTAAATGGCTGTTTTCCATTGACAAGCTATAACACTAAGGCAAAAACAGCTCTGGGATATCCAGCTTGCGTGCCCCTGCCCCCCAGCCCCTGAATAGGCACATATACACCCCAGGGCCCCTCTGCTCTATCCTTGTGTCCAAGCTAATACTGTATTCCACACAGCCAACTCACTAGGCTGAGACCAGATGCCAGCGCATCACTCCTGTCCCCTGGGAGTCTCAGGCCCAGCTGCTGCAGCCAGGCTACCTTAGGACCCTGTAGTCCCCACCCAGCTCCCACCCCAGAGTCCATCAACACAATTTCCCATCTCCCTGTCCCCTCTCCCACTCCAGTCCTCCCTCCTCACTGCTTATGGCTGTGTAGGCAGGAGGCAAAGCAATTCGAATACATTAACATTTCCTTAATTCTATCTGTGCCTCCAAAACTCTGAGTCACAACTGGGTGGGTTTTCGTGCCTGGTGAACTGTCAGCCTCATTCAGAAATGCCATTTTCTACTTTGTCTCCTGGATCAGCCAAGGGACAAGGGGTGGGGCCTGTGGGGGTGGGAGATGACACACCCAATGCTAACTGGTCCTTGCCTGATGACAAGATCAAGGCACCCACAGTTTCTAAAAGAAGAAGCTATACGGGGATTGTTGGCACTTTCTACAGTTACTAGAGTAGTACCTTGCTTGCATACACTGTTTTTTACATTTTACAAAGTGTGTGCACCTACACTATTTTGTCATCCCAGTGCCCATTTCATATATGCAAAAATGAGGCACAAAGATTTGAAACACCTTGCCTATATTGTCACATATCTAATAATGATAGGATTAGACTAATACCCATATCTCCTCCCTCAAAGTCCATGCTTGGGCCACCTGACCTTGCTGTTGCTGGAAAACCTCTAGAGGATAAAACATCACCTTTCCCTCTGATGTTGAGAGTTAGAGTTCGACCTTGTCGCAGAGGCCACACACTGGAGCATCTGTTTCCAAAGGTGTGGATCTGAATGTCTTAGGTAGAGCCCACATTCTCCAGTTTTGCTCCCATTCCCTCCTCTGTCACACACATACAGTCCCTTCCTGGCTCTAGAGATTGCCCTTCCGGTGCAGTTTCTGAAATCTGAGGCCAGATTGACGTTCACAAAGAGAATGGGGTCACCACTGGGATGTGATCTCCAGGATGCTAATCAGCCCTTTTTGTTCAGAAATGGTTTGCTCACTCTTATTGCTGTTGTTGTTAGCTGCCATTGAGTCAGTCACCAATTCATGGTGACCCATGCCCTATGGGATGAAACCCTGCCCAGCCTTATGCCACTACCATGATAGATTGTAAATCACACCTTGGGATCTATGGGGATATCACTGGCTTATTTTCAGAAGTAGACCACCAGGCTTCCCTAGTCCATTTTAGTCTGGAAACTGCTGAAACCTGTTCAGCATTATGGCAACACACAAGCCTCCACTGACAGGAGGGTGGTGGGTGCACATGAGGTGCACTGGCCAGGAATTGAATTTGGGTCTTCTGCATGTTGCTGTTGTTAGGTGCCATTGAATTGGTACCTACTCATAGTCATCTCATGTATAACAAAAAGAAACACTGCCTGGTCTGCCACCATCCTCACAATTGTTACTATGTTTGAAAGAAGGTCTTCCTGTTGTTCACTGATCCTCTACTCTACCAAGCATCATGTACTTTTCCAGGGTACTTGACTGCTAACCAGGAGGCTGGTGATTCAAACCCACCAGCCACTCCTCGGAAGGAAGATGGGGCAATCTACTTCTGTAGTGATACTGCCTTGGAAACCCAAGGAGGGGTCGCTATGAGT
>NW_006921623.1:6221942-6224433 GCF_000298275.1 Orycteropus afer afer | reverse complement strand
GTTGGGCAATCCTACTTCCATAGTGATACTGCCTCGGAAACCCAAGGAGGGGTCGCTATGAGTCGGGGCTGACTCGATGGCATATAACAACAACAACAACAACAACATAAGTCGATTGAGAATGCCATGGCTTGGGTCAGCCCCACCTTATTCTTCACAGTGACATCTGCATTTAAACACTTTAGAGAGGTCTTTGGCAGCAGATCTGCCCAATGCAATACATCATTTGCTTTCTTGACTTCTGCCTCCATGGGTGTTGATTGCGGATCCAAGTAAAATGAAATATAAATCCTTGACAACTTTAATCTTTTCTCCACTTATCATGATGTTGCTTATTGGTTGTGAGGATTTTCCTTTTCTTTTTATTGAGGTGTAATCCATACTGAAGACTGTAACCTTTGATCTTTATCAGTAAATGCTTCTTCAAGTCTTCTTCATTTTCAGCAAGCAAGGTTGTGTCATCTGCATATCACTGGTTGTTAATGACTCTTTCTGTAATCCTGATGCTGTATTCTTCTTCATAAATTCCAGGTTATTTGATTATTGAATATATACAGATTATTGAAACATACAGATTGAATAAATATAGGGAAAAGATACAACCCTGACACACACCTGGCTGAAGGCTGGGTGCCCTTCCTTATTGAAGTTCCAGGCCAAGAATATGCTGTATAACTGAGATTAGGAGACTCACAGATATTCAAAGCACATCCCTGCCCTTGACATCTAAAGGTTCGATAACTTCATCTTCTAAAACCTCACATGCATACACACACACACTCAAAATACCTCTTTACCACATCACATAACAGAACCCCAGCACTGTGCCCTGTTCCTATTCTTCATCTTGATACAGGCAATGCTCTCTTTCCTCTTTACACTGAATGTAACCTCTTCTCTTCTAGACGGGAGCCAATGCACCAGTTCTCCCTGTGTATTAATGTCTGATGACAGCCTATAATGCCTTGACTGGAGTCTTTTCTAGTGAGATGTTAGGCTGTCTTAGGCACTGCAAGATGGTCTGGGTAGATTTATAAAGCTGGGAGAAAATTTAGAGACTCTCTAATCCCAGCTGATTTTACAGATTAGGAGGTTGAGACCTGAAGATGAAAAGGGATATTCCCAAGGACACACAAATTGTATCAGTTATCTGTTTATGCTTAATAAGTTACCCCAAAACTCAGAGGCTAAATCAACCACTATTGATTTAACTCAAAATTCTGTAGGTCAGAGACTTAGGATGGGCTCAAGCAGGTACCCTCATGCAATCTGTGGTCCCCTGTGGGTCAGTTAGGATGTTGTACTTCTGAGGCTTGGCTGACTGCCCACTAGGTAATGGGGACACCGATGTGATAAATACATCTATCAACCATATATCTCTCATCACCCAGCTTGTCTGGGTGGTAACAGGATTCCAGAGTGTGAACAGAAACGTGCAAGACCTCCTGAGGCCTAGTCTGTGAATTGGGATACCATCACTTCTGCTTATTGGCCTAAGCAGGACAGCTGAGATTTAGGGAAAAGGAAAATCAACTCACCTCTTGATGAGAAAAACTGCCAAGTCACATGAGGACAATGCAAGGAATGAACAATGGTGGTTATTTTTTGAAATTTTGAGCCAGGACTGGATTTCACTCCAAGCTGAAGGTGCAACACCCCCTTCTGATCCAGGCTGCCCAACTCTTACCTACTACTCATTCCTGTCTCCTCCTTCACAACTCAGAAGAATCAGGTCTTGGAGGAAAAAAAAAAAAAAAGAAGAAGAAGAAGAAGAATATGTGTGTGTGTGTGTGTGTGTAAAAACCAAACTCACTGCCGTCAAGTTGATTCAACTCATAGCGACCCCTCCTTGGGTTTCCGAGGTGATATCTCTATGGAAGAGATTTTCTGGTCCTTCTCTTGAGGAGTGGATGGTGGGTTTGAATCGCTAGCCTTCTGGTTAGCAGTCAAATGCCTTAGGCACTATGCCACCAGAGCTCCCATATAGTATATATAATATATAGTCACCTGTGGGTCAGATAGGATGTTGTACTTTTGGGGCTTGGCTGACCACCTACTAGGTAGTGGGGACAACTGAGGTGATGAATACAACTCAGCCATCTATCTCTCACCACCTAGCTGCTCTGGGTGGTAACAGGATTCCAAAGGGTGAACAGAAACATGCAAGACCTCTTGAGACCTACTCTGTGAACTGGGATACCATCACTTCTGCTTATTGGCCTAAGCAAGTCACCAGGACAGCTGAGATTTAAGGAGAAGGAAAATCAACTCACCTCTTGATGAGAAAAACTGCCAAGTCACATTGACAATGATGGGGACAATGCAGGTAAGAATGAATAAGGGTGGTTATTTTTTGCAAGTACACACACACACACACACACACATATATAATATGTATGGGTGCTATGGTGGCATAGGAGCTCTGGTAGCATAGTGCCTAAGGCACTTGACTGCTAACCAGAAGGCTGGCGGTTCAAACCCACCAGCCACT
>NW_006921623.1:6195184-6221592 GCF_000298275.1 Orycteropus afer afer | reverse complement strand
GCGTGTATGTATATATATATATGTGTGTGTGTGTGTGTGTGTTTATAGATATAGATATAGATATTGTTTTTTTCTCCAGCTTAGAGAGCAGGCCAAGCTCTTCTTTGTCTTTGGTGAATGGTGGACAAGAAACAGTAAGAACTCATTTTCTACATCAAACCAAAAACCAAACCAATTGCCATGGAGTCAACTCCGACTCATGATGACCCCATGTGTGTCAGAGTACAATTGTGCACTATTGGATTTTTTAATGGCTGATTTTCAGAGCAGATCACCTAGGATTTCTCCCAAAGTGTCTCTGGGTAGACTCAAACCATTAACCTTTTGGTTAAAAGCCAAGCATTTAACTATTTGTGTTACCAGGGACCCCAGCTATACTACTCTCTACCCATCACCTCCAATCCTACCTTCTCCAGGGCAGAGGAAGAAGTTCCCCTCCCTCTCCTCTCAGTGAAGGTCCCAGTTCCCATTTTTACAACTCTCCCACATTCCCGTATGCTCTCCACAGCTCCACAGTCCTGGACGGGAAGAGCCAATTTTCCAACTCTGAACAAGATAGCCCATGGAGTCATTTTTGAAACACCACCAACATGCTATGCCAATTTCTTTTCTGGGGGAGAACAAAAGCTATTTTTCTCTCTTTTCTTCTCTTGATGGAGAGAACCAAGACCCCTCTTTTGAATTCAACTTTCTCTTCTCTGGCATAAAAAAAAAATTAAAAAACAAATCTGTCAAAATTCCCACTCTGCCTTCCTAGTTACATTTTTTAATTCAGTTGGCTCCATGTGGGGGAGTTGTCTATTAATAGGTATACCAGGAGGCTTAGCAACTCAGGCAGAAGGGTACCTAGGAGAAAGCTGGAGAGGGCTGATGCCGGAACAGTGAGCAGGAATCAAACCGGACTTAATTAGGAAAACATGACTTCCCTATTAACGTCTCTGTCCGTGTGATGCTGCTGCTGGGGGGAGGAAAAAAAGCCAAGGAGCTTATTTGTTTTGCAATTACGGATGAAATAAAAAATTACTTGGTCTAATTAGACCTCTTTTACTAAAAGAAGCGTGTAAAATAACCTCAGTTTCATTAGCAACTCAAAATGCACTGCTCAGTGTATTACATATGTTTAAGTGAAATGTGGAGGGTCAATTTGCTATGTAAATTTCCACAAATTTGGCTAAACTAAAACGATTAACCTAATGTGTATGCAAATTAACTTAATTGATAACGACTTTTCTCCAGGAACTTTAAAAGGGGGAAAAATATATTCTAATTCTAACAATCCTCCAAAGTTTTCCATCACCCAATAAGGAAATGATATCCTGACAAATTAAACAGAAAGTAATGAAATCAGATTAATTAATGCCAAGACCAATTAGCACATGTAAAGAAACAAATCTCACTAATAGACAAATCTAGCAATAATTTGAATGAGATTTCTGAAAGCTTTCTTATTTGTCAATTTGTGTGTCTGTGTGTGTGTGTGTGCTTAATTCCTTCTTTGAATTTTTTCCATTTATTTATGATCTAGCATTTTAGAGCTGGGAATAGACCATATAGTCTCAAATTCCTAATTTAATTGATTAGGAAACAGCCTCAAAGAAGTGGATTTATTCATGCATGGTAACGTGGAAATAGTGACACTAGAGCCCTTGCTTTTCTTTCCTTCTAGACAACATAACAGAACATCCAACCTGTAGCAACACCCTCTCATGCAGGCAACATGCCATTGTCCCTGCCTGGGAAGGTCCTACTCTTCACAAAAGGATCCACAACCTCATGTTCTTTTCCCAGAGACAGTTGGTTTCCCAGGCCTAGAGGCAGGGAAAGTATTCTGGAAGGCCCTTTCAGCCCTGGGACTGCCTGATCCTCTAGTCTACATTGCAATGTTTACCATATTAGAATGCAGTCCACATTAGAATATACCTATGTATTTAAGAATTGAGAGGATTTTCATCTTGAATCTCTTTTTCTTGACTCAAGCCACCTTTATATCACCAAAAGTAATCATTGAAGCAAGTCACAAGGGCTTAGCTACCAGGGACAGTTGCTTTCCTAGCCCCAGTCCAGACTGGGTTCATCTTGAACCCCTAGGCAGTTAACAGTGAAGCCTCCAGTCTAATCACTCAGCCTAAAAGTTTCTGTCCACTTTCCTCCTCTCCTGTGCCCCTTTGCTGAGGACTCTGTCCTAACAGACAGAACTCTGGTTTGGGTTTTTATTTTGACTTTTCCAGATGGTTTTTGCTGAGAGACTGACTTTTCCAGATGGTTTTTGCTGAGAGACTGAAGGCTGAATTGCTTCCAGCAGGATCCTCAAACAATAGCAAAGTTGAAGAAAAGGCAGCTCTGGATAGAGCCGGGGCACCGGGAAGCAGTCAAACCCTAGTCATGCAGCCAGAGGCAGCAGGAACAACACAGAGACCACTGGGTTCACTCTGTCAACCTCAGGCCTGGCAACTGTTTCCTCTGGTCAACTGCAGGCCTTTGAACCCAGCTCTTATCTGGATTCAGACAGGACTATAATATGGTGAGCTAGAAGAGAGTGGACAAGAGAATGAATACTGACCATGGAGTCAGGAGAGTCACCAAGCTAGGTGACCTTGGCCATGCCCTTTCCCCTTCCTGGCACTCAGTTTCCTCATCTACAGAACTACCACCACCACCACCCATTACCATAGAGTCTACTCCACCTCATATGACCCTTATGTGTGTCAGAATAGAATTACTCCCCATGGGGTTTTGAATGGCTAATTGTTCCAGAAGTAGATTGCCAGTCTTTCTTCTGAGGTGCCTGTGGGCAGACTCAAACTTCCAACACCCAATCATGTTAACCATTTGTACTACCTATAACCAAAAAAAAAAAAACAAAACCCAAACTCACTGTCATCAAGTTGATTCAACTCATAGTGACCCCTCCTTGAGTTTCCAAGGCAGTATCTCTACTGAGGCAGTATCTTGAGAAGACAAAGTCAATTATAATGAAATGTGCAAAGACCTGGATTTAGAAAAACAAAAGAGAAGTACATGCTCAACCTGAAAGAACTGAGGAAAAATTTTAGCCTCAAATTGCAATATTGAAAGATTACATGGGCAATATGTTAAATGAGGGAGGAAACATTAAAAGAAGATGGATGGAATACACAGAGTCACTATACCAAAAGAACTGGTAGATGATCATCCATTTCAGGATGTGGCATATGATCAAGAACCAATGGTATTGAAGGAAGAAGTCAAAGCTGCACTGAAGGAACTGGCAAAAAACAAGGCTCTAGGAATTGATGGAATACCCATTGAGATGTTCAACAAATGGATGCCATGCTGGAGGCACTCAGCTATGCTAATAGATTTGGAAGACAGCTACCTGGCCAACTGACTGAAAGAGGTCCATATTTGTACCCATTCCAAAGAAAGGTGATCCCACAGAATGTGGAAATTATCTAACAATATCATTGATATCACACGCAAGTAAAATCTTACTAAAGAGAATTCAAAAACAGTTGCAGCAGTATATTGACAGAGAACTTCCAGAAATGCAGGATTCAGAAGGGGACATGGAGTGAACAATATCATAGCTGATGTCAGATGGATCTTGGCTGAAAGCAAAAAATACCAGAAAGATATTTACTTGTGTTTTATTGACTATGCAAAGGTATTCGATTGTGTGGATCATAACAAATTGTGGATAACATTGAGAAGAATGGGAATTCCAGAACACTTAATTGTACTCTTTAGGAACCTGTACATAGATCAGGAGGCTGTCATTCGAATAGAACAAGGGGATACTGCACGGTTTAAAATCAGGAAGGGAGTGCATCAGGGTTGTATCTTTTCACCATACTTATTCAATCTGTATGCTGAGCAAATTATCCGAGAAGCTGGATTATATGAAGAACATGACATCAGGATTGGAGGAAGGCTCATTAACAACTTGAGATACACAAGACGACACAACTTTGTTTGCTGAAAGTGAGGATGACTTGGAGCATTTACTGATGAAGATTAAAGACTACAGTGTGCAATATGAATTACACCTCAATAGAAAGAAGACAAAAAATCTTCACAACTGGACCAACAAGCAGCATCACGATACATGGAGAAAAGATCGAAGTTGTCAAAGTTGTCAAATGACTTCATATTACTTGGTTCTACAATCAACACCAATGGAGACAGCAGTCACGACGTCAAAAGACATATTGCATTGGGCAAATCCATTGCAAAAGACCTCTTTCAAGTGTTGAAGAGCAAAGATACCTCCTTGAAAACTAGGATGCACCTAGCCCAAGCCATGGTATTTTCAATCACCTCATATGCCTGTGAGAGCTGGACAATGAATATGGAAGAATAAAGAAGAGCTGATGCTTTTGAGTTGTGGTGTTGGCAAAGAATGCTGAAAGTACCATGGACTGCTAAAAGAACTAACAAATCTGTCCTGGAGGAAGTGCAGCCAGAATGTTCCTTGGAAGCGAACATGGCCAGACTTCATCTCACCTTCTTTGGTCATGTTGTCAGAAGGGACCATTCTCTGGAGAAGGATGTCATGCTTGTTAAAGTGAAGGGTCAATGAAAGAGGGGAAAGCCTTCAATGAGATGGCTTGATATGGTGGCTGCAGTGATGGGCTCAGGTATAGTAGAGACCATGAGGCTGGCACAGGGTTGGGTAGTGTTTCGTTCTGTTGTACTCAGGGTCTCTATGAGTCTAATACAACCCGATAACACATAACAACAACACAACAACAATCTCTACAGAAGTAGAATGCCCAATCTTCCTTCCAAGGAGTGGCTGGTGAGTTTGAACCATCAGCCTTCTGGTTAGCAGTCAAATGCCTTCGGCACTACACCACCAGAGTTCCTATACCACCCATGGACTACCTATATACAAGAGGATGGTGATATGAGCTAATAATCCCTTCTGATCCTGACTTTAATTGCCAGCCTCCTGGGTATTATTTTAGGCTTTAATAACTTCAACCTCATAGAGTTGAGAGCATCAATGAGTAAATACATATAGAATACTTAGAAAGGTGCCTGGCACATAGCACATGATCAATAAAATTAGCTCTTATTATTTTCATCCTGTCAAATTGTCCTTCACCCCGCTTGAACACTTTAGTGGTATAGCTCACACTATAACAGTGGTGCATTGGTAAATGCTTAACCACAAGCTGGGGTGGGAGTAGGGACTCTGGTAACATAGTGACTAAGACATTTGACTGCTAACCAGAAGGCTGGTGGTTCAAACCCACCAGCCACTCCTCGGAAGGAAGATGGGGCAATCTACTTCTGTAGTGATACTGCCTCAGAAACCCAAGGAGGGGTCACTATTAGTCGGATCTTTCTCAATGGCAGTGAGTTTGGTTTTGGCTTTGGAGGTGGGAGTTGGGTTCTGCATTTTTAGGGTCTGCCTATTACCATGGTGGAAATAATCCCACTATGGCTGATTTCAAGCTATCAACATGACACAAAACAGCTCACACAATTCCTGAAAATGTAACAATCAGCTTTCAGTATGAGCCAGCTCTGGAGCACCACTGAAATGCAATACCTTCCACTCTCATTGTATTTGAACATGTATCTGACTGTTCGAAATATCTTGTACATATAGAGACTGGATGTTAATTAAATACAATGTACACACCGCACTCTTTTGGGACACCACAAATATCCTCCCTATCCACCCACTCCCACCTCCTTCCCTCAACCTTCCAGGCAGAGCAAGCTGTATGTACTTTGGAAACATAAACTCACATTATCATTAATCTAAGCCAAGCATCATTGAGAAAGCAAATCTGCTGAAAAGAAACATTTATTCATTTTTAAATTTTGATGATGTGTATATTAATCACTGTTGGGGATTATCCACTTCATGTACCCTTGAGTGAATCATCTTGTCCACATTCCCTCTGCCCTTGGTCTTTGACCCCACCCTTAATTCTGATGGCCATGGCCTATTGTGCTGCGATTGCCTCATCTAGATCCTGAATTTGACAGTCTTTCTGCTCCCAGAAAGTCGGTTATTTACTGACTGAAAATGGAGAATTAAAAGAAGAAAACTAAAACACCTTTCCCAGTGGGGGCCATAAAAACCTCATGAAGTCATAAAGACTGGCAGGTCTATATGGAATACCTCCATGAGTCATCCGTCTTTCGCTGGCAATAAAGGCACACGGCAAATTAACCATGAGGGAGGTCCACTCACTTACCCTGTAATTAGATGATGCTTCAAGATGCTTCTTTTCAAGCTCCACATGGGAGGATCCATTCTGGCTCCAGGTAGACCTGCATCCCAGCCCAGCCAGGCCTAGGTTCCTCTGTTGGCTACAGGCCACATGAGCCTGAAGCTGTGAGCAGAGATTTGGTGGCAGCAGCAGTATGGTGCCTCCCCTCACAGCCCTTATAGTCTATTTGGAGATGCAAGCAAGCAGTACAGAAAGAATTAGAGATGATCATAAGCTGCTTAGACCAGCAGAGGCATCTATCTTTCCCATCTCCTCTCTCACCACTTACACTCACGGATACTATGGTCTAGTTCCATTGGACAAGTTTTTCCTCAAATACATCACCCTCCCTTAACTGCCTCCATACATTTTCATGTGTTATTTCTTCTGTCTGGAGAATCCTTGTCCTTAGAAGATCTCAGCTTGCAGATACAGTGTCAACCACCTGTACTCTGTGAGTCTTTTCCTGACAAGTCTCTAAGCAGGTCAACTCCTTTCCCTGCAAACCTTTGCGTAAAACTTCTACTTGAGTACTTATTATATTGATAATAACTATTTGTTTCCACATCTTTATCTTCTCCCTAGATTGTGACTTTGAAGTAAGGCAAAGACTGACTGATTTATCTGGAAATCCATTCCTCATCCTGTCCCTAAACTCAGGTTTCAGCACCATGCACTTACCCAAGTAAGTGTTCAGTAAATGTTATGTGGAAAAATAAAGTACCAAAAAAAAAGAAAAGAAAAGAAATAGTACAAGCTAAATCTAAAATGTATGTAGAAGAAAGAATAAGGACTGGATGTACCTTCAACCAAGTCTAGATTGCAGGAAAAGTAGTTGGAATTGCAGGCCAGGTCTCTAGGATTCGATATATATAGTCCCCATCCTATCCCCTAGAATCTTGGTTCTGAGGTTCTTCCTCTCTACTTGGAACCTTGCTTTTTTTCTGTCAACACTTCAATTTTGGCTATGCTTTGGGAAGAGGAGAAAAGGTCAGGGACACAAGTCCCTGTGTCTCAGGACAATCACGGAAGATGTTCAAACCCCAGAGGGCAGAAGCAGGTATGCAAATTAGCACTGCCCTGGAGGCCTTGCACTGAAAATAAATCTGCTGGAAGCAAGATCAATTGCTGGTTAAAAATAAAAACTAAGGTGAAGCTGATGTGGTGTCTTCCTGAGCTCAGTGCTTAGGCAGCCAGAACCCTTTTGCCAGGACACTGGTGAACAAGCAAAGAGCAAAGAAAGCACAGTGAGAATGGGGAATTCCAAGCCCATGGTCAGCATCTGAACCCGTGGCCCCTGTAGGACAGGGGTACGGTGAGGAGCTGCAGGGGCTGCAAGACGCCAATGAGGATTTTCACCTTGGGGGCACTTGTCCTTTCAAAATCCTATTGCCAAAGCTTGCCCCAACCTTTTTGTATCACCAAGAAATCAGAGAAAGGCCTTTCAATCATGCGACATGTATTTATTGAATTTCTACCCTGTGCCAGGTACTGATGCAGATACTAGGGACACAATAGTAAGGACAAGCTTATATGGAGCTTACAGTCCACAGGGACTATAGACTCTAAACCAAATAAACAAACAAAAAAAAACTAAACCCACTGCCAACAAGTCAATTGCAACTCATAGTGACCCCCATTGGATTTCCTAGGCAGTAAATTTTTATGGAAGTAGATTGCTCGGTCTTCCTTCTGCAGAGTGGCTAGTGAGTTTGAATTGACAACCTTCTGGTTAGCAATCAAATGCTTTAGGCACTGTGCCAACACAGCTCCTTCTATAGACACTAATCACACAATAATGCATAGAAGAATGACTCTTTGGCCTGAGTGTATGATGGTTCCTGCCCCAGTCTGAGGGGTCAGGGAAGGCTACATCCTGAGCAAGTAACATTTACATTGAGACCAATAGGGTGAATGGTCATTAGCTCAGGAAGAACAGAGAGAGTGTTCCAGGCAGAAAGAGCCACCGGTGCAAAAGGCCCAACGGCAAGAAGGAACACCAACCTTTTGTGTGGTTAC
The DNA here is from genome assembly GCF_000298275.1 of Orycteropus afer afer. Taxonomy (NCBI): domain Eukaryota; kingdom Metazoa; phylum Chordata; class Mammalia; order Tubulidentata; family Orycteropodidae; genus Orycteropus; species Orycteropus afer. Next base: position 6,213,364 of record NW_006921623.1, on the reverse strand, counting down.
AAGGTGGATAGGAGGGTTGCATACTGCAAAGATGCCTGGCCAAGCGGACAAGTGAGGGTTGAAATCCTACTCATTCTCCACTTACCACTCTATGCATCCTGGCACAGGGCTGTGTCTACTCAGAGAGAGCGGTTTTCAAATTCACATCAAGCTGTCACTTGGCACCTTATGACTGTATTCGACTAAATAATCTCTGAGGCCCCTCCAGCCCTAGCCTTCTAGAAAATTTGAAAGAAAAAGACAATTGTATTGAGTGAGGAGTTTGAAGGAAGGGAACTCAAGCCCAGAATATCCTTCCATCTCTTTAGTGTCCTATCTGGTCCACCAAGCAGTCCACCTTCCCAGTAGTCCCTCATCCCTGCTGAGTTTGGCAGAAGAAAGGGAGTAGATGGAAGCCTCCTGATTTGAGCATGATGTTGGAGCAGGCTGGCAATGGAGGCTGCAGTCAGAGAAGCCCTGGGCATACAGCCTCTGTTGGTTGGTCTCACTGGCTCCAAGCTGCACACTGCCATTTATTCAGAAGACTACCTAGGGAGGCAGAGCCTCTGGGGAGGAGGCATTGTTTGTATAAAGTGTCTGTCATTGCCTGGGGCCTGCAGCTCACCTGGACTCAGTCTCCAGCTGGCTAGGAGCTGGCTTCCCTGTGCTGGAAGGGAACGACTGCACTCTGTCAGATCCCATCCATCAGGACACCTCAGGCACAGTGGCCCAGAGCTCTGCCTCCAGCCCAGGTGCCAAGGGAATAAGGACTATGTCTTCACTCCTCCTGCTCAGTGGTCTTACAACAGCCACAGCCCAGTCCCACTGCCCCTCCCCATCCATATCACACTGCTGGCAACACATTCCCAAGCTCAAACTTTCAACCCCTATATACAGGCCATGCATATCAAAGCTACCAGTCTGATTTGGTGCTTGTCACCACAATAATAACACCAGTTTCATTCTGCTGACTCTTTACCAAGAGCAGAGCACTATGCCTTGTGCACCAAGCTGGGGATGCATCTATGAACACACACAGCCTCTCCCTCGTGCCATTACTGAATGAGTATGAGACATATGAGAGCTACATGACATCTTGAACCTCAGTTTCCTCATTTGTAAAAAAGAGGTAGTAATCTTATTGCCAGAGATTGTGGTGAGGAGAAAATGAGATAAGCATGTAAATAACTTAATATCCGTCATACATCTCTTTGTCATACTGTGATAGTTTGCATATTGCTATGATACTAGAAACTATGCTACCAGTATTTCAAATACCAGCAGGGTCACCCATGCTGGACAGGTTTCAGCAGAGCTTCCAGACTAAGAAAGACTTGGGAAAAAAAGCCTAGTGCTTCACTTTTGAAACTTAGCCTACGAAAGCCTATGAATCACAATAGAACATTGTCCAGCTCAATTGTTTTGTGCACATGATCAGGAGGGATCAATTATTGAAGGAGGACATCATATTTGGTGAAGTAGAGGACCAAAGAGGACAAGGACACCTTCAGTGAGATTGATTGGCCTAATAACCACAACAAAGGACTTGAACATGCTAGCGATCATGAGGATGATGTAGAACTGGGTAACGTTTTGTTCTGTTACATATAAGTTCACCATGAGTTGGAGCTGACTTGATGGCAGCTAACCATCTATCTGGGAGCTCTGGTAGCATAGTGGCTAAGACACTTGACTGCTAACCAGAAGGCTGGCGGTTCAAACCCACCAGCCACTCCTCGGAAGGAAGATGGGGCATTCTACTTCCGTAGTGATACTGCCTCGGAAACCCAAGGAGGGGTCGCTATGAGTCGGGTCCGAGTTGACGGCACATAACAACAACAACAACAGCCATCTATCTATACAAGGAACTCTGGTTGTTCTGTGGGTAAGGCATTGGACTGCTAACCAAAAGGTTGGCAGTTCGAACCCACCAGCTTCTCCACGGGAGGAAGATGAAGCAGTCTGCTTCTGTAAAGATTACAGTGTTGGAAACTCTATAGGAGCTGCTATGAATTGGAATCAACTCAATGGCAATGACACTGGGCATAACTTAATATGGTGTCTGGCACAAAATAAATCCTCAATAGATGTTAACTATTTTTATCAGTTACTACTGACTGAGTATCCCTGGTACACATGCCAGACGCTGTGTTATAGGACTCATGAACATAATGTAAGTTACTCCTCACCACAAGTGTGTGAGGTAGGGAGTAGTGTTCCTATTTCACACATATGGAGACAAATGCACATTGAACAGAAGTTTGAACCCAGTACTGTGTAACTCTAAGTCATTAACATTTACTGCCCACTAAGTCTGGGACCCCAGATCTCTCATCTGCTTTCCATGGCAGCATTTTCTCATCCACATTCCATCAGCAGCTCCTAAGAGAGTGTCCTTGGGAGTGAGAAGACTGAAAAACTTTGGGCTCACTCAACCAATATCTAGGAAAAGAGCTGTTGCTCTGAAATGTTTGCAATCAGGCTAGGATACTCACCTTGTCTAAATGTGAACAAAGAGAGAAGTACCAGGAAAGCCTGAAAGTGGAACTTATCTGAGAGACAGAGTCAGAAGTGTTAGCCCACCACCTATTAGCCATGTGATCTTGAGCAACATAAGTCATCCTTGACATTCACTTTCCCATAGGTAAAATGGGGCAAAGCTGCTCAGTGGATGTGATTAGATGATGCCTGTGGGAGTAAGCTTTCTCCATCATGAAGTGATATTCAATTCTATAGAATTTTCACTAAAGAGCACTTGATTAGAAGAAATAAATTAAGCTGTAAGAGGAATTTGGTTTAACACGAGTATTGATGTTGTTAAGTGCCATTGAGTCAGCTCCAACTCATAGTGACCCTATGTATGACAGAAGGAAACACTGCCCAGTCCTCAGACAATTTCACTGCTATCCATACAGTTTTCCAGTAATATATCATACAGTGTTTCACTGCTATTCATAAGGTTTTCAGTGGTCAATTTTTTCAGAAGCAGATGGCCCAGTCCTTCTTCCCAGTCTGTCTTAGTCTGGAAGGTCTGCCGAAACTTGTCCACCATGGGTGACCCTGCTGATATTTGAAACTGGTGGCATAGCCTCCAGCCTCATAGCAACACAAAAGTCACTACAGTAGTCACTAGAGTATGACAAACTGACAGATGAGTGGTGGAGTATTGAGTGACTGCTATAGCAGAGGCACATATATGGAGGGAAGGAATTCAAAGATAAGACCAAGGAATAGAATGCAATGCCTTATAGGGTGCTATGGCACTCATAGGACCAGTTTCTGAGATGAGGCAGAACTTCCTGGAGGGGGTATTTGCACAGAGCTTTCAAGAATAAAAAGGACATTGATGAGCCAAATGGTTACAAACAGAGTGTTACAAACAGAATAAAGTTTGGGCAAAAGCAGAGACAGAGAAACCAAGAACAGGAGCACAGTGTACACACAGGAGGGCATAGGACAGAGGCTATGTACTAGCAAAATTATTATCCCCACTTGACAGATGGAGAAACCAAGGCACAGAGCAGTTATAGAAATCACATCGCAAGTAAGTGCTGTTGGCTCCAGAGTTCACACTCTTAACAATACAGGATCAGATCAAAGACCATGGCTATGGGAAATAAATGAAGGAGGCTTGTGGGACACTGGGAATATCTCATGGGATAGGAGATAAAGAAAAGAGAGCTGGGGTGGTTGGAGAGGTAGGGAGATTCAGATGGGCAAATCCAGTGATAATAATCAACCACCAAAAATCCAGCTAAATGTCTCAGAGACGCATTCTTAGCCTTCACATAGAAATTCCCTCCTGGTGCATGCTGGCCACATCTCAGGCATTGTGGGCTCCCAGGCCGGCTGGAGCAACTTGGGCGATGGTCAGGCAGACAGATGATATCATTACATTGAAGGCATGGTAACAGCCTTAGCACCCCCCCCCCATGCCAGAGCACTCGTAGGAGGTCCCGTGATCTTCAGTCACTAAGGTGGGGTGTCATGGTACTCCCTTCACTTATCACCCTTTAAGAGGGCAGCCTTCATTGAAGGTCTTAGGGTGCATTTCTGAACTCTCTTTGATGTGCAGCTTGGAACATACATAGCTCTGCTGCATCTCCGAACATCTTATCATAGGACACAGCTCCCTGACCTTTCTGTTTACAGCAGGGGAGTAGAGGGTATACAGACAGAGGAGTATCATGGAAAGAACTTTGGAGTCAGACCAATTTTGTTCCTAACTATGCAGCTCACAAGCTGTATGAACAGAAGCCAATCCCTTAGTCTCTCTGGGCCTCAACTATCTAGTCTGGAAAACGGGCACTAATAATACCTACCATTTAGGAAAAAGAAGTACAGGGGTCAAGATAAGGTTGACAAATGCCTGTCCCTCAGACCCCTCTGTAGCTACCAGTCCTCTTCTCAAACCTCTCTTCCAAAACAAGTGTTTAGAGCACCGGCTCAGTGACATTTACGCTTTGCCCAGAGTGCCAGCCCCAGTAAAGATAGGCAGACCCAGGCCTTGTCCCCAAAGGCACAGACAAATGGAGAGGCCTCCTAGCTTCCTCAGAAGACTGCAGCTCCCAGAGAAATCCTTTGATGTGGATACAACCCTGGCCTGCAGCCGCATTGCTTATGAAGAAGGTATTGAAAGATTTATGAAGGAGATCTGTGTGGGACATAGCAAGAGGAAGGCAAGCAGAAGAGCAAGAAAGTGCATGTGCTTGGGGAGGAAGCATCAGAGAGAAATGATTACTGACCTGTCTGTGTTAACTGAGATGTGAGCAGGACCTCTGTGTACACTGGGACACCCAGGAAGGGGAGGAAACAAACTCTTGGATGGTACCTACTGTGTGCAGGGCACTTTCCATACGTTTGACCATCACAGCCAATCTGTGTTGGCAAATGAAGAAACTGAGGCCAAAGATGTCAAATAACTTGCTGGAAGTCAGATAGCATCACCAACTTCAAAGAAGGTGGCATTTGTGATTGGGATTTGAAAGGTAGATTGGGTTTCTACAGATAGGAGTTTGGCCTGGATCCTTGTGTTCTGGAAAAAACATCATAACATGGGCAGAGAGTATAGATGGGCAAAGACATGGAGACTGGAAAGAGCCAGGTGTCATTCAGGATGGGAGCTTACTTGGAGCAGATGTCTACATAGGGAACTTACGCACATAAATTAGACATTTTGGGGGTCTAATAAACTTACTCAACATCACATAATAGAATAGTATGAGAGAGAGAAGTATAACCCTGTCTTTTTTAACTTTTTTTTTATTAAACTACAATGCAACCCCTACTCCACTTATAGAAACAAGAGGTCAACTGATGGAAAGAAATCAAAAGAACTGGGAAGAGGCAGCTGAGAAAAGAAGTGACTGGAGCATAAGATGACAAGAATTGTTATAAAACCTGATACCAAATGTTTTCTTCTTTCCTTCCCAGAGGACAGAAAGAAGGGAAACCTATTCTCTTCCCCTTATTGCCAAATGTGTTTAGCCCTAATGCCCTAGTCTGGCATTTAGAGTTTCCACACCCACATGGCCTTACCCTCTCTCCACAGCCAAATCTCCTACTGCTCCTCACATTGTCCATACCTCAAACAGGTCTGTTGGTGTCCCTCAACACTTCATGCCCTCTCTACTTTGCTGGTTAACTTCTCCTCTTCCTTTTCAAAATGCAGCTAATAAAAGAAAATGAAACTGATACCAACCACCTTACAAGCATTTCAAGAATGGACATTTTACCCAGGAACATGGTGTTTGCAGAAACTACCTGTAGTTCAGTATGGATGATATATAGAGTCACTGGGGCAGTAGGCCGGGTGCAGCCAGAGAAGAGGCCAAAGGGTAAAGCAGGGGCTATATACCAAAGGCTTTAAGGTCGATTTCTTAACCTTTTTTATGCTCCATGGATCCCTTGTCTAGTCGAACCTTTGGACCTCTTCCCAGATAATGTTTTTAAATGCATAAAATAAAATATGTAGGATTACATGGGAAAAAATTATATTGAAATGCAGTTATGAAAATATTTTTTAAAAACTAATTTGTGATATGGTAATATATGTGCTTTTTATTAAGGCATTAAATAATAAGATCTAGTGAAAGGTCTAATAACTACATAATTTTGAAGTACTGCTGAAAGAAGCCAATATTTCAAGATAAGTGTAATAACTATAATATAATATAAAAATATCTGGGATTCCTATGGAGAACAACTTCAGTTAGAGGTTAGTGGAAATAAAGATTCTTCCCACCCCCCCACCTCATTCACACTCATGATCCCCTGCTTTAAAGACTGGTTAAAGAGTATGTACTTGATTCTGAACTCTTACAAAGTCCTTACCATTCCCATAGCCTCCTTCCCACTTCTTTGTCACCTACTTCTCACCCACTACATCTCTCCTCTCCAGCTACATGGGCCTCCTTACTCTTCCTTGAACATACCAAGCATGAAGTTTCTTCAGGTCTTGACACATGTGGCTCCCTCTGCTTACTGATACCCCAAATACATACATGGCTCCCTTCCTCCTTCCCACCTTTCAGTACTCTGCTCAAATGTCATCTTATTAGAGAGGTCTTCCCCAGTCAACCTATGCAAAACAACAACACCTCTCACCTCAGAGCTCCGAGCCCTCATTCCCTGCTTTATTTTTCTCAATCACTGTTATACTATCTGACATTTATATGATTATGTTTATTATCTTTGTCATCTCTCTAGAATGTAAGCACTGTAATAACATGGACTTTCCTATTTTGTTCTCTGCTGTCCCCCAGCTCTTGGAGTAGTGCTCAGCACACAGTTCACACTAAAAGCTCATTACCTACCCCTTCTACTTATCTGGATCTCTGGGTGGTGCAATGGTTAATGTGCTCAGCTGCTAACCAAACGGTTGGAGTTTTTAGTCAACCAAGAGGTACCTTGGAAGAAAGGCCTGGTTATCTACTTCTGTAAAAATCAGCCACTGAAAACCCCATGGAGCACAGTTCTACTCTGACACACATAGGGTTGCTAAGAGTCAAAATCAACTCAAAGACAACTAGTCTACTTATCTAAATCCTCCAAGGCCCATCCAAGGCCCACCGTCTCCATGAAGTCTTTACCATAACCCTAGTCTTCTCTGAATACCCACATTCAGGTAGATGAAGCTATTTAGGATGGAAATCATGTATTATTTTTCTGCATCTCTACAGTGTGTCTAGGTGTGGAACAGCCATTAATCGAATTAAAAAACAAAAAGCCAAACCTATTGCCACCAAGCAGATTCTGACTCATGGTGACCCCATAGAACTACATTCCATAGGGTTTTAACAGCTGTAATCTTATGGAAGTAGATCACCAGACCTTGATTCCTTGGTACAGCTGGTGGCTAGAACTGCCAACCTTTCAGTTAGTAGCCATGCACAAATCATTTGTGCCAAACTTGTATACCAGCAGGCCCAAAAGATTGTGAGTGAATGTAGCAGGATGGATGAGAATTTGGACATCCATCTGTAATGAGCTAAATGGTGACCCCCAAAAGATAGGTCCACATCGTAATCCCCAGAACCTGTGAATGTTATCTTATTTGGAAAAAGGGTCTTTGCAGATATAATTAAGGATCTTGAGATGAGGAGATCATTTTGAATTATCTGTGATTACACAGACACACAGAGAAGGTAATGCAAAAATGGAAGTAGAGATTGAAGTGATGTGGCCACAAGTCCACATATGCCAGTAGCCACCAGCAGCTAGAAGAGGCGAAGAATGAATTCTCTCCTACAGCCCCTGGAGGGACCATGGCCTTGCTGAATTTTGGACTTCTACCTGTCAGAACTATAAAAGAATAAATTTCTGTTGCTTTAAGTCATCCAGCGTGTAATGATTTGTTACAGCAGCCAAAGGAAAGTTATGTGCCACCTATAGGCCTGCCGTGGGGAAACACAAGCCTAAGACTTGATGTTCCAGTTTGTTTTTTTCTAAAGGAAATCCAAATTTGTATGTGAAGTCCCTTGACTTCTAAGTGTGTCAGTCTGGATCTAGCTAACTTGATCAGAAAATAATAAAGTTTGGAAGGATCTTGATGAGCTCACACTACTGAAGAAAAGGCTAAAGAATAAAACTTGGAACACAGTCAGGATTCAAGTTACACAAGATCTGCCATTTCCAGACCACAAGGATGTCTCCTTAGAACATTGACACCACTGGCCACTTATGACCATGTCATTGGCTGCCACTGGACTCCCAACATCAAGTTCACACAGAAAACATGGGGCCAGCGGGCTTCAAACTCAGGCAGTCGGGCTTCAAAGCCTGCACTCTTCACCATCACCATAAGCCCATCTAGGGTGCTCTGTAATAAGACGTACATTTGAAAGGTGGGCGTTCCAAACATGTTCAGAAGTTCTCAGGTTTGTTGTTGGTACCAGTGGCCTATCTATGGAAAACAGCACCAATGGCAAGTGCTCAAATTGAGCCCCTGTCCACACATCTGATACCAATCTTTTATCGAAACTTTACCTTAATATTAGCTCAAAAACACAAGTCAAGGTTGTTAATCTTTTACCTAACACATTATGGCACTACGTGAAAATTACAGCTGCACTTTCCTTGCTGTCACTGATGAAAATTGGTCTATGATGTGCTCAAATACTTTTTTTTTCAGTTTCTTCTTTTTACACTCAGGAGAGCAAAATTACACAGTCTGCCCTGACCCATGGAGGCTCTCAAATACAAAAGTATTAGTTTTAACTTGCTGAATAATTTCTTACAGCCGGGGATAGAAATTGTAATCGTTAACAGAATCTAACGCTCAGTGGCGTCCCCTTCAAATGGCACCCATGGCACATGCCAGACCTGTCATATCCTAGTTAGGCCTCTGTATGGAACCCATGGTGAGAAGTGCATTTTACGTCACAGGTCAGTATATAAACACATCACACATAAAACTGAAACAATGCTTGCCTTTCTCTGTGAGCGATACATGGTTTTTCTCTTCTCTGTTTTGTTTCTTTTGTTTTTCTATTCTCTTGTATACTCTCTTATCTTTTCCTATCCTATCCTATCTCATCCTATTCCATTCCACCCTATTTTGCCCTACTTATTCTATTCCATTTTTTTTTCTTAGTCAAAATTATGTTTATTTATGAAAGGGAAAAAATTTCCCCCATATATTGAAAGACTCAGATAACACACCACTTAAAAGCTTACTTAGAAAATACAACACTTAAGAATTTACTGAAAGACAAATTTTTCACAAAATCAAAAATTTAAGAATGAATAACTTGAATTCCCATCTAAACTGATTTTAAGGCCCACTGTTGCTATGTGCTATCAAGTCAATTCTTACTCACAGCAATCTTATAGGACAGAATAGAACTCCCTCATGAGGTTTCCTAGGCTATAATCTTTTATAGGAGCAGACTGCCAGGTATTTCCTCCCAAGGAGTTGCTGGTGAATTCAAACCGCTGACCTTTCCACTAGCAGCCAAGTGTTTAACCATGTGCCACCAGGGTTTATCAAGACCCACTAATAGGTTGCAAACCACAGTTTTGAAAACACTGCCTTAGAGCAATTGATTATATTCTAGAAAAACAAAAATAAACAAGCAACCAACAGCATTTGGGGGCAAACCAAAAATATCTTTGAACTGGACACAGTCCACTGACTTCCAGTTTATGGCCTCTTCATTTGAATCTTAATGTAATTGATTAGTTGATTGATTGACTCAACTGCAGTAAGAGAGAGTATGAGAAGAGCCACTCTGGCTTAGATTTTTAACAAATGCATTAACTCCAAGTGTCTAGTACAGAGCCTGGCAAAACCCAAGGAGGGGTTGCTGTGAGTCAGATCCGACTTGACGGCAGTGAGTTTGGTTTTTGGCTTTTTAAGCCTTTGAGTGCAACTGGAGACACATGGTTTTCTTTGGTTCCCTTGTCCTATTGCAGGTCCCAGTGGAGATCTGAGGTGGCCTAGGATAGTGAGAGAATCACATTCACAGGTGATTAGGATGCTTGGAGCCCCGCTCTCTCTCCCTCTCTCTTTGTGTGCCCACTCTCCCTCCCAGGAACCATTTATCACCATTCTCATAAACACCCAGCCAAGAGGCACTTTGTTTTCATATCAACCAGCATCTCCCTCCCCAACCCCTCTCTTCTCTCATCTTTCATTTGGCTGTAGTAATTTGTTAAGCCCCAAACAAATACAATATATGGTTCTGTGGTTATAGGGTGGGAGGATGAGGAGGGGCTGAGAAAGAAGAAGAGGAAAGAGACACTTTTTCAACTTTGCCTCTAATGTCTTCGTTAATTGAACTCATCAGCTAAAATCATTTGTGGGAATAAAAAAAAAAAAAAGAGAGAGAGAAAAGGAGCTGATCATATGCAGGAGAAATAACTCAGATGTGAAAATCCTTCAGACTAGAAGATTGCACTATTTACTCACCCAAGTGTCCTGCTGTGTCTCTGAAATGCAGTTATTTAATGAGGTGCTGCAAAGGTATTCGTTATTAAGAAATTCTGTCTCTGTTTATTCTCCTCCGTGTGATTAGGACGGAGCCCGGCGGAAGCTCCTAACCGGCACGCTATTAAAGATTTAGGAGGCTGCTGCTCTCCCCATTGCTACCCTCTTACAAGCGCCTTTTGAAATGGTTCCAAAATTAAATATTGTACAAGCCGATCAGCCTTGTTTAACGCAGATGCTGAGTGAGATTTAAAAAGAAATTAGAAAAGCATTTGTGTTAACAGATGTTCTTCCTTTTCTCTCTTGGAGCTGAGATGATTGGGGCTGGGTCCCTCCCGAGTCACGCAAGAGCCAAGAGGAATAAGCCCCAGATTGGAGGCGAGAGGGGGCCTAGGAGACCAAGAGGCCTGGAAGGGACACCTGGGTCCTGAGTCTTTCTGGCCGGGAGAACCTGTGGCTTTGCAGGAAGGAGCAAGGCAAGCTGCCTGCCTTGCAGAATTTTCCCGAAAACTTCCAGATCTTTCTGGAGCCTCTGGTGGCGTAGTGCCTGAGGCACTTGACTGCTAACCAGAAGGTTAGTGGTTCAAACTACCAGCCACTCCTTGGAAGGAAGATTGGGCAATCTACTTCCGTGGAGATACCACCTCAGAAACCCAAGGAGGGGCTGCTGTGAGTCAGAGATGACTCCATGGCACATAACAACAACAACAACAACAACTCCCAAAACAAAGGCTTTCAGCAAGTGTTTGGTTGAAATCTGCAGAGAGCTATTATCCAAGGAAATCGGAGAAGAAGCTGAAATCTCTGCCCCATCCTTCCTTCAGCCATGGACTCTGACAATACACAATGTCCTTCCAAGGCCTCTAATGCAGTCCCTTCATCCTGGCAAGGCCAGCTCACCCCAAGAGCTAGATACCCTACTTGTTTACAATTTCATTTCCTTCCTTCACCTTCAATTCTGATGTCTACCTATGCTAAGTCTGATAAGTTCTAACTGTGCTGGAAGTCTCTCTTGAACAGACTTCAGCAATCCCTTTCATAAATAACACCATCCAGTGTATAGCAACTTGCGACCACTCACAGTGCCTCACCCCTGCTGTGTCTATAGATTCTGGCAACAAGGAGGTGAGATGGTTAGAATGTTAGTAAGTGGCAGATTTGTAACTAGAGGCAGGCCTCTGAAACTCAGTCACTTGGCCCATCTGAAACGCTTCTGACACTGAGAAGCAGGTCCCCTGAAGCTCTCTGCAGGTCTAGGATTTGGGCTTTTTTGTTTTTGTTTGTTTGTTTGTTAGATTTCTATCAGCGTAGTATTTAATTCAATGCCACCTGCAACCGAGTGCTTTTTATTTTATTTTTTTTTTTTTTTTTTTTTTTTTTTGTGCCTATTTTAGGTATTTCATATATTTAAAAAAAAAAAAATCTCATTGCTGTTAATTCAACTCATAGCGACCCCTCCTTGGGTTTCTGAGGCATCACTATGAAAGTAGATTGCCCCATCTTCCTTCCAAGGAGTGGCTGGTGGGTTTGAACCACCAGCCTTCTGGTTAGCAGTCAAATGCCTTAGGCATTATGCCACCAGAGTTCCTATTTCATATAAGTGGGATCATATAATATTTGTCCTTTTGCCACTGACTTACTTTACTCAGCATGTTTTCAAGGTCCATCTATTTTGTAGCATGTATCAGGACTTTATTTTTCTTTATGGCTGAATAATATTCCACTGAATTTATATACCATATTCTGTTTACCCATTCATCTGTTGATGAACACTTGGGTTGTTTCTACCTTTTGGCTATTGTGAATAGTGCTGCAATGAACATTGGTGTACCTGTTATCATTTTGAATTGCTGCTTTCAGTTCTCCTGTCTGTATACTTAGGACTGGAATTTCTAGGTCACATGCACCATGGAAGAAAGGTCTGGTGATCTACTTCTGAAAAACCACACATTGAAAACCTATGGAGCACAGTTCTGCTCTGAGACACATGGGGTTGCAATGAATCAGAGTTGACTAGAAGGCAATTTGTTTGGTTTTTATGGTAATTCTCTGTTTAACTTTTTGAGATAAACAAATTTAATTTTGTTTGTTATTGTTGAAGAGACACAAGGCAAAGAGAGACAGCACCTTGTTTGTGATCCCACAGAACACCAGGAGAAGAAGCAGTCAAGAGTGTGGCTCCCACATGTCTAATTACGTAATTTCTCCTTTCACTCAGCCCATCACACCATGTACAGACGTTTATGGAGTGCCTGTCAATTGCCAGGCACTGTGTGAGGCACTGAGGATTCAGTGGTGAGAAAATTGGATCCTCACAGGAGGCCCCCACCTGTCAGGAAAAGCAGGCATTGACTAAATTATTGCAGATAATTAAATTAATACTGACAAAGGGATTTTCAATAAGAGGTATGAGTCTCATAGGAGTGAAGAAGGAGATAAACACAAGTCTAGATTCCGCTGGTCCCCAAGTTAAGATACGCTAATGAACAATTCCATTCATACAGCCAAGTAACCCACTGCAGATCAGGTGTCAGGACTGCAGCTGGCTGTCTCCGTTACCCTGGGGTCATCCTTTGCCATGTTCAATTAGTTCCTAGGAATCCTGCTCAATCCCTCCGCCACCCCTTGCCATATCAGTTGAGCATTGCCCTTCTTGTCCCTACCCCCACCTGTATACATGTATGGCAGAGTGATTTCTCTCTCCCATGTCCCCAGCTCTGCACATTCTCCTTAGAACCAACAAGAAAGGCAGGCAAAAATAAGAACCAGGTAACTTCCTAATTAACACTCTTGGAAACAGCAGGACCTCCCCTGGCTCACAAATGAAGAGAGGCACTCACAGCCACGGAGTCTTTTTCTCATTTGTCCCCATTTAAAGGTTTTAGCGTGCACTGAGCAACTGACAGAGAGAGGCAGTGTGCTGGAGTGGAGGCAGCTCTGGACTCAGCTGGGGAGGAGGCTCTGAATCACAGTGCTCCTGGAACAAGATGTGGAACCTTCACAAAGCTCTTCACTTCTCTGTGTCTCCGTTTCCTCATTGGCAAAGTGGAGTGTTAGGCCAAAGCAACCTGTGAACTTGTGACTTAGTTCTTCTGGCCTCCTCCTCTTGTAGGTTCTACTGTGTTGTTGGGTGTCGACAAGTTGATCCCGATTCATAATGACCCCATGTGACGGAGCAGGACTGTCCCATAGGGTTTTCTAGGCTGTAGTCTTTACTGGAGCAGCTCACCAAGTCTTTCTCCCACATCACCGCCAGGTGGGTTCAAACCACCAATCTTTTGATTAGCAGCCTAGAGCTTAATCACTGCACCACCAGGGCCCCTAAGTTCTACTGTGGAGTTTAACTAATAGCTCTCCTCCTTCCTCCTTCCTTCACCTCCTTCAGTGTTCCACTCACCTCCTTCCTTAGCTCTTAAGTACCCCATTGTGCATCAGAGTAACCAGGGGACCATTAGAGAAAATCTTGTTCAGTTGGGCTTGGTAGGGATGGGACACCCACCTTATTTATTTCAGGCAATGTTAATGTTTTAACAAGAGTGAGAACAGCTCTCAACAAGCACGTAGAACTGGAGCTCCTCTTGGGAGGCTATCCATTCTTGGGTCCTACTACTGAGCCCACCCAAATTACAGTACTAGTGACCAAGACAAGGGAGGCATTAGCTAGTATTTTGATTTTTAGGGCTCTGTCTGTGCCTTTCTTCTAATCTACATTATTTTCTCCAACCCCGCTCTTCTTCAAAGTCCTCTTCCATGAAGTCTTCCACAATCCCCGAGTTGTTGATGTTAGTTGCTTTCAAGTCAGTCTGAACTCATGATGACCTTATGTAAACACAATAAAATGTTGCCCAGTCTTCTGCCATCTTCATCTTCACTGGAATATTTGACTCCAGCCACAGTATTCTATTCTGATCCATAAAGTTTTCATTGGCTGGTTTTCAGAAATAGATGCCAGGACTTTCTTCCTAGTCTGGCTTAATCTGGAAGCTCCACTGAAACCTGTCCACCGCAAGTGACCCTGTTAATATTTGAAATACCAGTGGCGTAGCTTCCAGCATCATAGCAACACACAAGCCAACACAGTACAACAAACTGACAAATACCAGTAAGCAAACTCAATGCCATGGAGTCAATTCCAACGCATAGCGACCCCATTAGGATTTTCGAGGTGGTAAATCTTTACAGAAGTAGATTGCCCAGTCTTCCTTCCACACAGTGGCTGGTGGGTTTGACCCACCAATCTTCTGGTTAGCAGTCAAATGCCTTAGGCACTAAACCACCAGAGCTCCTTTAACTGACAAATAGGTGGTATATGATCCCCCCATAACAGACAAATCAATCAATCTCTTCACAGCCATAATTGCTTATATGTTTACTTAGCTCTTACTGCCTCTGTCTTACAGTATAGTTAGTTGTTGATATAGCTATATTTCTCTCTAGACCATAAATTCTTTAAGGGAAAGCCTGTGTCTCATTCAGCCTTTCATCTTCCTTACACCAAAGCCTTGCATAGTGCTTTGAATATAATAGGGGTTCAGAGTCTTTAGTTGGGGAAATAAGAGTAACATACATGAAATAGCCAGAGAACAATATAAAATACATACATGGTAGAGAAGCAACAGGTAAATGCAAAACAGCCTTAGGCTAAGAGTCAGAAAGGTGGGATGGTGGTCCCAGCTCTGTAAAGTTCAGGCAAACCTGTAACACCTCATTTCTTTCATCTGTAAAAACAGGTGGCTGGATTTGGCCATCTCTAGGCCCTGTCTCCAGCTGTCACGTTGTTTCTCTCATTCTAAGTTCCTAATTGCCAGTAGGCATTCAAAGCAGCAGCCGTGGCTCCAGGTTGCTTGAAGAATAGGCACATAATCAAAATCAGTGTTTTGCATTTTCTCAGCCTGGGACACACCTGGAAAAGCACCAGGTATGCAGAAGTAGAGGTTCCCCTCCCTTCTAAAAATATGTCTGCATATAAATGTGTGTACATGTGTGTAACATGTACACCCTCACATGCATCATGCCTTCTTTTGTCCATCCTAGGTCTCCACCCTCATATTTTACAAAATCAAGGTAGGCCCAAAGCTACCCCAAAGATGCCTTTGAAAAACATAAGAGGAGCAAAAGAACATTTTTGCTAGGTGACATTATACTTAAAACTCCCATGATATAAACTCTTCCAGAGCTAAAGTCTCCTGCCTTTGTCTGGAGAGTGGAAAGAAAAGAAAAGAAAAACCTCAATTTTTCTGCCAGTCCAGAGCTGCTGGTTCAAGTTTCCATTCAGCTACAAATTTCTAGAGCAGCAAACCTGAAGGTGTGGCATTGGCAGCAGCTTAGAGACTAACTAGCTATAGAAAAGGCTACTTGCTAGTTGCTCCCGAATAGGAGCACTCTCCTTTTTTCTTGATAACAGGACCATAAACCTGACTTTTAACTGGACACTCAGCTAGAAGATGCCATCTGCTAGCCTCCCTTTTAATTACTGTAGTCATAGACTAAATTCCAGCCATCCAAAAAACCAAACCCATTGCCATCAAGTAATTCTGACTTATAAAGTAGAACTGTGCCATAGAGTTTCCAAGACTGATCTTCATGGAAACAGACTGCCACATTTTTCTCCTGCAGAGCTGCTGGTGAGTTCAAACTGTTGACTTTTCAGTTAGCAGCTGAACTCTTAACACCTGTGCCACCAAGGCTCCTAAATTCTGGCCAATGAGAGAGAAATGTTGTGTGAAACTTCTAACAAAACTCCTCCTCCTACCCTTCTCCTTCAAGATGTAGGAGGTAATGGCTGGAGCTCCAGGAACTATCTTGGACCAAGAGGTGAACTTGGGAAAGGAAGACATGTCTGGCAAAATGGCAAGATAGAAAGCATGTTGGTTCCTGATATGGAAGCAGAGCTTCCATACCAGCCCCCAAGTGCTTGCCTTTGATTTATTTTACAAGGGATTGTTGTTAAATCACTGTTTTTGAGGTGTCTGATATTCACTAACAAATGTAATCTTAATTGATTCTGTGGATGAAATGGACAGGACACTGAACTGGAGTAAAGATACAGGTTCTCATCCCATGTCTGCCATTGAAGAGTTGCCTGTAACTTTGGACCATTCTCTAAATTCTCTGGGCCTAAGTTTCATCATCTATAAAATGATTCCATACAGGGAAAGGAATGCATTACATAGTTCCCAAGGCCCCTTTAATTTCAAACTAAATGTTTTTGTTACAAGCTTCAAGAAATAGCTGAGGATTAACCAGTTGGAGGACTAAGCCTGAGTCACCAGTTAGGGCATTTTTAATCAGCAGGGATTTCATCTATAATATTAAAGTGATGGCACTAGAAAACGAAAAAAAACCAAACTCACTGCTGTCGAGTTGATTGGGATTCATAGTGACCCCTCCTTGGGTTTCAGAGGCGGTATCTTTATGGAAGTAGATTGTCCAATCTTCCTTTTGAGGAGTGGCTGGTGGGTTTGAAATGCCAGCTTTCTGGTTAGCAGTCATAGGCCTTAGGCACTACCTCACCAGAGCTCCCAGAACACTAGAGGCAGTCAAGAAATCCAAGGCCACAGACTTCAGAATCTGATAAAATTGACTTCATATCCCAGTAACACAACTGACTAACTCTGCGACTTTGGACAAGTCATCAGTCCTAATCCATAAAATGGAGTGAACAAAATCAAACCTCACAGGGATGCTGGTAGATTCATGGGGAACATAAACACCAAGCTCGCACAGGGCACCAAGGCTGCACAGTTAGTCAATGTAGATTGTGCTAAAGGAAACCAGGAGCCTGGAGAAAAGACCAAATGTCCTGGGTAATTGTCCTCTGTCCAGGATGGGCACCACTATCCCCATTGTGCCTCCACTAAGCCATGTGAATGGAGAAAGACAGCCCAGGTTTCATTTCTCTGCACAATGGAAAAGAAGAAGGAAATCACAAGAAGAGAAAGATAAAATTGAAGCGCTGAGATCTGGGTTTGTGAGCTCTTGAGCAAGAAAACAAATATCTTTATTGGCTCCGGACAGCATGCCAATCAGCCACGAAATTACCAGCTTCTCTCTCCTCCCAGAAGGGCCTCCGAGGCAGCACACAAAAGCTGCTGAAGGAACTTCGGGACCTGGAGAATAAAAGCCCCTCTCTGCCTAGCGCAGGCTGATTTGCAATGCATTGCTCCAGCATAATTTCCCGACTCTGCAGCCACACAAAGGCATTTCTGTCCCTATCTGCGAGTTTAATAATTTCTATTTCCTCCACCTTGCATTCATAATGCATCTTCCCAACATGGACTTGGCCTGGGCGTTGGCCTCAGGCCTCAGGCATGTCAGCTGCCCTCTCCAGGGCCCTGGGCTGGAAAACCATTTATTAGCCTCTTCCTAGGTTGCAGCAGCAGAAAGTAGGCCACCTGACCTCCTTGAAATGTACCTACGAGCCCTTCACACCCCTTCACCTCACTTCATTGATTTGTTCATTCTGAATACCTTCTATGTGGTAGGGGGCATGGGTGATTCAGTGGTAGAATTCTTATCTTCCATGCAGGAGACCTGGGTTTGATTCCCGGGCAATTCACTTCAAGCAAAATTAACATTTGTCTGTCATTGAAGGTCTCCATGCTGCTATGATGCTGAATAGGTATCAGCAGAGCATCTACACTAAGATAGACTAGGAAGAAATGCCTGGCAATCTACTTCCAAAACTTGTTGTTGTTGTTGTTAAGTGCCGTCGAGTCGTTTCCGACTCATAGCGACCCCATGCACAGCAGAACGAAACACTGCCCGATCCC
>NW_006921623.1:6191484-6192164 GCF_000298275.1 Orycteropus afer afer | reverse complement strand
ACAGACAAGTTTGTCTTGCTGTTGGAGACCTCTCGTATCACCCCAACCTGGGTCCCTATGGCTGACTGTACCTCTGTCTGGCTTCCTGGCTTTTAATCCCCTTTCTCCTGCTCTTCCCACCTGCTACCTTGGGTGTCCCTGAGTTGTCTCTCCTCACCTGTAACCCTGGAGCTGACTGCTCTTCTCTCCGGGTTCCTGGCTTTTATCCCCTTTCTCCTGCTCTTCCTGCCTGCTACTCTGGACAGGCCTGAGTTTCCTCTCCTCACCTAATCCCTTCAGCTGATTGCTCTTCTCTCTGACTTCCTGGCTTTTAATCCCCTTTCTCCTACTCTTCCCGCCTGCTCCTTTGGGCGTCCCTGAGTTGTCTCTCCTCACCTGTAACCCTGGGGCTTCCAAAACTTAGCCAGTGACAACTCTATGGATCAAAACAGTGTGATATGAATCTGGAAGATATAAAATAGGGGTGATGGGCAGCATTTTGCATGGGGGCAAAATGAGTTGGGCAGTCAACTCAATGGCCACTAACAACAACATTATGTGGTAGACATTGTCCTGAGAACTCAAAGACCTGATTTTGTGTCCCAATAGCATAGAATTTGATGGTCTGTGTGGTAGTTATGTTTGTGTGTCAACTTAGCTGGGCCTGGTTGAGTGACTGGGCAGGTGGTGGTAGTTATTCC
>NW_006921623.1:6189453-6191259 GCF_000298275.1 Orycteropus afer afer | reverse complement strand
AGCTCCAGTGGGCTGAGAGCAGGAGGCAGAGCTGGACCCCAAGGTTGAGGGGCTTTCACCCAGCCCCTAGAGCCTGGCACTCTGAACTTGAACACAAAGCCTCCATAAACTCCTGTTTGTTAAAGCCATCCCATTTGTGGTATATTCCTGTCAGAGTGGCACTAGGTAACCAGAAAAGGGTGATAAATATATTTACAAAGAGTTGGGCTTCAATATGAGAAGTGCACTTCACCACAACTCTAAAAGGGTTGGGACCATGTCTTTTCAGGTCCACTTTTACATATCTAGCACTTGACATAATAAGTGTTCAATTATATTTGATGAATATTGAGTGGATAAATAAACGAACACAAAGGCCTATAAGCATAGTGAAAAGAGCTTTTGTTTCATTTTGCTTAGGATGGGGGATAGAGATAGCAGGTGTCATAGGTTGCTTACAGCACTGTTGAGCTGGCCCAGGAGTATATGAGTACAATTTCACAGAAAGAGACAGAGGGTAGAAGAAGGAACACCCTGCCAGAGGAGAGAGCCTCTCTGAGGGCAGGAAGGGCTGTGGGAACCTAAGGACCTGGGGTCCATAAGCATAGATTTCAGTATAAGGGAGCAAGTTAGAAAAGTAGGTTGGGTGCAATGATCCCAGGCCTCACTTGTACTTCAGGCCAAGAACCAGAAAGGAGTCAAATGAATCTAAGCTCGAGTCCCAGCTGCATCACTTATCAACTGTGTGACCTTGATCAAGGTGCATAATCTTGCTGAGCCTTGGTTTCCTCTTCTGTATAATACAGACACTTCAAGCATCTACCTTACAGAGTCAGTGTAAGGATGACAAGAGAATGGTGAGGCTTGTTAAGCCCTTAGCATGGCACCAAGCACATCTGATTCCTTAGGTCTTGGGTGAAACCCAGAATCTGTCTTTAACAAGAATTCTGGTCATTCTGATACAGGTGACTCTGACATGGGTAGAAAATTGTGTGACTGTCACAGAACCACATCTCCCTTCTCCTCTTGGTATGTAGCAATCACAAGCAAGTTCTAATCAACCTTAACCCTCTAGGAAGATATAGTCCAGTCACTTGGAAGGTAATGATGCACAAAAAGCTATGAGCAAAGTACCTGCTGGCTGACCCAGACAGAGGAAAGTGAGGTGAGGGATCCCATATGGCTTCTGAGGATGGTGTGGGCCCAGGCACTTTACACAGCAGGCAACCCACATTTCCTTTCTTAAGTGGCCTTTCTCTCACATGTTTGCTTCTTCTTCTTCTTCTTTTTTTTTTAATTGTGATTTGGGTGAAGATTTACAGAGTAAATTCACTTTCCATACAGCAGTTCACATATACCTTGTCTCATGTCATTGACCACAGTTTACCACAACGCAACAGCTCCCTTCCCACTTCCTCCCCAAAGTTACCTCTTCCCAGTGTCCATCCCTCCATACACTCCTGCCCCCTGAGCTGTCTCTCTGTGCATAAGCAGCCCATCTTTCTCTCATGATAGTTTTCTCCAAGGAATGTACCTACTTGAGGTAAATGTTCAACTCATATGTCTATATTTTGTTTGGCTGGAAATCACTGGTATGGGTTCAATTCCAGACCTGAAGGGCAGCTAGGGGCCATAGTCTCAGTGGTTCCACCAGGCTCTATCAGACCAAAAAACCTGGTACCTACTTTTTTTTTTTCTCCAAATGATTTTAAGTTTTGTTCCACATTGTTCTCTTTCTAGCAAGGGTCTCCTACATAGACCCCTTCCAAGTGGATGACAGTGGTAGCTGGGCACCATCTAGTTCTTCTGGTCTCATAGTCATATAGG
>NW_006921623.1:6181498-6185947 GCF_000298275.1 Orycteropus afer afer | reverse complement strand
TCCACTTCTATATCCTTCCCTTCAAGGCTCAGGGGTCCAGGATTATCTTCTGTGTCTGTGTTAATTGGTTTCCCTTTTCTTTGTTGAAGAGGGTCTGTGTAGTCTTTCTGCCTAGTCCGCCATCTTGCCTGGAAGCATGTTTGCTTCTTTAAGACAGTGAGAATGCAGACCCTTTTCTTCCTCATCTTCTCCACTGGAAGGTGATCTCATAGACAGCTTTTTTCCTGATTCTAATAAATTCTTCTTATCCTTCTTTGGATCCCTAGAATACCAATCATAGTGTTGGGTCCAGAGTAAAATTGTGAAGAGTTCAATCTGTAATGGATGCTTAACCCTCACTTTATAGATGAGAAGACTGAGGCCCTGAAATGCACCGTGACTTGCCTAAGGTCACACAGCAATTTAGTGGCCAAGGCAGTGGGAACTGAGTGCACACTTACTAGCAGATTGTTTCTGCCTTTATAGTTAGGAAGTTTCTAGCTACAAGTAACAGAACTCCCAACTTCAATGGGCTTAACCAATGAGAACATTAAATGTATGTTATGACAAGAACTCCATTTAGTTCAGTCAATCAACAAGAACCCAGGTCCTTTCCTCTCTCTGTTCTACCATCTGCAGTGTGTTGGATTTGGCTTTAGACTTATCTCCTCGTGGTTATAAAGTGACTATGGCAACTCTAAACATCATGTTCTCCCACAATAATGTCCCTTGAAATATAGGATATTCCTCTTTTGTGCCCATTTTTGGGTGAGAAATCTAAGAATCCCCTGTCGGTGCCATTGCACCTCATTGGTTAGAATCTCAAGTAGAATAATATACTTAGTGTGATGAGCTGGCTTTTAATCCAGTTTATCCTCTGGATCTGGGAGAAACCAACATTCCCTGAGGTGTAAGGATATAGGGGAGCTGGACAAAGTAAAAGTTCTGCCAGCAAAGAGAAAGTTGAGGGTAGAATGGGATACAGGTGAACAACAGTGTACATGCTACCTAGGTGTGATGACAATGAGAAGGAAACAGCTTTTAGTGGAATCCAAGCATCAGTCAACATTCATTTCCATACATCTCTGCTTTGCTCCTTATTTGCCAAGAGCACAGGCAGAGTCAAATAGCCAGGATAGAATCCTGAGTAGGTGTGTCACATTGAGTAAGCAGCATTATCCTCAAGAAGCTTCAATTCACTCAGCCACCAGAGAGTAGAAGCTATACCATCCAACTCTCCACCCCAACACTTAGCATAATGCCCCAACACATAGTAACTTATTGCTCTCAAGTCAATTCAGACTCATGGTGATTCTTGTGTTCCCTTGTGTAGATCTGCTCTCCATAGGGTTTTCTTGGCTATAATCTTTATGGAAGCAGATCATCAGGCCTTCTTCTGTGGCACCACTGGGTGGGTTCAAACCACCAACCTTTGTGTTAGTAACCAATCACAAACTTCTTGCACAACCCAGGGACCTCCAACAGATAGTACATGTTCAAAAAATGTTGGTGTGCAAATGACTAAATATACTAGCCTAGACAATTATCCCTGTCTTGCAAGACTATAATTGGAATCTGGTGTGATTATATATATATACATATACGCATTCTATATAAAAGTGAGTGTAAGAAGATGTTAATATTTTCATTATTCCTCTCTCTTCTCTCTCCTCTCCACCCCAAAAAGTTTGTCTTCATACAAAGAATTCCACAGAGAATAGGGCCCATCTAGCCTGGCTCTGAAAGCTTGGGGGTGAGTGGAGGTGAGACTGTTAGAAAAGAAGGTATAGATCAAGGCCTGAGGAGTGTTCCGGAATTGACCCTCTAAGTCCGTGGCTCTGGTCCCTTTGCTTCCATGATCTATGTCACAGCACAATGTCACAGTGACAGAAGCATCTGCCCCAGGCACTTTCCCAGACCTCATCAAATGTCTCTGCTATTCTTGGTATCATTTCCTCCCTCAGCCATCCCAGCTCTACACATTAGAATTTACTTCTCCACCTATCCTAGTGACCCATTCAGACTCAGTTTCTGGTGTGCTATCCCTGGCAAACTGTTGAAGCTAAAGCTATCTCTCCCCTTTGATTTTGGCATTACTTGTCAGGATAGATTAGGTTGTGCTTCAGTTGCTAACAATTCCAAAATCTCAGTGACTTAAGGCAATAATTTTTTTTTTTTCACTAGTCTACATCTCTGATGCTCTTTGGCATGACTCTGCTCCACACAGTCATCCAGGGATCCAGGCTGATGAAGGCTCCACCAATTTGTGACAGTACCATCTCAGGATTCTCTGCCAGTAAAAGAAAAAGAAAAAAACACTAATCCTGACTAACTTTTCCTGTGATCAGGAAGGTGAGGGGAATTGGAAATGTTGGTATGCACTAGAAATGTTTGACAAACTCACACCTTCAAGTAAGAGACCTTCTTACTGATGACCCTTCCCCAGCCAGTATATCTCTCAGGTTCCCCTCCACCCATCATAACCACAGGAAATGTAATATGTACTTAAATATTCTTAACATACATACTCATCAATAGTCAAAGAGTCACCATGATTTCTGAATCAATTATCTCAGTCTTTTTCTAACAAGTATCCTTGTAATGACAAGGAGTGACTATCTGACACTCCTCTACCCAGAAACTGAAAGTTTCTTGGCCTGCCTGGAGGGACAGAGTTCCTCTGCCCTCTCCTATAGTGGCTGGGAGGACTGATAGGGGAAAATCATCAGCCCTGCCATGCTCCGAACCTCCATATAGCATAATGGCCTAGGCAGGAGAGCACTAACATGCACCCACTACTTCCCCTCCTCCCAGGGCCCTAGTCCCACTTTGGCCAAAGGACCCAAAGATAAATAATTCAAGCCCAGACATGCTGTCGTACTACTGCCTTTGTGGGGGATTTAGTGAGCACATCTCTCATGCTCCTCTTGCTGCCACAAGAAAAATTACAAATTGATCCACAGGACCTGGCTCCCTGCTCATACTTCTCCTGGCTGCTGCTGCTGCTGCTTCCCTTGATAAGTAATGGCTACGCTAGTGACAGCAGGATTTAGGTCTGGTGTGGGCAGGGGGTTGGGTGTGGTTCTTGGAGAATACTAGAAGAGAGGACTGTGGAAGGAGGAGAAGCTGAGGATATAGGCCTTAACCATATTGCAAAATCCATGGCTACTAAACCAAAAGTTTCCACAGTGAGCAATAACTTTGTATTCTGGGTTTTTTTTTTGTTTTGTTTTGTTTTTTGTTTTTACAGTAAGGACTAAAAATATTAATATTAGCCACCATTGCTTGAGCCTTTCTTTTGTGCTAAGTATCGTTCTAAGTGCTTTATATGGAACTACTCATTTGAATTAATTAGAATTAGGCTTGGCTTAGAGTGACAGCAAATTCAAAATACAGTGTTAAGTAAGATCGATGTTTGTTTTCACTTCAGAGATAGGCTGTTCAGAGCTGCTATGTACATCACACTGTTCAAAACCCAGGTTCCTTCTTTCTTGTTGCTCTGCCTGCACAGCCTCTGCTTCCAAAATTATTTTATGCTCCAAGATGACTACTCCAGCTCTAACACTATGTCTGAATTCCTGACAGCTGAGTGAAAGAAAAGGGAGGAGAAGACCATTCCTTAGGAGCTTATCCTAGAAGCTACACAAACTACCTATACTTGCGTTCCACTGTCCTGAACTTAGTCACATGACCACACTGGTAATAGAGGCTGGGAAATGTAGTCTTTATTCTTGTTGTTGTTGTTGTTGTTGTTGTTATATGCCGTCGAGTCGGCCCCGAGTCTTTATTCTAGGTAGCCATATTTCCAACTAACATTTGTAAAGCTCTGGTAGCATAGTGCCTAAGGCACTTGACTGCTAACCAGAAGGCTGGTGGTTCAAACCCACCAGCCATTCCTCAGAAGGAAGGTTGGGCAATCTACTTCCATAGTGATACCACCTCGGAAACCCAAGGAGGAGTCGCTATGAGTCCAGTCCAACTTAAGGGCGCATAACAACAACAACAACATTTGTAGAAGGGGAGAAAAGTGATGGAGAGTCAAGTTGCAATATCAGCCACATCATTAATCTGTGAGGTAGTACTGGTATTAAATGCCTGTTCAGTTGTAGAATTCTCATTTTCCATGCAAGAGACCCAGGTTTGATTTCCAACCAATGTACCTCATGAACAGCCACCACCCATCTCTCAGTGGAGCCTTGCATGTTGCTATGATGCTGAACAGTTTCAGTGGAGCTTCCAGATTGAAATGAACTAGAAAGAAAGGTCTGGGTAATCTATTTCTGAAAATCAACTAATGATTGATTGATCAACTAATGATCAGACTGGTCCAAATTTGCAACCAATTATGAAGATGGTGCAGGACAAGACATTATTTGATTCTTTTGTGCATGGGGAGAGGGTCCTAAGTTTAATTCATCTCTCTCTTTAGTGTTTAACATGGTGCCTGCCATAAAAGGATGTTCAGTAAAT
>NW_006921623.1:6145031-6181398 GCF_000298275.1 Orycteropus afer afer | reverse complement strand
ATATATATATATCTTTTCCTTTGCTCTGTCATCATCCCCTTCATATCAAAAACCTATTAATTAAGGCAAATCCACAGATCCTAAAGTTTACTAGTGGTTAGCAGGGATGGGTGGAGTGGGAGATGGGGAGGTATCACTTAAGGAATGATGAGTTTTTGTTAAGGGTGATGAAAAAAATGGAAATGAATACTGGTGATGGTTGCATAACATGGGGAAACACATTGTCAATGAACTGTGTATGTAAAAAAATGATTGAAATAGCAAATATTTTGTTATATTTAGTTCACCCCAATAAAACAGCTGATTAACTATTATCTGCATTTGACACTCATAAGTCAAGATACACAGACCTAGCATCCACTGCCCAGGAGCTTTTATAGTCTAAATTTGGGAGAATTTGAAAAGCAAAGAACTGTCTTCCTGGAGACTAGAGACCCTGTGCTACTGGTGGATGAGCTCCCTCACCCAGCTTCCTGGATACCTACCTCCCCAGGGGGAGAAGCAGTGCTGCACCCACAAATGTGAAACTGCCACTCAACATCCTTCATGAATCCACCACCCCCGGGAACTGACGAGGCTGAACAGTTCAGGCAGAGTTCATCTCAAGTGACTCCCTCATCACCCCACACTCAGCCCATTCTTTGCGGCATTTGCAATTTCTCTGCTCTGGGGGTCAAGTCTCCAGTGTGCCCTCCCTGAGTAATTGTGAAATTATTATGGTTGGTGATTTTAATTTAAATTGGATGGAGAAATGTCATACTGCGGTCGACTCATTTGCTATGGATTTTCACTTAACCAAATTGATTAGTCAACCAACTAGACTTAACTTGAGAGTTGTAATCATTCATTATTAGATCTCATTTTTCCCAACACACCCAGATGATGTAAAGAAATTAAAACTGCAGCAAAAACCAGCAGTGTCTTCTCATTAAGACAGTGAGATCTGACTATAAGGCCTCAGAGATGGAATAGACTCTGGAATCTGTGGAGAGAGGCAAGGGCCAAGAAGAATGACCAAAAGAAATAAGTTGGAGTTTCTCGAGAGGAAACTGTCAGAAAATGAACCATCCCAACTCCCCTTCCATGTGTCTAACATCTACTCATTCTTCAAGATTCACTTCAAATGCTACCTCTTTTTTGAGCCCTTTCATGACTTCCCACATGGACTAGTTCCCCAATACTTTTGCTCCCATAGCATTTCTCTACTGTAGGAATTAGTATGTTTTTATACAATTATTATTTAAATGGGCACCTGGGTGGGCAAATTGTTACCACATTTGGCTCCAACAGGGAGGTTGGAGATTGAATGATTGAATTGCTTAATGGACAATGCTTGTGCTCAGGCCTTGGAATGGATTCTATAGGCAAAGCAAAGTTACTTATTATAGGTTCTTGCAACTACACAAGTCTAAGAGAAAAATGGCTTAGCTACTACAAGTATGCATCAAACCTAGAAGTTAGAATGGACATTAAGCTAAGTATGACTTACCTATATGCTCTGGCTGCCAGCAAAGCTAATATGATCGTCAATTGCTTCAATAACACAAAAAGGTATGTCCAGGAAAAAAAAAAAAGACCTCTAGTGGCATAGTGCCTAAGGCATCTGACCGCTAACCAGAAGGCTTGCAGTTCAAACCCACCATCCACTCCTCAGAAGGAAGACTGGACAATCTACTTCCATAGCTCTGGCTGCCAGCAGAGTTATTATCATAGTCAATTGCTTCAATAACACAAAAAGGTATGTCCAGAAAAAAAGGGACAGTCATTTACTCTGCTTCTTCCCTGGATAGGCCAGCTTGAAAGGACACTGCAGACTAAGTCTGGAAAAAGAGGTCCTGTGTGGTGAGGGCCAGCTTCACGGACATGTCAACTGTGAAGGTGCACAGGGTCCCATGCTCAAAAGGATCCTGTGCTTTTATTAAAGTTCTGCTGTCACTGTCTTAAAAGTCTTAATAATTACTTAACAAAAGGCCCTCATTTCAATTTTGTACTGGGAGGCCCCATAAATTATGTAGCTGGCCATGCATATGTTGGCTGTTGTTGTCAATAGGTGCCACTAAATCAGTTCCAACTCATAGTAACCCTATGAGCAATAGAATGAAACACTGCCCGGTCCTATGCCATACTCACCACCATTGCTATATTTGAGCCTATTGTTGGAGCCACTCTGTCAATCTGTCTCATTGAGGGTCCTTTTTTTCCACTGGCCCTCTGCTTTACCAAGCATGATGTCCTTCTCTAGGCACTGGTCCTTTCTGACAACACAACCAAAGTACATGAGACAAAGTCTCATCATACTCATTGCTAAAAAGAATTCTGGCTGTACAGCTTCCAAAACAAATTTGTTCATTCTTCTGGCAGTCCATGGTATATTCAATACTCTTCATCAACACCATAATTCAAATGCATCAATTCTTCAGTCTTCCTTATTGATTGTCCAGCTTTTGTATGCATATGAGGCAATTGAAAATACCATGGTTTGGGCCAGGCACACCTCAGTCCTCAAAGTGACATCTTTGCTTATTAACACTTTAAGGAGGTCTTTTGCAGCAGATTTGCCTAATGCAATACATTGCTTTCTTAACTGCTGCTTCCACGGATGTTGATATGCTGGAGGGACCTGAAACTGTGTCATATGAAAAATGGCTGAAGAGCCTAGAATAGTTTGTCTGGAGACAGAATGGCTCAGTGGAGACACCCTAAGTATCTTCAAATGCCTGAAGATAGTCATGTGAGAGAGGGATGAGACTGTTTCTGTGCTGCCCAGAGGTCAGAGCCAGAACCACTGGGTTGAGGTTCATTTAGGTTTGGTGTTGGTATTGAAGGTAGACTGGAGAACACTTTGTATTAACTAGAACTATTTGCAATGGACCCTTGGGAAATGGTGTGCAGTCCCTCAGCAGAGTTATTCAAGCAGAGAATGTATTTGGAATAGTGTAGTGTAGACTGGAGGTTGGACTGAAGGATTCCAGTGCTTTGATCCAATGCTTCCCAGGTGCATTAGGGTCCTAGTGCTGCTTCAACAGAAATACCACAAGCAGGTGGCTTTTTAAAAGAGAAATTCATTTTCTCACAGTTCAGGAGACTCTAAGGGAGGGTTGCTCTCTGTCCGCTCTGAGCTGATATGGCCCCAATGTTCCTCCTGTCCTTGGCAATCTCCATATGGCATCTATATTCTGCCACACACACACACACACACACACCTCCAAACCTCCCACACTTGTTTGTGCTTGCTTTTCTGTGTCTATGCTGTTCCTTTGAACTCAGAAGTGATTAGATTTATGTGGTGCAGTGCCCAAGGCATTTGACTGCTAACCAGAAGGTTGATAGTTCAAACCCACCAGCCACTCCATGGAATGAAAACTGGGCAATCTAGTTATTTCCTTAAAGATTTGCTGCCTCAGAAACCCAGTGGGGGTCAACATTAGTCAGAATCAACTCAATGGCTGTGGATTCAGTTTTTGTTTTTGTTTTGGTCTACACTGATATGGCCTCATTAGCATTACAAAGAAAACCATATTTCCAAACAGGCTCACCAGCATAGAGGTCAGGATTCCAATACACATTTTTTGGGGCACAATTCAATCCATAACACCAAGCTATGCAATATCCTTTTCTAAAGTGAAGTAGAGGATTATCAAAGGGAGTGAAGTACCAGGCATTGGGCGGGTGGTGGGGAGAGAATCTACTATTTGGGGTAAGTAGATGTGGACTTGCAATCTTTGATATATAGAAGTTGCAGCCAGAGGTGAAAAGAATCACAATTGGCTCTCCCTCTAAGATCTTTTTCAGCAATGTTCCCTTCTGTTGTCCATGTAGGAGGCTTAGCTTCCATGAGCAGTTACCTTGGCAACTGGTCACCACTTTCCTACCCTACCTTTAAGCAACAAACACACCCCAGATGGATGTATCCCCCATTCCAGATTTATCTCCCATTCCAGATTTATCCCCCATTCTGGATTTATTTGGAGGCTGAGGAGAAGCTAGGAGTGGCTAAAGAGGAGTTAATGCCATGATCAACCCTCAAAGTTGTCTTAAGTGGCTTCGGTCCAGAAAGATCCAGGGAGTCTCAACAAATGAAAAATAAGTTCCGGGCCGATCGCTTCCTTCCTGGCTCCTGGAATCATTTTTCCAGCCCTGCTGTCTGCACACCCCATGGGAGCTATTCATTAACGAGGGTGAGAAATGCCTAAATTACACCTCTGGTTCATGTCCAACTCATTCAGATGCTAAGAAAGTGAGATAACTCACTCCCGCATCATTTCGATTATTATCTTTGAGCCATTTCCTCTTCAGCCCAGAGAGGCCATTGACCATGAGACCAAACCTGCTCCTTCCATTTCTGCATCCACACCAGACCCCTGAGCCCCTCCTTCTCATTCCTACTTTTTTTAACAATGAAATCTTTGTTTCCTCTTCCTTGGGCTCTACCTGGGCACCTGATTCTATCCATCTCTGTCTCATTACGAGATCAACAATATTGAACCACTTCAGTGGTCCTTTCCCTGAAGACAAGCAGCTTCTTGCTCATACTCACTGCAGGGGATTGGCAATGCGACTGGTCCCCTCCTCCTTCCCCACCCCACCTACCCATCACCACCTCCAACTTCAGATTGGTTCAAATTGCCATCATCTGGGGGAGCAGAAGGCAGAGAGGAAGGGGCACAAAGGCTTTATTCAAACTCTTGCATGTTAACATCTCCAAAAAGCTTTTAACAGAGACCATCATTCCCCTCCATGAATCAATGCATTTTAATTCTTACAAAGATATTTGTCTGCTGCTCGTTCCTTCAAGGCGCAGAGACACGTTTAACAAAATAAAGCCTGCCTCGAGTGGAGACAAACGCACTGGCTTCTCCCTGAAATTACTGGAAGTTCATTTTCAAAAGCCATCCTGTTTTCTGGGAATCAATGCATATCAACTAAAATCAATAGCTTCTCTGTGCGGATGGACTGAGACACCAAACGGATCTAGCGTTCCAGTGCATTTGTATCCAAATCTAGACGTTCTCAACAAGTCAATGAATTTAAGCATCTGCCAGTGTCTTTTCACTTAAAACTAATCTGTTTGCTGATCGGACTGTACATTTTCAGAGTGCTTAGTAATATACTCTGTGTGTTTACCAGATCCAATGTACATTAACTCAAATCAAAATATTTCCACTTAACTTAAAATTGAGTTTGTCCCAACTTCAGCAATGCTCATGGGAATTAACTGTAGCTGGTTGTGCACTAGACCAGCACCAGGTTTTCTCTCTCTCTCCTAGAACACAAGGTTTGATCCCTTTCATCTGGCCTCAAGGGTGTGGTCTTGCTGGGGCTGATTAATAAGGTCTAGGTCTAAGTGCTTCCTGCTTCCATAGATCATAAACTCCAGGAATAGAAGGGACATTGAGGGATTTATTGGTCCATCCTTTTACTTCCAAAACTCTGTGGTTGTTGTTGTTGTAGTTATTGTAAGCTGCTGTCAAACTGGCTCCTGACTCATGATGACCTCATGCATAGTGAAACCAAACACTGCTCAGTCCTACTATCTCCATGATTGTGCACCATTCTCACAATCAGTTGAGGAACACATAATTCTGATTCATAGGGCTTTCATTGAATGATTTTCAGAAGTAAATAACCAGGTCTTCCTTCCTAATAGGTCCTAGTCTAGAGGCTCTGATGAAACCTGTTCAACATTGTAACAGCCAGCAAGCCTCCACTGATAGATGGATAATGACTACATGGCTGCACATGAAATGCATTAGCCAAGAATCAAACTCAGGTCTCCTGCATGGAAGGCAAGAATTCTGCCACTGAACCTCCAGTGCCTCCTTACAGAATTTTTGATTCTCCTAACCCATTCTACAGAAAGGGTCCCCTCTGGGCTGTTCTTAGAGTGCACATAAGAGAATCCCTTTTCAGTCATTCATTCCTATATGTCATGCTGCTCAACCAATGAGCTATTTATGAGCATCTATGATGTGCATCTACTACATGTTTCAACAAGTGGACGCAGCACTGGAGGCACTTACTCATTTATGCCAAGAAATCTGGAAGACAGCTACCTGGCCTGCTGACTGGAAAAGATCCATAGTTGTGCACATTCCAAAGGAAGGTGATCCAACAGATGTGGGAATTATCAAACAATATCATTATTATCACATGCAAGTAAAATTTTGCTTAAGATAATTTTTAAAAAAGTTGAAGCAATACATTAACAGAGAACTTCCAGAAAATTGAGCTGGAGCCAGAAGAGGATGTGGAATGAGGGATATCATTGCTGAAGTCAAATGGATCTTAGCTGAAAACAAAGAATACCAAAAAGATGTTTACCTGTGTTTTATTGATGATGCAAAAGCATTGGAATGTGATGATCATAAAAAATTATGGGTAACATTGCAAATTATGGGAATTCCAGAATACTTCATTGTGCTTGTGAAGAACCTGTACATAGACCAAGATGCTTTTGTGCAGACAAAACAAGGGGATACTGCATAATTTAAAATTGGGAAGAGTGTGTGTCAAGATTGTGTCTTTTCACCATACTTATTCAATCTGTATGCTGAGCAATTAATCTGAGAAGCTGGACTATATGAAGAAGAATGCTGCATCAGGATTGAAGGAAGACTCATGCATTAAAAATCTGACATATGCAGATAACACAACCTTGCTTGCTGAAAGTGAAGAGGACTTGAAGCACTGACTGATGAAGATCAAAGACTACAGTCTTCAGTATGGATTGCACCTCAACATAAAGAAAACAAAAATCCTCACCACTGGACTAATATGCAATATCATTATAAATGGAGAAAAGATTGAAATTGTAAGGGATTTTGTTTTACTTGGATCCACAAACAACACCAATGAAAGTAACAGTCAAGAACTCAGACATCATACTGCACTGGATCAATCTGCTGCAAAAGATGTCTTTAAAGTGTTAAGAAGCAAAGATGTTGCTTTAAAGACTAAGATAAGCCTAACCCAAGGCATAATATTTTCAATCACCTCATATGCATGTGAAAGCTGGACAATGAATAAGGAAGATTGAAGAAAAGTTGATGCTTTTGAATTAATGTGTTGATGAAGAATACTGAAAATGCCATGGACTGCCAGAAGATGAACAAATCTGTCCTGAGAGAAGTGAAGCCAGAATGCTCCTTGGAAGCAAGAATGGCCACACTTCATCTCACCTACTTTGGTCCTGTTGTCAGAAGGAACCAGTCCCTGGAGAAAGATACTATGCTTGGTAAAGTACAGTCAGCGGAGAAGGGGAAACTCTCGATGAAATGGATTAACACAGTGGCTTCAATGATGGACTCAAGCATAGCAAGGATTGTGAGAATGGCTCAGGATTGGGTAGTGTTTCATTCTGTTGTTCATAGGGTTATTATGAGTTGGAGCTGACTCAATGGCACCTAACAACAACAATAACTATATGCAAAGCTTTATGGAGATTCAAAGAAGTAAACAGTTCCTGTCTTCCAGGAGCATATTATCTTTTGGTGGAGGGGCCCTAGTTATCTTTAGATTTGTTTGATGAGTCCACAAATATTTCTTAGCATA
Source organism: Orycteropus afer afer (assembly GCF_000298275.1). Classification (NCBI taxonomy): domain Eukaryota; kingdom Metazoa; phylum Chordata; class Mammalia; order Tubulidentata; family Orycteropodidae; genus Orycteropus; species Orycteropus afer. The sequence continues at coordinate 6,173,847 of NW_006921623.1, read as the reverse complement.
TACTTGTCCAAATTCTGTGCCTAGGTATGGGGAGACAGTGATGAATATATCAGACAAAGTCTGTTCCCTGACTTCCTCCAAGAGAAATATTAAGTAAGTCTGTACAAAGAAACCAATTATTAATTGGATGTGTGTGTAGAGAGCTGCAAGAGGAAATACAGAGTTCTGGGAAGCAAGTTGTTGCTGTTGTTGGGTGCTATCTAGTCTCTTTTGACTCATACAGGCCCTAAGCACAACAGAAAGAAACACTGCCCAGTCCTGCACCATCCTCACAATCGTTGCTATGCTTGATTCCCTGGTTGCAGCCACTGTGTCAATCCATCTTGCTGAGGGTCTTCCTCTTTTTCACTGACCCTCTACTTTACCAATCATGATGTCCTTCTCCAGGAACTGGCTCCTCCTGATAAAATGACCAAAGTACAAGAGGTGAAATCTTGCCACCCTTGCTTCCAAGGAGCATTCCAGCTGTACTTCATCCAGAAGAGATTTGTTCATTCTTCTGGTCTTCCATGGTATACTCAATAATCTTCACCAACATAATTCAAATGCATCAATTCTTCCTCAGTCTTCCTTATTCATTATCTAACTTTCCCATGCTTACAAGGCAATTGAAAATACCATGGCTAGGGTCTTTGGTAACACTATCTAAACTCTTATTGGGAAGGGTGACAAGGGGCAAGGACCATACCGACTTCACAGCAGACCCTATACCAGGCATTTTCACATTCACTTACAATAATTTATTTAATCCTCACAGGTCTATAAGGAGTTATTGATATCCCCATTTTTCAGATGAAGAAACTGAGATTCACTGGTTGCTTAACACCTCTGAGAGACAACTAATTAAGTAGCACTTTTCTAATATAAGCAAATTTTTAAGTGCAGCACTGTTATTAAAGTCCAGGAATTGTCCGTGCCTTCCCCACTAGGCCACTGTCTCACATGCAAAGTGAGTTAACAGCACAGGCCATCATATGTTCCTAGGAGCAAGTCAGAACCAGAGAGACAGTGGATGCTATCTAGATTTAAACAAAGGCAAGAGCTGAAGGCTAGGGTGTGTATTAAGGAAGGCTTCCCAGAGAAGATAGCTCTGGAGCAGAGTCAGTGAGACACTAGGGAAGTAGAAGGCACAGCCATACAAATGCACAGAAATGGGAATAAATACTGTTTGAGAGGAGGAGGGAGAAGACTAGGCCAGATCAAGTAGCAGCTCTGTGTAGAGGAGACATAGTGGATGAACCTGAATAGGAATCAGGAAATAAGGTTCTAGAAGACCTTAAATATCGCACTACAGATATGTTTAATTGGACTCCAGCTTCCAAAGCTATTGCTGGCCTTCCAGGAGCTGACAGGCAAGAAAACTCCTCCAGCACCGAGGCTTCCCTTCACCATCAGGGGCCCCTGCCCTACCTGTCCCTGATACTAGCAGCTCTGGGAATGCTGCAGAGTGAAACTGATCCCCTGCTCTGAGAAGCCTCCAGCCATCACCAAGGAGATGCTATGCTGGCCACTGCTGCACAATAGGAGCTGCAAGTTCTCTGTCTTCATCTGGGACTCAGAGCTACTGAGAAGGTGGCCAAAGTGTTTCATTTTCTCTCTTCTTGTTCTCTCTAAAAAAGAAGAGGCAATTGGCTCAGACAAACAAACCCTGCCCTGTCCCTGGAAGGACTCTGATAAGCCTGCCCTTCTATGGTGTCTGGCCTTTTCCTGTGTGTGAGTGTCTACAAGAGAAGTCCCTAGGAGACAGTAAGGGATGGAGGATTGACAGAAAATGTAAGGCTGCTCCCTTGTTTTCTCCTACTCATATAGAAGGGCAAGCTCAGAGCCATGTTTACGCAATGTAAGCAAGTATCTTCAGAATCACTTATTTTGGAATTCTGAAAAGCAGACAACCTCTGCAGTTGACCACAAGGCCTGAGTTCCTGACAAAGGGATGAATAAAAGAAATTGGGCACACCAGGATGCCCTAACACCATCCCTATTCAACAGTTCTTTTGTGGATTAAGAATCTCAAGGTAGGCCAAGGAATCCTGTCTGTATGTGCCACAGCCAGGACTGTCCTTGAAGAGCAAAGGGAGAAGAGGAGAGAAGGGATGGAGGTGCCAGGACATCCAGGAACAGACAGGAAGACAGGAAGGATGTGGAAAGACATCCTTCTGAGTCAGAAAAGGAGGAGTCTGCAAGTGACTCCAGCCAGAAAGCAATCTTCACACTTGCACTGTCGTTCTCTTCTGCAAAGGGGTGAGAAGAGGAGGAGGGGTGGCGCTAAGAGAGGGAGCAAGCAGAAGAAGTGAGAAATCCTGCATCTTCAGGCCTGCCCAACACTGCCGGCTTCTCTGCTGTGTGCAATACCTCATCTCACAGTCATTAGAGAGAACCCACAGGCAGGATGGAAGCCGGACACCCCGAAGGGTGGGAAAATGGAGAAAAGGGATGTGTGCAGACATATATGTGCCTGTATATCTGGGGAGAGAAGGACCCCAGCCTGGTACTATCCCACCCCCAAGTTCCCAGAATCCTTGGAGAGGCAAATGGGCTTGTAAAACTGTTCCTGCTCCCAATGATCCCATGGTGGAACCCTTATTTTTCTCTGTCTTCTCCTGGAGCAAGATGACAAAAGGAACCCGACTTCCCCTCCAGAGGCTTGGAGCTCAGTCTGGCCAGCCCCTTTGTCTTAGTTACCACAACTAGGTGGCTTTAAAAAACAAGTATTTATTTTCTCACCATCTAGAAGCAAGAATTCCAACTTCAGAGTGTGGCTGTAGGAGGGAGGTCCTTCTTTGTCTTTCTTGGGAGCTCTGGTGGCCTAAGGAGCTCGGCTGGTGTAGTGTCTAAGGCATTTGACTGCTAAGCACAAGGCTGGTGGTTCAAACCCACTAGCCACTCCTCAGAAGGAAGGTTGGGCAATCTACTTTCCTAGTGATACTGCCTCGGAAACCTAAGAAGGGGTCGCTATGAGTCGGATCTGACTTGACAGCAGTGAGATTGTTTTTTTCATTTTTAGTAGCTAGCAATCTTTGGAGGAGCTCTGGTAGTGTAGTGCCTAAGGCACTTGACTGTTAACCAGAAGGCTGGCGGTTCAAACCCACCAACCACTCCTCTACTTCCGTAGTGATACTGCCTCGGAAACCCAAGCAGGGTCGCTATGAGTTGGGTCTGACTTGGTGGCACATAACAATAACAACAACAACAATCCTGGGAGTTCCTGGATTTGTAGATGTGTGTCTGTCTTCATATGGCATCTTTCCCCTGTGTGTCTCTCTGTGTGTACTCTTCTCTTTTTATACATCAGAAGTGGTTAGATTTAGGACCTACCCCCACACACATACTCTGATAATGACTCCATGAACATAACAGAGGAAAGATTTTATTTCCAGATTTTCAAGTATGCTTTTTAGGATTTCAATACATATTTTGGGGGGACATGATTCAATCCTTAGCACTCATCTAGCTCATGAGCAAAGAGTTATAAACTGGAACCTGGGGGCAGAGGGTAGTCCCAAGAATAGTCATGGTGGGAAGGAGTATTTGCTACTCAAAGTGTAAGTCAGATCTTGACCATGGTCTACAATATCCTTTAACAGCTCCCATCTCACTCATGGGAAAAGCCAAGGTTCTTAACATCAAAAATCTACAAAATCTACTCCAGCCAACCCACTTTCTTTCTAATCTCTCTTGTTATGTTCCCTTTCACCTGTTCTGCCCCAGTCTCAGAGCTTTCTTCTTACTCTGCAAATACATCAGAGACACTTGGGCCTCAGGGCCTTTGCACTTGCTACTTCCTCTAACCGGAGCACATCCCAGATGTCTTCCCATCTCACTCCCTCAGGCTGATATTCTAGCATCACCTTCTCTCTGCCTTCGTGGCCTCCCTATCCAAAATTGCAGTCATTTGCAACACTCCCTAGCCTTAATTTTTTAAAACTTTACATCACCATTTTATATGCTTATTTACCTAATTTCAGGTCTTTATCTTTCACCAGAGTGCATACTCCATGAAGGCAAGGGGTTTTGGCTGTTTTGTTCACTACTGTTTCTTCAACACCTAGAAGCCACTTGGCAATAGCTATTTATTAAATAAAAGAATCATGGTTCAGCCTGCTGCCCCACTTGCCCTGAAGTGCCTATAACAACGCCCCCTCTAAAAGTCTCTGAAGACATCTTCCTTCCTGGGAAATTGCTTGTCCTATTGACCATAGGTGAGCCTGGACAGATGAAAAGGTTCAGGGGATAACTGAATGGGAAATTCTTCCTGCCTAGTCCAGAGAGGGGAGAATGTGGGTGAGGGAGACACTTCTGGGTGGGAATCTCACTGAGTGAGCTCCAGGATGGCACTAGGTTCACATGCAAAGAGCAGATGAATCTTGACCTCTAGTTTCTCTAGCATACACACACACACACACACACACACACACATATCTCAGTTTCCTCCCGCAGTCACTGAAGTGTGAAGAAAAGAGCCCCAGAGTCAGCAGCACTGAGTTCTGGTGCCTGAGCCAGCAACTTTGGGCCCTGTGGCCTTTAGCATGAGCAGCCATTCACTCAACTCTCTAGGCCTGGGCTCCTCATTTGTAAAATAGGAACAGAAGCTCTTGCTCATCCTCTCACTCAGGGTTGGAGTGAGGGTCTCGTGTGGTTTGGTGTGAGCACCTTCGTAGATATCCAGCTGAAAAGCATCCTTAATGCTTACACAACTCTTACTGATTTCTGCCTCCACTAGAGGAGGGTGGGATTCAGGTGGAAGAGAAGAGCAAATAGGAAAGAAATAGCCCCCAAGGTAGCAGGCTACTAGGTAAAGCACCAAACAGTTCCAGCTGGGTTGATTTCCCACCAGAGCAAGTGCATTTTCCAAGGTTGGATTAATAAAGAGTGGCACAAACTCAGGCCAATGCCTCCAAGGCATGGGTGCAATCCCAGCTCCTCCTCCCCTTGGCTAGGCTGATGACGCCAAGGGCAAAGGCATGCATTTGTCAGGCTGACTGGGCAGGTGCCCATGAGGCTGTTAAGTGGCTTGGGGCAGGAGGCACTGGGCTGAGGCAGCCTGGCTGCTGTTGGCACGCTTGGCCCAGCTGGGCTGGCCAGGCATTATTTATAATTGAGCTTATCGTGTGCAGCTCTCATTGTCGGTTAGAGCCATTTGATGTCATTGAGCCATTGGAAAAAGGAGAAGGGCGGGTGGGAAAAGGTAAAGGCAGGAGAAACAAAAGGAGTTTCGTAGCAGGACTTCAAAAAAGCCAAGTGTTTGAAAAGATCTTTGCTAAGGTTCTGACCTACTTTGCATGCGGATAAGCCATCTCCCTCACTTTAAAAGAAAAGAATGCTGCACAAAGTGGCCGCAGCTCTATTTGGGAGAGCTGGGGCTGTGCTGCAGAAAGGGGCTTTAGTGCTGTAATCAGAGGCCATTTAGGAGCCATGATTTGGGTAATTATATAAGATTTCAGCCTCTCTTCTTCCTAGGCCATGGTCGCCTAGAAGATGGGGCTGCCAGAGTGAGACAGCCAGGGCTGAAAGAGCGGGGTATAAGGCAACCCGCACTGCAGCCACTGTCCAGGGAGCAAAACTGCACTCCAGATGAGGCAGCCTCTGACCTGGGTTCAAACCCTGGCTCCAGTAGTACCTTGCTGTGTAACTGTGGATAGTCTCCCAGACTCTCACTCCTTTTCTCATCATAGTTATTCCTCAGCAGTGAGTAACAGTCACTGTGAACACTACTTGTACCTGACACATGATAGATACTCAATAATGGTCACTCCCTCCTCTCTTTTTTCTAGAATGGGTTGGAACAGTTATCCCATCCAACTATAGACCCATTAAACTGATCAGCACAAACTGGGGCTTCCAGTGCCCAGTGATTACAGCACAAGCAAATCAGGGCTGGCTCTGCACCTGGTGATGCTCGACCTAAGGAGGGGGTTCAAGATGAAGCCCGGTGTCAGAGCAACAGGGGACTCAAAGAGTGGCAGGTCAGGGGTCACCAGATTGTGGGTGAGGCCCAAAGGACTCTGTACTATACATGACTCTATACGCCCGCTGTCTAAAGAACACACCACTCTGAACTTGGTCTCTAACAGACAGAAGAAAATATAATTCAGAGGACCTTCTAGGACAGTTTCAAATTTCCTGTCTGTGAATTTGTCACAATGGGTAGTTTGCATGTTGCTACAAAGTTTGAGCTCTGGTAGCATAGTACCTAAAGCATTTGACTGCTAACCAGAAGTCTGGCAGTTCAAACCCACCAGCCACTCCTCAGAAAGAAGGTTGGGCAATCTACTTCCATAGTGATACCACCTTGGAAACCCAAGGAGGGGTCACTATGAGTCAGGTCTGACTTGACGTCACATAACAACAACAATGACAACATAATGTTGGAAGCTATGCCACCAGTGTTTCCAGCAGGGTCACCTACAGTGGACAGGTTTTAGTGGTGCTTCCCACCTGAGACAGGCTAGGAAGAAAGGCCTGACAATCTACTTTCAAATATTAGCCATTGAAAATCCCATAGATCACGATTGAGTTGTGCTGGAATGTAGTGCTAGAAGACAAGCTTCCTAGGTTTGAAAGTACTGAAAATACACAGTGGTCACAATGAACTTGAGCATACCAGCAAGCATACGAACCAGTACCAGGTAGCATTGTGTTCTGTTATACATGAGGTCATCATGAGATGCAACAGCTAACAACAACAGCTAGATCAGTTAAAATGTTCAAGGAAAATACGATCACTAAGGTTGCAGTATGGATTTTGTCTCAATATAAAGAAAACAAAAATCCTCACAACTGGACCAATAAGCAGCATCACAATAAATGGAGAGAACATTGAGATTGTCAAAGAATTCACGCTGCTTGGTTCTATAATCGATGCCAATGGAAGCAGCAGTCAGGACATTAGACAACGTGTAGCATTGGGAAAGTCAACCGCGAGAGAACTGTTTCAAGTGCTGAGGAGCAAGGATGTCTCCTTGAGGACTAAGGTGCGCCTGACAGAAGCCATGATATTTCTAATTGCCTCGTATGCATATGAGAGCTGGACAATGAATAAGGAAGACCGAAAAAGAGTTGATGCTTTTGAATTGTGGTGCTGACGAAGAATGCTGAAAGTACCATGGACTGCTCAAAGAACTAACAGATCTGCCCTGGAGGAAGTGCACCCGAAATGCTTCTTGGAAGCGAGAATGGCCAGACTTCGTCTCACCTATTTTGGTCATGTTGTCAGAAGGGACCATTCCTTGGAGAAGGATGTCATGCTTGATAGGGTGGAGGGTCAACGAAAGAGGGGGAGGCCTTCAACGAGATGGATTGACACAGTGGCTGCAATGATGGGCTCAAGTATAGCAAGGATCATGGAGCTGGCATGGGATTGGGCAGTGTTTCATTCTGCTGTGCATGGGGTCGCTATGGGTTGGAAACGACTCGATGGCACCTAACAACAACAACAACAAGGTTACAGATTTAGAGACTTGCATAGAAAATCCTGAGGAGTCTGGAGAAAAGTTTATTGTCATTAAAACAATTAATGTCATTAACTTTCATTGTACAATCCTCACAGCAATGCTATATTACCCGTAAGTCGATCCTAACTCACAGTGACCCTGTAGGATAGAGTAGAACTGCCCTTTGGTTTCCAAGGCTGCAATCTTTATGGAAGCAGATTACTTCTTCTTTCTCCTGCAAGTGGCTTTTGGTTTCTAACCACCAACATTTCCATGAGCAGCTGACCACTGAACTACTGTGCCACCAGTGCTCCTCAACACTATAGTAGTTGGCTTATTATAATTCCCATTTTACAGATGAAGAAACTGAGGTTTAGAGAGGGTGAATTGGTCGGAATTACACTAGTCCGTGGAGTCTGTGATGAACAAAGAGTCTGGGCTTTCAGTTACTTTTTATTGCCTCCCAAGCCTTTGTATTCATCCCACAAATGTGTAATGAGTGCCTACCTGGGGTGCCACACTCTGGTCCAGGCACTGGAGACACAACAATAAACACAAACAAATAAGTTTCTGCCCTCGTAGAAATCTACATGAGTCAGCATTGGGTCTGTCAACACCACATGCCCCATTTCCTCAGCATGATGTGGGACTACTTCAGGAATGTACTCAGGGGATGCAAATAAACCCTATTAATCTCAGTCAAATTCAAGCATCTAAGGGTAGGTCAATCTCTTTTGAAAATCTAATCATTTCATGAATTGCAAACAAAGAAGAAATTAATTGTGGATTATCCTTTGGCTTTAGGTTACCCTGCCTTCAGAATGCATTTATAGAAAGCTCCACCATCGAACAAGCTACCACTGCCTCCCTGGGCCCTGGCCAGTAGGGCTTTTTGAGGACTATAGTGACAGGGGTCTCATCCAGGTCCCAGGACGGGGACCCTTGGCTTTCATGACAGCCCTGGTGGGTGGAGATGGGCTCCCTTCACCGTTCATCCCTTTGTTTTCCATCTGTGGGTCATCTAGTCCAAGGGCAGAGCAGAAAGGCCAGAGCTTAACAACTCCTACCACTCCCAACTCAGGCAGGACTTAAACCCCGAACAAAGAAGGTGCCCACATCTAAGCTCAGGGCAAATATGCAGTGATCTCACAACTAAGAAATGTACATACTTTTTGATGCAGAGATTTCATTCAAAGAATTATCATATACAATTCTTACATATCTTTCAAAAGACATATTCACAAGGATGTTTGATTCAGCATTGTTCATGATTAATAAAAAGGAACTCATAAATATCTATGAAGGAAAGAATTGTGAAATTACTCTGTGGTACATTCATACTGTGGAATACTCTATCAGTAAACCAGTTGCACAGTTGATCCCAACTCATGGCACTCCCACATGTGCTCCATGGGATTTTCAATGGAAGTCAATTGCCAGGTTTTTCTTCCAAGGTGCTTCTGGGTGGACTTGAACTGTTGACCTTTCAGTTAGTAACCAAGTGCTTAACTGCTTATGCCACCAGGACTCCATGTTATATGTCTATTAAAAAGAATTTAGGAGCTCTGGTAGCACAGTGCCTAAGGTATCTGACTGCTAACTGAAGGTTGGTAGTTCAAACGCAGCAGCTACTCTGTGGAAGCAAGACTGGGCAATCTACTTCCATAAAGATGTACCACCTCAGAAACCCAATGGGGGTCTCTGTAAGTCAGAATCGACTCGGCGGCAGTGGGTTTGGTTTTGGTTTATTAAAAAGAATGAAGTAGAACAATAGGCAGTGACTTGAAAGATCTCAAGACACATTCAGTAAAAATGCAAGTCACAAAGCAGTATTCTTGTCATAGTCCTATGTTTAAAAAACAATAACAAAAAAAAACTGTACATATGTAAATGGGGGCTATATACAATTTCAATAAGATAAACTTTTATTGCAAAGTCTGGCATATAGTAAGTTCTAAGAAAATTTAACCCTTTTTTCTATCTTTTTCAAAGGTGGGCATGAGGAAAGATACACACCAGGTGCCAACAGTGGTTACCTCTAGAGATGGGAGGAGGATGGGAGTGGCCTTGAAGGTAGTTATCCACAATTCACTATATTGTGTCTGTTGTTTAAATTGTTCAAATCAGATATGCTTTTCAAAATATAAAAGGGAGGAGGAGGAGGAGGAAGATGTTTAGCTGAATTTTTCTCAAATATTATTAGAGAGGATCTTCCCATGATCCTATGTCCTTTTGTCTTAGAAAATTCTTTCTGATGTTTTCTCTGAGTCTCTTCTGTATAATTTCAGCCCATCCTTTGCTTCTATCTTCCTTTGCAAAGGAAATGAGATTTCCTCTTTGTGCCTTGAAACTTGAGTCCCCAGGCCTTTGCATTGCTAGGATACTCAGAATCATCCTGGGTGCTGGGCCATGAGGACAGCCAGTGGGCACAGTGTGATCCTCTCTTGCCCGCCTCAGGCTCCCATGATCATCCTGCAATCCATTGGGTTATGGAGCCTTCTTTTTTTCTGGGTTTCTGCCTCGGTACTCAGCCTTCCATTGTCTCTCCTCCTTGCCCTTCCTTCCAGTTCTGACCCTCCATGTCTATCTGATGCATACATCCTCTCACACAAACACAGCTTTCTGTACAGGAACAAATGCAGAGTTTTTGGACTACTACCACTTGGCCTGAGTATTACTCTGCCCAAGGATGGATGCTTGGGTTGAGTGATTCTCAGGGCAGAGAACTACCTAGGCAGCTGTCCTTGTCCATGAATGACTAGGGCCCTCAGTCACTCCAGGCCCCTGACCACTCCCTATCATGTCAGGAGAGGGCTGATAGTTGGGAGTTGGGGACAAGATGATGGGAAAGGAGGATACTTTCAAGAATCCAACCCCACCCCAACTTCCTTTCCACTGAACAGAGGCCAGCATCTGAGGGGGAGTGCTCCCTGCTGCCATGGAAGGAGTCTCCTGGCCTCCCAGCCTGGCCTCACCAAATTCCAATCACCAGTGAGAGAATCAGGAGGCCAAGACCATGAGGTTAAACCATCTAGAAGAGTCACCAGCAGCTCAGGCTATTGACAAGACCAGAAATGGATAAAATAGATTTCCCAGATGCCCATTGGGATGAACCTGAAGGGTGGTGGGGAAGGGCCTCTTGGAAGGCATTGTGTTGGACAAATTCTAGTAGATTTTGCTCCTGGCCACTGGAGGCCTTGCCTGGATGAGAAGTCTTCACTTCTGAATTTGGCACATAGCAGGACCCACTTGGACCCCTCCCCAAACAGGGGACAACCTAGGACTTTGGGCCTGTCCTTCCCTTTCCACCTCGTAGTCAAAGGAACAGTTGGCTTTTACTTGTGAATAAAGGCACTTAAAGAATTTACAACATTTGCAAAACATTTCACTGGTTTACACTATGAGTTTGGTCAGGTAGCTACAGTGTTCCCATTGTACAGATGAGAAATAGAGACCCGAATGCATTAAGCACCAGGGTCACAGGTCTGCCCTTTACATCAAGGGCAGACCTAAAGTCAGAACAACAGACTTTCCTTCCAGGCTCCAGCTCTTTCCACCAGACCTCAGGACTGCCAGAATTATCTGTTACCAGTTTAACAGTTTACTGTTTAAGTGTCTAATAGCACTTAAATGACATCTGCCAAGGAGGTCACATCACACAAAGTCCTTTAGAAAGATAAATTAACATTTCAAAGCCTTAGAATTGTAGGATGGTAGAGATGTTCTAAACTTCTCATTTTGCATAAGAGAGATGTGAGGTGCAGAGAGGTGAGGTAACTCATCCAAGGTTGCACAGCAAGGCCTTTAGCCCTCTAATCATACCCAGGTCCTTGGTCATGAATGTACATGTCTCAGGGAAGGTCCAGCTCTCCCTCTCTCTCCTGGCAGAGGCTGGGCAGGGCTGGGTGGATGGTGTTCTCTTGCCAGTCAGATTGAAGCATATGGTGGGCTTGCTGGGGGAGAGGCAACTTTGCACTCCTCTCTTTCTCACATGCCTCGGCAGAGACGTGCGAAGGATTTTCACAAGAAGATTGTTCAAGTGCTTGACAGTCTTCAGTGATGAACTTCACTTCCCTCCAGGCAGAGCCTGCTCTAACAATACAGGAACATTAGGACAGGGAGGAGGAGTAGATGCAACCAATTCTGACCCACACACCGGACTCTCCATGGCAGGTCTGGAATTTGAAACTTCTATTTCATCAGTTCCGACCCTATGTTAATCTGAACTCAAAACTCTGAGGCATCCTGGAGAGAGCACTGTAATGAGAGTCTAGGAGCCTGGGCTCCACTCTCAGTCCTGAACCAACTCCTGAGCAGTCTTAAGCAAGTAGCTTAGCTTTTCTGGGTGTTTGTGTCCCATCCATGAAGTAAGAATGTTGACCTAGAGTATATCTAAGCTCCCTCTAGTTCTGCCATGCCATGCTCTGCAGTTTTAGTAAGAAGCGAATAGTAGCAATGAAAAACTTTAACGTCAGGGAGAGATTGAGTCATATAACAGTCTTAACACATAACATTCCTTAAACACTACCTTCTAGGAACCCATCTAAGAGTTTCACACATGCTCTTTCTTTCATGTGTGAAATGTGGAGGTGAGTGAAGGAGCAGAGCAATTTTTGAGATGCCATAATCATTTTAATCTTATAAGTGATTCAACTGAGGCTCAGAGTGGTTAAGAGCTGGTTTGAGGTCATACAGCTTATAATCAATGAGGTGGGAACTGTCAAGTTCTCTCCTTCACCTCCCACCTCACTCCCTACCCCCTACATCTGCACCTACCACATTCTACCCCAAGCTTAGTTTCTCCAGGCTGAAGAGATGCAGTGAGGCCTGCCTCACACCATCAGCCTATAGGACTTATCTGGCTTCCTTTATCACTTCTCTGATATCAGTGCAGTCCTAACTTTCCAGCACCTTCTCAATCTCAAAGATTCTTATCAGACCACCAGTCCAATTTTTTGGTCCAAAGAAAATGGTTCCCTTCCTTGTCTTCTCATTCATTCCCTTCCTGCTTTTGGTCCTCTATCTACCTCTCTCTCCCTCAGATCTCTGCTCCTTCACTCACCTCCAAACAATAATCCCGCTTCTGGGAACTCTACCATTTACTGCTTACTCAATGTTCTCCCTATGGTCCTCCCCAGGCCTGTGATTTTAATTCCTTCCCTATTTTTTCTCCTCAGCTTCTCAGGCTTTTAGCTTATCGGAGTGCTGGTGCCAATGTGTCCAGCCTGACTTCCCGTCATGGAAGTACTCACAACCTTCCTCTGCACCTTCTCAAATACCACACAGTATCAGGCTCAGTGCAGGGGCCTTAGTGAAGGACTGATTGACCGACTGTCTAGAAGCTCACACAGCTAACACACATGAAATAATTGTAGAAAAACAGAAGAATGTATCATGTGTGGGCTCAACAAAAAGAAACTTAAAAAATGCTGACAGAGTTCAGAAAGGAAAAGAGTACATTGGCTGATGTGGTGAAGACAGACCCTAGTGGCTAGACCTGGAAGACAAGGAGGTTTGCTCTGGGCTGAGAGGTGATAGTTTGGTGATAGCCTAGGGCAGGGCAGAGGAAGGGATGTTAAAGGAAAAACATAGGACATGCTCCTTGATTATTACCTGGAAGATCAGAAGAGGATGCAGTAGATGACACCAAATATGGGAAAACTGAGATGATAGAGAAGGTGGTAGTGAATCTCACAGAGTGGGGTTGTTGAAAGAAATATATATATGTACATGAGAGAGAGAGACAGGGGCAGAGTAAAACATCTTGTTTCAAACACTGGTTTTGAAATAATAAAGAGATTTCTAAGTGGAAATATCCTTTGGGTGGTTAGAAAAGTGGAGCCAGAGCACCAGGGAAAATGCAGGGCTGTTGTTATTCAGGGCCATCAAGTCAGTTCCAACTCATAGCGACCTGTGTACAACAGAACAAAACACTGCCCAGTCCTGTGCTTTCCTCACAATCGCTGCTATGCTCGAGCACATTGTTGCAGCCACTGCGTCAAGGTGTCGCATTGAGGGTCTTGTCCTTTTTTGCTGACCCTCTACTTTATGAAGAATGATGACCTTCTTCAGGGACTGGTCCCTCCTGATACATGATCAAAATAGGAGAGATGAAGTCTCATCATCCTCGCTTCTAAGGAGCATTCCAGCTGTACTTCTTCCAAGACGGATTTATTGGTTCTTCCAGCAGTCCATGGTATATTCAATATTCTTCACCAACATCATAACTCAAAAGCCTCAATTCTTCTGTGGTCTTCCCGATTCACTGTCCAGCTTTCACACATCTATGAAGCTATTGAAAATACCACAGCTTGGGTCAGGCACACCTTAGTGTTCAAAGTGACATCCTTGCTCTTTAACACTTTGAAGAGAGCTTTTGCAGCAGATTTGCCCAATGCAATACATCACTTGCCTTCTTGACTGCTGCTTCCACGGGCATTGATTGTGGATCCAAGTCAAATGAAATCCCTGACAACTTCAATCTTTCTTCATTTATCATGATGTAGCTTATTGGTCCAGATTTTTGTTTTCTTTAGGTTGAGATGTAATCCACACTGAAGACTGTAGTTTTTGATCTTTCTCGTAAGTACTTCAAGTCCTCTTAGCTTTCACCATGTAAGGTTGTGTTGTATGCATATTGCAAGGTGCTAATGACTCTTCTTCTAATCTGGATGCCATGTTCTTCTTCATATAGTCCAGCTTCTCAGATTATTTTCTCAGCATACAGATTGAATAAGTGTGGCTGAAAGGATACAACCTGGACACACACCATTTCTGATTTTAAACCACACAGTATCCTCTTGTTCTATTTGAACAACTGCCTCTTGGTCTATGTACAGGTTCCTTATAAGCATAATTAAGTGTTCTGGAATTCCCATTCTTTGCAATGTTACCCATAATTTGTTATGACCCATGCAGCCAAATGCCTTTATATAGTCAATAAAACACATGTAAACATCTTTCAGTTATTCTCTGCTTTTAGCCAAGATCTATCAACAGTAGTAATGATACCCCTTGTTCCATGCCCTCTTCTGAATCTAGATTGAATTTCTGGAAATTTCCCATTTATGTATTGCTACAACCATTCTTGAATTATTTTCAGCAAAACAATAAAAGATAATAAAAATGCAGGGCAGGGTATATAAAAGACCTTATTGTGCACTGAACTCTAAGCTGCAATGAAGCCAGGGACCAAATTTTCTCTCCTTCAGCTCTATCTATGCCCACAATGAAATAGTGTAAAATGAATACTCACCCTGAGCGTTATCTGTATAAAACATTGCTGAGAGTGGTCATGTTCCCAATGTGATGACTAAGGAAAAGGAGAGGTGCTAGGAATGGCCTTGAAGGCAGCTGCCTTGAAGGGTGGTCACCGGTGTCAATGCTGCAGAGAACAATGGGAGTTGAGGATGGAGGAGGAGCCAAGGGGTAGGTAATGATTCTTTGCTAAAGTGATTTGAGAGGAGCAGGAGGAGGACCTCAGTGTGCAGAGGACTACAAGGGAGTGCATAGAAAGTGACCATATTGGACCTAGAGGAGAGACAGAGAAGAGAGAGAACCGAAAAACCAAGCACACTGCCTTCGAGTCAATTACAAGGAGGGAAACCTTTATGGAAGTAGATTGTCCAGTCTTCCTTCTACAGAGAGGCTGGTAGGTGTGAACCTCCAGCCTTCTGGTTAGCAATAAAATACCTTAGGCACTGCACCTAAGAAAGGACGGTGGATAATCTATCTCTAGAAAAGGTAAAGAGATCAAGAGTTGCTTTGCTCTCATTAACAAACACTAAGGGATGGATGCCCATTACAGGCACTGTGTGGGGCAGCCAGTGCACAGGGGTAAATAAAATCTTTGCCCGAGGGAGTGGTGCGGCTTTTCCAAACCTAAAGGAGGACAAGCAATCTACCTGGCGGGACAGCAAAGCAAGGTAAGTGCTCTGATGGAGGCAGGAGCGCATTGCTTTTAAGATGGGGATATGTGCGTGCCTGTGGAGACCAGCAGGGGGAGCCCGTGAGTAGACGAAAGAGGTTAGGACAGACATTGTGAGGCCAGAGGATCACAGCGGGGTCTGGAGACTGTAGGTCCATGAGAGACAGTAGCCTCTCCCAACCAGAATCCTGCCTTCCTTCTGTCTTAATAGAAGCTTCCGGACCTGTCAGCTTCCTCAGATCTTTAGGCAGTCTTGAGGCCAGGCAGAAGGAGACAGTCTCGCCAAATTCGCTATGTTTCTCTTTGTCCTTCTTGGCAGAGTTTCTCCCTGTTCGGTGAGTGCTGTCGGTGTGATTTCCCCTCTCTCCAACACACACCACACACACACACACACACACACACGCATACACACATACACACGCACACGTGGTCACAGTCACACAGCTTGAGCACAGCAAGCGCAGAAAGGCAACGCCATTTTTGCCAAGGTCACACAGCAAGTCACTCTGCAGAGTCCGTGAGCAGCTAAAGCTCCTTGGAGCAGATATTCCCAAGGTAGGTGGGGAGGCGGCGGGGAGCCAGCTCCCCAGGGTGCTGCCTTTGCTTGGACCCTCCAGAGACTTCATCACCTCTCTGAAAGGCACCTTCCCTTCCCCTGCCTTTCCCAAAATCAATCCCGACATCTCCTTAAATCGAAGTCAGCCACAATGAAAGAGCGATGCGGAATTTTGTTTACCAATCCTGGCATCTAATTAAAATTAGCTGATGGTTCTTCTAGTTGGTTTTTGTTCTGACTATTTTAAGCCAGAGCTGCTAGATCAGTGCAGCCACTAGTAAGCTGTCAAATCAAATTTTCAAAAGCAAATTGCTTTTATAATTAATTTAATTATTATTACGGCTCCTAGTTTTGTGTTGCCTTAATGAACACAATCAGGTTTCACCCTCTGCTTCCCCCCCCCCTTCACCCACATACACATTTAACACCCCCTCATCTCCCCAGACCCACCTTCCAACTCTCCAACCCAAGTTGGGTAAATGGGGAAAGAAGAGAACCAGGTATGTTCTGAGTCTCCCTCCCCAATCCCCCCACCACCACCACCACCAATTGCCACCTCCTCATTCACACCCTCACTCTCAGAGTGACTAATTAAAGTTCTGCTTCCTGTTATGGAATAAATGGTACATGTTTTAATTACTCCTGAGCCTACTCAGGCATCCTCACTCCCCCACCCATAGTCTGTGAGCCTATACGGGTTGGAGGGGGGCACAGTTAAGGAAGAGAGAGTGAGCGCTTCTGTGACAGTGACAGCGGTCTGTCACCCAGGGTCTGGCATTCACTGGGGAACTGTCAGTTACTAGGGAAACTAGGCTAGAGGGAGAAAGGGAGAGAGGCGGTTAGATCCAATTTTGGGTGATAAGTGTGAGGCATGAAGATTTTGGCCCTCTTTGTGCATCCTAGCCTAAGTGGAGTCTTTGGGGGCCAGCAGGGTACAGACAATGAGAGAGGCATTACCCAGAGACCTTACCCTTCTCAGGAGCCCAAGACAGTCGAGGGGACAGAAAGAGACAAAGAGGGGAGCAGGAAAGGGCCCAGGACAATAACCAGAAGCTTATGTGTCCATGTGCATACATGTGTTTCCACACACGTGTGTGCATGTGTGTGTGCCCATGCATGCATGTACGTGTATGTGTCTCTATGTATTTTCCTCTTCTGTCTTCTGGATGCTCTTTCTTTATTTCCTTTTGTTTCCCTCCTCCCTCAGTCTTCAATTTATCTCATTTCCATTTCTTTCTTTTTCGGGGGGTGGGCAGCATTGTTCTTCTATTGTTTGTTCTTTCATTCTCTTTCTCTCTTCTCTCTCCACTTTTGTGCTTCTCTGTCTTCCTCTCTTTCCCTAACCCTCTGCCACCCAAAAAAACCCCAATGTCATCGAGTCAATTCTGACTCATAACAACACTATAGATCAGAGTAGAACTGTCCAACTCCATGGCAGTGAGCTTCGGTTTTCTTTTGGTATAGCATTTCCAAGGCTGTAGATCTTTATGGAAGCCAACTGCCTCATCTTTCTCCCACAGAGCAGCTGGTGGGTTCAAACCATTGACTATTCCGTTAGTAACTGAACTCTTTAACCGCTGCACCGCCAAGTTCCTCTCTCTTTTCCTGCATCCCCCTACATTTACTTATCCCTCTGTTCGTCATAGTCCTCTGTTGCCTTCTCCCTCTGCCTCTCCATTTTACTTCTTCTGTGTCTTTCCTAAGTTCTAGCTCAAATTTGTCCCTGTAAGTACTGGGGACCACATGAGCCGCTGTGCCCTGTGACTCCTCAGCCACATCCTTTAGCACTCTGCATTGATTCCTCCCACCCCAAGGAGACACAGACAAAGGGATAAAGTGGGTTCTGACATAGAGCATCTAGAGGAAAGTCCCTAGTCTGATGCTACTGAGATGGGGAAATAGGGTCCACTGCACACACACGTCATCATCATTTCTGGAACAGAAGCTGAGAGCAAGGCTAGGGGAGGGAGCAGGGACCAGGAGAGAGGAATGAGGCTGGAGGCAGGGTTGGGAACCAGTTCAAGCAAGGAGGCAGGAAGGTAAAAGAGACAGGGGAGAAAGGTCCAAGGTTTATTTCTGGGCCTTTTGACTTTAATGAAGGGCACAAAAATGCTGCAGTAAGGAGTATGTGAGTCATCAGCTCTGAGTCAAGCTCAGGTCTGGATGGTGATAGGACCAGGCATCTGGATGACGTTCAGGAGTCCCAGGAGAACCCGAGGCCCTGAGGAGAGCCCATCCTGCCCCTGACCTAAAGCCCTCTGTCTCCTGGTTGCCCAGGCCAGGGCAGCCAGCCTCCTGTCTCCTTCTGACAGGGCCACCTTTTCCTCAACTCGCACTCTCATCTTCTCCTTTTGGCACTCAGATTGACCAAGGCTTGAGTTTTTTTCCAGGTAAAGAGAGGGTCCCTGGGCTCAGGAGTGGCCTGACCCTTGGCTCCTGGATTGCCTCAGAGAGCCCAGTGTGCTGGGGCAGTGTGAAGGCCCAAGATGCCAGAGGGGTGGGCCCTGGGGAGGACCTCAGTGGCCTCCTAAAACACCTGTGCAGAGCAAGGATAGTCTAGGAGGTGGGCTGGGGACAGATGAGGCAACACTACAAGCGAGCATCCACCATACCTAAAACCAAGGCAAGTTGGGTAGACAGGACTTATTTTTAAAATTAGGGCCCTTGGAATGCCTTTGAAGATATTAGGTCCATTTCACTGCTATCCACTTCCACCTAATCTGGCCAATACACACACACGTGCTCACGTGCACAGACACACACCTACATGTGTACATATACACGTACACATATACATATATTCAAGGCCTGGAGCAGGCAACTCAGCCCTCTCTACCCCAGGAGGCACTCTCTGGCAAGATACTTGACATCATCTAGGAAACTAAGGTGTCCTGGGAGCCCAAATCCAGACAGGAGCCCAGTGCCAAGGCAAGAGGCATTAGCCCCACTTCTGAAGCTGCACACATTGGCCTCAATAGTCCACTGGATAGCGGGCTTGTTTGGCAACCTCCAACACCTCTAGCCATTGCCAGGTAAATGCTCCTGCCAAGGCATTTATGTAGCGCAAGCCTGCCACCTGGTGGTAAGACCACCAAACTACAGGTTGGGGCTTTTGGGGGTGATTCTGCCCAGCGCCTTGGGCCCCACAGCCCTGGTGCCAGCTGAATCCCCCCATGCTGACCCTTGAAGGCCACACAATCGTGTTGAGACTGCATGGAGTCCTGCCCAGGGCCCTTCTCAGCCATTTTTGAAGGAGCTCATGAAATAGAAAAGCAGAAAGCAGGTGTGAGGTTGGGTTCAAAGACTTAAGGCAGGGGAGCTTCTGAGAGAATATTGCAAGCTTCTGAGCCTGTTCTCCTGTCTCTTCACAGGCTGTGTATGATGAAGCAGCAACATGGGGCAGTGGGAAATCTGGGCTTCACCACTACCTGTCACTTGGACAGATCATGGTTCCTTCAATCAAGACAGAACTCGTAAGTAAGGGAGAGGCTGACATGTCCAGACACAGTCCCAGCTCTCACAAGCTCACAGGTTGGAGCCAAGAAGGACCTGGAGATGAGAGTGGACACATTGCTTCAGAAAGTCATATGTCATCAGGGCAGGAAGGGCTTTTGAGCTCATCCAGTCCAACAGCTGGCACCAGTGCTGTGGGGCCCAAGGTGCTGGGCAGAATCACCCTCAAAAGCCCCAGACCGTAGTTGGGTGGTCTTACCACCATTATGAGCTTCATGAGGCCCTAGGCACTTTTGCCTTCATTGGCCCCTTCCTCTGCAAACATAAAAAAATGCATATATTAAAATTATACTTTATAACTAAAGCTATATGCATATTAATATTATATATTAAAACATTTTCTTTAACTTCAAAGTTCATTTTCTGCTTTTGATTTTTAAAGAAATTAAAACGTGTTCATGTGCCTACTGTGTCTAATGGATAAGTCAGCCATGAGTCCAACCTCCTCATATTGAAGATACAGAAATTGAAGCTCAGAAAGAGACAGAGATCTGCCCAACATCACATAGTGGGTTAATAGCAAGACTGGGGGCAGAAGCAGGTTTTCTGAATCCCAGGATGGGGTTTTCTCCATTACCCCATTTAATCTTTTGCAAGAAGCAGAAAAATGCATGCCAGACCACCTATGCCATGGGCCAAGGAAGAGCCCTTGCCCAGCCCTATACTGTCCTCACACTGTCCACACAATAGAAACCCAGGCCTGGAGCAACTCTTCCCCCTCCATCCTGGGAAGTGGCATATCCTCCCCCAGCCCTGGTCCTGCAGCCAAGTCACCACCACCACCGCAGCTCTTTGGCCTGCTTTCTTATTAATTCCTAATTTCCAATTTGCAAGAAGAGAGAGCCTTAAACCCCCATCTCACCAGCCCAGCAATCACACAGATGATCCAAGTATCTCTGGACAGTCTTTAATTTATTTCCCAGCGCACACGGGCACTGCTGAGAGACTTGATAGCACCAGCTTAAACATAATAAATTACTCAAGTACCAGAGATTAGTTAATAAAGCTCCAGGCTCCCTTCCAGCCCCTGCTGACTTGGTCGGCGACACCAAAGATTCCTTTGAAGATGCCCAATGAGGTGAGGAGAGAATGGGGAGGGTCCCCATAGCTGAGTCAGCTGTCTAGCCTTTCTCAGGACTCATGATGCCAGCAGAAGATGTGACAAGGGTAGAGAGACAGGAGACCCAGGACCCAAGGTGGTCTTGGGCATTTTCTGCTCTAAGTCTCAGGATATCAGTGGAAGTCATAATCTAAGGTTAGCAAATTTGACCTTTGCTTAGGTCAGTTTAGAAAACCTAGGACCATAGGCATGACCAAGAATAAAGAAAGATGTTGGGTACCTGTGGATCCAGACAAAGGAAAAAAAGCTGTCACTGATTCAACTCCAGCTCAAACAACTCCATGAGTCAGAGTGGAACTGTGCTCCATAGTGTTATCGGTGGCTGTTTTTTGGGAAATGAATTGCTAGGCCTTTCTTCTGAGGCACCTCAGGGTGGACTTGAACCACCAACCTTTCAGTTAGCGTCCAAACATGTTAATGATTTGCACTACCCAGAAACTCCAAGCAAAGGGAAGGGAGGTGCTTTTCTTGGAGACACAAAGGGTCAGTGACAGTCTAAGTATCTGAAGGCTCATCCCTGCCACTCACTCCAGTTATCTGGCCTGTGTGTCTTCACAGGGTCTCATATTCCCAATACCTCTGTCCACTGCAGCAGTCCTCCAAGAGTTCTGCCTCTCCAGACATACACAGTCCACCCCTTTATCCCCCTAAGAATGATCTTTATAAAACCCAGCTGTAACTATACCACCCATCTGATTACAAATTTGTGATACTCTTCCATTGCCTGCCTAGTAAAATCTGACTCTATAACCTGAAATTCATTGTCCTCCTTGAAAGGAAGATGGAGCAATCTACTTCCATAGTGATACTGCCTTGGAAACCCAAGGAGGTGTCACTATGAGTTGGATCCGACTTGACAGCACATAACAACAACAACAACAGTGGTAATGAAAATTATGAGACTAGAAAAAATGTTTGAGGGAGAGCTGACCTTCTGGGGAGCCTCAAAATGTGGAATTCTCATCACTCAAGTGGTTCATCAAAATGCAGCAAGAGACAAAGGAATGGACAAAAAAAAAAAAAAAAACCCTGAGAATCCAGTCCTAGCCCATGATTCTGGGAGTGGGAAGCACATAGAAAAAAAGACATCTGTCAAGGCCCAGGCATTGGTCAGAGGCCCAAGCTTCCCTGGGAGTCCCATCCTCTTTAAGAATCTCCCCCACAGCCTCAGCTCAGGTACCCCAAGATCTCAGGGAAGAGAAATCCAATAGCAATTTCATCTTCATCTCTCTGTGTTACACTGGACATCAAAGCCAGAGTTCCTGGCCACTCCTTGCTCCCACATTCAGCCCTTGGACTGAAGTCAGATGCATGAGTGAGGAGTTGGATTTCTTCCCCAACACTCTGTGACATCTCACTGCTCTTGTGGCTGAAGAAATTGTGATCCACAGACCTTTGTTTCCAGGCACTAGTATTACTCATTATTATCAGCAATAAAAACCTGATCAGTATCTCTAATTCTCTCCTTCCATAATGCTCAAAATACTGCCTACACATGCTCTTGTTTATGCAGAGACGGCTTCCCTTCACACAATGGACAGTGGCTGAATATGGTGTAAATTGAATCACATTATAAACGCACTAGGGGAATCCTAACATGAATCCTTTTATAAAGTGAATAATCATCACCTAATTTATCATTAGTGTAAGCCTAGCTTTTCAGATAACAAGTATGTTTGATATGAGCACAGCCTGCATATGTGCACATGTACACACACACACACACACACACAGTCTTAAGGAATGGAAGCCACAATATTCAGTTTAGTGCCAGGCAAATTAATCCAAAAATTTTCTGAAAGTATTACTGGTAAACCAAAGCACTGAGAACTATATGAGTATTGTTTTCATTTAAGAAAGGGGAAACTGAGACCCAGAGAGGAGTATTGGTTCTGTTACCTCCATCTATCTCCATAGAAAAGACCATGTCCAACTCCAGGCACTTCTGAGTCACAAAAAGAGGGTGAAGAAGTAGGAAAAGATGAAGGAGTGATTTGCTGAGGTAAAGGGATTGATTGTATTGAGAATATTGAGTTTAACATCAGTTTCTGCAGGTTCGAGGATGGAGAGGGAGTGAGTCTATGAAGAGGGATTAGTGAAAGTACTCAAGGTGAAGGCTTCCCTGAGTCCCTAAGGATGAGGTCCTGGGGTCCAGGAATAGGCATCACCTCTCCCTTGGGGGCTGCAGCCTTCCCTGACCTCTTTCTCTAGGCCTAATACTTCTTTACACTGGACTTTTTTGAGTGCCATCCTCTGTCTATACTCTTCAGGAATATGCCTAGCAGAGGCTGGGAGCTGTCCCTATGTGGACAGGCCTCCAGAGACCTTACTCCAACATCACAGGTTGGGAAAGTCAAATAGGCAGTATCCTAAGTAATCTCCTAGGACTCTGTTATCTAAACCTACTCCTCTGGGTCCTGTGGAAGCTCTGGTAGCATAGTGCTTAAGGCATTTGACTGCTAACCAGAAGGCTGGTGGTTCAAACCCACCAGCCACTCCTCAGAAGGAAGATGGGGCAATCTACTTCCATAGTGATACTGCCTCAGAAACCCAAGGAAGGGTCACTATGAGTCGAGTCCAACTCGATGGCACATAACAACAACAACAATTGGGTTCTGCAAAGGCCCCCAATCTTCCTGAGTTGGACCCTCCTCAGGTCCTCTAAAACTAGGATACTTTTCTCAACCTGCCATTATTAACCATCAGTTCTGTTTGCATGGGGTTTAAAGACTGATAAAGTACCATCTTGCACAATTTCATTCAATCCTTACCACAACACTGAGAAGCAGAAATTATTAGAGCCATTTTACCATTAAGGAAACTGATACTCATCGAGGCCAAGACACTTCCCAAAACCACAGAGCAGGTTGTCTAAGAAGAAGTCCACTGCTCTTCTACTTTATCAGAATAGCAAGATTCCTGGTGAAAAGTCAGACTACATAACCTTTAAGTTCCCTTTTAGCATTGATATCCTACCTGTCTATAAAGTCATGGCTCAAAATTTTACAGCTAAACTAGAGAGACTTTCTAAAATAGGTGAGTTTAGAGCCAGGTGTGAAAAGAAGGAACAGGTCTAGTTGGTGGTAGAGTGGGGAAAAATTCCTTTGTTCTATTTTCATCTATACATATCCCATCTCTTTTCCTCCATGTTCTGAGAAAAGAAAGAAGGAAATAGACATAAACAGAGGCAAACAGGAGATAGAAATGCCATCTTTATAATTAATAAAAGCTAAGGTGACATGACTTAGTGTGAGAGCAAATGTGTTTACTGGGCCCCAGAGTTGTTGTGGTTGTTGTTATGTGCCATCAAGTTGGACCTGACTCATAGCAACCCCTCCTTAGGTTTCCGAGGTGGTATCACTACAGAAATAGGTTGCCCAACCTTCCTTCCAAGGAGTGGCTGGTGGGTTTGAACTGCCAGCCTTCTGATTACCAGTCAAGTGCCTTAGGCACTATGCTACCTGAGCTCCCAGTGGCCCCAGAGTTAGTCAGCCTAATTATACCATTTCAGGCAGCATAGACTGGTAGGCTTCTGCACAGGGTGGTGGAGATACTGAAGGGCCAGGTATAAGTGATGTCTCAGGTGACAGAAAATAATTTGGGCTCTCTGCAATCAGTCTGACTTTTCATAGAGGAAAGAAACTGAGAGGAGCTGAGCTGAGAATTTCCAGAGTATTCTTCCCAAATAATCAAATAAGTCTGCTCTCCTTCCCTGGAGCTGTGCAAGTAAAGAAATAGAGAGAAGCTAAAAGATATACTATAAAGATACCTCCACATGGAAGGACACACAGGAATGAACAAGAAAGACGTACTTCTTTCAGTTTAGGGGTGCTCTCTTGCAGCACTGTCTACTCAAGCCCCCTCTACGCAGTGTCCCAGCCACACATTCAGAGTCCAGCTCACCATCCAATGTTCTGAAAAGGCATGAGGATAGTGCCACTGTTGTTTTGCAGATAAGACATCCTCTTGGAGAAAATATCTCCAAAGCATATACAACCCAGTAATAAAAATACAAATAAATCAATTTAGAAATGAGCAAAGGATATGAATAGACATTTTTCCAAAGAAGATAGAAAAATGGCCAATAAGTTCATAGAAAGGTGCTTCACATTGTTAGCCATCAGAAAAATGCAAATCAAAACCACAGTGAGATACCAGTTCACACCCATTAGGACAGCTACAAACAAAAAATCAGAAAACAAGTGTTGGTAAGTGTGGTGTAAATTACTTAGTGTGGCTTTTCTACCCATAAGTCTTTGTAAACTCCGAGGTAGAATTTGCCATGAGCAACTGAGGAGCTCCTGATTGTAAAAGTTATCCACCTGGGGCATTTCTGTTGGGCGCAACACAAAGCAATGTTCTGGAAGGTTCCCGCTCTCTCTCAGGTGCTTAGAATATTGATGTTATGATTGGTTGGTTTGGCCACTCTGCCAGGCTCAAAAGGAGGCCTCCTAAAGGCAGAAGTCTCTCTCTGACTGCTGGCTGAGGAAAGATGCACCCCTGAGAGACACGTGCTGTTGGGAAAGAGACACAAGAGACACGCATTGCTGAAAGCGACAACGAGGGACACGCACTGCTGAGAGAGAGAGACTGTAGGGGACTGTTGGCTGAGAGATAGTGGGCTGGGAGAGAGACTGAGTGTTTTTTTTCCTGAACTTGAATTGTAGCCTGGTGTTTGCATAATAAACCCCATAATCTTTGAGTTCTGTGTAGCCACTGTAGCAAATTATTGAACCCAGGAGAGAAGTGGTGGGTGCTTTGGAAGGAACAGTTGGTGAAAGGGCTGGAGGGAGGCAGCATGTCTGGCCTTGCAGGAATATGCCTTGGGTTACTGATAGTAACTCTCTCTTCCTCTTGTGGGGTTAGAGGAGGTCAGGAGATGTGGCCTCTTTGCACCTTTAGCAGTAAGAATATGCAAAAATTGCAACCCTGTAACCAGCCTAGATCCTAGAGCTCAGTTTAATAAATACTATAATGACATACATGCGATGGATTACTACTCGGCAATAGAAAGGAACAAACTACTGATAATATTAAACAAACTGTCAATACATGCAACAACCAGGATGAATCTCAAAGGCTTTATGCTTAGTTAAAGAAGCCAGTCCCAAATGGTTACACTCTGTATGATGCCATTTATTTGAAATTCTTTAAAAGACAAAATTATAATAATGTAGAACAGAACAGTAGTTGCCAGAAGTTAGGGGTAGGGAGAAGGCATGTCTATAATAAAGGGATAGCACGAGGGAATTTTGGGGGTGATGAAACTTGTTCTGTTTGTATCCTGATAGTGATAGTGGTAACACTAATCTGTATATGTGTTAAAATCCATAGAACTGTGCATCAAGAGAAAAAAGTTAATTTTTGATATGATAATTTAAACAGTACAATAAATAAGGAAATAAATTTCACAGTGATAAGTAACCAGAAATGCAATATTCCCTGGTTTCCCTCTGGACTTCTTTACTCCAGGAATGGAGTCCCAAGTGAAGGTGACCATGGCCATTTGAGTTTTTGTGTCTTCCTGGCAGCTTGGTTTGCAGGGAGGAAAGCTGCCACCTGTGTGTTTTGGTTATGGCCTCTTGCCCCATGCGAATGGATCAAGCAGCCTTCTAATTACCAAAAGAGGGCAACCAGTGCAGTCTGGAGGTTTCTCAGCCACTTTCCATTTCATTGAATCTTCTGTGAGAGGACCTCACTCCTACAGGGTCCCCAGGGCATTTGTTTTATGTCCACACACAGTGATTCCCCCTTAGAAGTTAGTGTTGCCCCTAGCAACCAGCTCTCTCTCCAAACTGCTTTGAATACAACCTGCCTTAGGAAGAATGCTCCTCAGAACTGATTTCTAAAAGACCTCCTATCACTATGTGAACAAAAAATTTTAAAAAAGGAAATTTAGCAAGGTTTTAAAACAAAGATTCAAAGTATATTGATCATATTCTGACCATGTGTTTGCTGAGTGGCTTGAGGGAGACGCTCTGTACTTTCCAAAGAAAGAAAGTGAGAATGATGGTGGCCAATCATGAAATGCAACCTGTTCTGAAAGATCTACAAGAGGTGAAATCAAACTAACATTAGTCTGTGAAATCTCCTAGGTTCTAGGTACATGTTGTAGTTAGTTGACATTGAGTCAGTTCTAACCCATGGAGACCCATGTACAACAGAATGCCCAGACCTGCACCTTCTTCACAATCATTGCTATGCTTCAGTTCATTGTTGCAGCTACTATGTGTTTGGAGTGCCTTCTAACCCAGAAGGCTCATCTTCTAGTACTATATTGGACAAAATTCTGTTGTGACACCTAGGACTTTCATCAGCTAATTTCAGAAGTAGATTGTCGAGCCTTTCTTCCTAGCCTGTCTTAGTCTGGAAGCTCCACTGAAACCTGACCACCATAGGTAACCCTGCTTGTATCTGAAATACTGGTGGCATAGCTTCCAGCATCATAGCAACACACAAGCTACCACAGTATGGCAAACTAACGGACAGGTGGTGTGAGCTTGGTGCACAGTAGGTACTTAATAAGTGCCAGAGGAAATCAAGACAAATACCTAAGTTTGAAAGAGTTACGTGGCAGGCCTTGAACCAGGTGCCAATAGAAATGCAGAAATGAGTAAGATATGGCCTATACCTTCTGGTGGTGCAGTGCCTAAGGCATTTGACTGCCAACCAGAAGGTTGGTGGTTCAAATTTACCAGCCGCTACATGGAAGGAAGATGGGGCAATCTATTTCCATAAAGATTCACTGCCTCAGAAACCCAATGGGGGTTGCTGTGAGTTGAAATTGACTCAATGGCAGTGAGTTTTGGTTTTCATACTTTCTGGGGGTTCCAAGTCTGTGGAGAAAAGATATAACCCACATGGCTAGGTTCCAAAGACCAGGTTGTTATATGAAAATTAGCATTATGTGGAAATGGAGGATGACCACATCAGATCACAAAATGGAGGATGACTACATCATTACATTACTGCCAAATTTCATCATTACATAAACCATCGAGAATCATGTCCCACCCAGGATGACCCATAACCCTAACTATCACAACCAGTGTTGTCTTCATCTCACATGTCAGCATTCATCATTGCCAGACATACATCATTAAAGTGCAAAATAGATACTAGATTTTTTTACTATTGTCATAAATATGGAATGTCAGATAGTCCATAAGGGAGGAGTAGATGTACCTAAGCAATAGTACTACCAGGCACAGAAATTGGTGCTAGGATAAAGATAAGGAGCATACTATGGAAAAATAAATAATAAAATTTATTTATTTTTAATTTTGGATCTTAAGAGAAGTTTTACTACTAGAATTTCATATACATTTTATTATTTTTCTTTTCAGAATACTAAGGTTTTGTATTTCTTATTTAGGCCTTAAAGACATTGGAAAGTTAACTTTTTCTGTAGTATGAGGTATGGATTGAATTTATCTTCACATTTGCACAACCAGTTATCTCAGCACCTTTTAGTGGCAGTTGCTTTCATTCTCCACATGTATGTCAAATATCCAGACAATCATTCCTATATTTCTTCATCATTGCTCAGGTAAAACCTGTTGGGGTATTCTGACTCTTCTTTATATTTTGTATCTAACATCCAGTCCATCAGCAAATTCTGGGTGTCCTACCTTAAAACAGACTTCCCTAAGCCAGACACTTCTTATCCCCTCCAACTTCAGCCACTCAAGTTGAGATGCTGCCACCTTTTGCATCCTAATCAGTCCCCCTCCATGTCTTGCTTCCCTATGACTTATTTTCTATACAATAGCAGAGTTATGTATTGTAAACATGTATTTGATCATGCCATTATCTGCTCAAGACATTCTAGTGACTACCCACCATACTCCAAATAAAATTCACAGTCATACTGTGGTCTACAAGACCTACCATGATGTGGTTTCTAGCTTATTCCCACACTTCACTTCCTCTTGCACACACACTCTCTTGGTCACTGTGCTGTAGATACATTTACTGCTGTTGCTCACATACTCCCACTGCTTCCCATACCACAGCCTTTGCACTTGCCATTTCTTCTTCCTGTCATTTTCTGTAGATAGCTGGGCAGCTTGTTCTGACTTCATTTAATCTTCTGATCAAATATCCTTTTATTAGAGGGGTCATTCCTATGCACTCTCTCTAAAATAGAACTCTCTCTATCCTTTTACTTTAATTTTCTTCATAATATTTATCACTACACACCATTGTAGGAGCTCTGGTAGCATAGTACCTAAGGCACTTGACTGCTAACCAGAAGGCTGGTGGTTCAA
>NW_006921623.1:6136619-6144931 GCF_000298275.1 Orycteropus afer afer | reverse complement strand
ATGCTTGACCCAAGTCATGGTATTTTCACTTGCCTCATGCACATATGAAAGCTGGACGAGGAATAAGGAGGATTAGCAATAAATTTATGTATTTGAATTACGGTGTTGGTGAAGAATATTAACAATGCCATGAATTGACAGAAGAATGAACAAATCTGTCTTAGAAGAAGTACAGCCAGAATGCTCCTTAGAAGTGAGAATGGCCAGACTTACTTTCTCATGTTTTGGTCATGTTATCAGGAGGCACCAGTCCTTGGTAGAGGGTCAGTGAAAAAGAGGAAGACTCTCAATGAGATGGCTCAACATAGTGGCTGCAACAATGGATTCAACCATGGCAGTGATTGTGAGAGTGGTGCAGGACCAGACAGTATTTCACTCTGCTGTCCATAGGGTCATTATGAGTTAAAACCAACTCAAAAGAACCTAACAACACATCAGTCAAGGTTCTTTGGTTGCAAAGACAGAATTCCAGCTCAAATGAACATAAACAAAACAGCAAATGCATTGATTCATTTGATTTAGAAGGACACAGATGTATCCCAAAACTCAAATGAAGCTTGACAGGAAATTCTTCTCTTCTTTTTTCCTTCTCTCTCTACATGAATGAAGTCTTATGTTTGAGTCCCAACCAAAACCACATGCCTCTGACTACATTTATTCCATTAGTTAGCCCTAGCCTCAGCTGCCCATGCAGATCCAGCAATGGAGAAGGTTTGGATGCTATGATAGGGAGTGGATAATGGGTCTGGCCCTTCAAGGAGCTCATCTGATTGCAGTTGTTCAGAACACTGGACTTATTCAAGAAGACATATGGGAAGTATCTGCTCACTGGTATGGCAGATTCTGATGTCCTGCAAGATAATGTACACCTAATCTCTGCACTTGCCTTTCTCCTACAGACTTCAGAGCCCAGCAACTTGGAACTCAGGAAAAGATAGACTCTGGGCATCATCAAACCATGAAATTTATCAAATGATGTGACATCAAGGCCAAACAGGAACAGATGTATTCAGGGTAGGATATTCAGGGTTTCTGAGACAGGTAGGGTAGAAAAAGTTTGAGCTTTGAAAATGGGCCTGATTTGAATTCCAGCTCTGCTACTTACTAGCTGTGAGTTTTTCTGAGTTTCAGCTTCCTCCTGTGTAAAATAGTGATTATTAATAAAACCTACTTCACAAGAGATAGTGAGGGTTAAAGAGGTGTGGTAGTTGGAGCTGTGTGTCAACTTGGCTGGACCACAATTCTGTGTGCTTTAAGCAATTGTGATGTGGGTTATTCCCATGATGGGATTGGATGTATATGTTTTGAGTAGCCAATCCATTGAAAGAGAGTTCTCCTAGGGTTGTGGCTTGCTTCCAATATATTTATGGACATCCTGGGAAAAGAGACACTCTTCTGTGGATCGGGGTCCTGTTGTGCTACCTACGACTGTCCATAAGCGAACAATCCACCATTTGGCCTGGAGATCTTGAATTCATCATTCATTGGAGTCAGCCGCTGGTATACTGCCTGCCAACCTTGAGCTCGTCAGCCCCTGCAGCTGCATGCATTGGGAAAATCCTCCAGCTTGATGTTTGATTCAAGAACTTGGGACTTGCCAGCTTCTATAAGTGTGTGAGCCATTTTCCTAAAATAAATTTCTCTTTCTCTATATGTATATATAAGCCTTACTGGTTTTGCTTCTCTAGAGAACCCAGCCTAACACAGGAGGTAAATTATAACTGTAATTGTTGTTGTTGCTGTTGAACCCTATACCCCCTCTTCAGCTCAACTATCTTCTCTTCTAATCCTCATGCACCCTTTCATTCATCCATTTATCCATCCATCTACCCACCCTTCTATTTCCTCCTTTGTCCATCCCATCCACTCACCCAACCACACTTCTATCCATCCATCCATCCATCTACTCATTCATTTACCATCCTATCCATCCTTCCATCCTATGTATATTAAGTGTCTGCTCTGTTCAAGGCAATATGAAATACACTGAGAAGATTAATATTAGTAAGATAGGTCTCCTGTGTCCAGTTGCTGGACAGGTCCCCTACTATCCAGTTATGTGAGAGTGATAAGACAATTATGAAATACAAAATGTGGAGAAATACATAGCTAAAGGGCAAATAATCTCTTAAATCTGATAGTACTTCTTATTCATAAAGAACACTTTTACTCCTATTATCTCACTAAATTCTTATAACAACTTAATGAGATATATTATCACTTCCACCTAACTTATAAAGAAACTGAGCCTTGTAGTTGGTAGGAAATAGGAACAGGCTCTACTTTCTGTGATATTAGTCTCAAAGCATATAAAGGGTTTTCTGGGTAGAACATATTTGATTTGACATTGCTTTTAAATGATCATAGTGGAGCTCTGGTAGCATAGTGCCTAAGACGCTTGCCTGCTAACCAGACGGCTGGCGGTTCAAACCCTCCAGCCACTCCTCAGAAGGAAGGTTGGGCAATCCTACTTCCGTAGTGATACTGCCTCAGAAACCCAAGGAGGGGTCGCTATGAGTCGGGTTTGACTCAATGGAACATAACAACAACAACAACAAAAGTGACCAGTAAAGAAGCCACAGCCAGCTGCAACCAAATTATCAGGCAACTCAAGGAAAGTAGGTGTTATATATTGAACTACATATGTGCCAACTTGGCAAAGCCATGCTTCTCGGTATTATGTAATAATCCTTCATTTTGTGATCTGATGTAATTCTCCCATGTGTCATACATCCTAACCTCTATGATGTGAATAAGGCAGGATTAGAGGCAGTTATGTTAATGAGGCAGGTATAATCTCCAGGATTAGGTTGTACCTTAAGTCAATCTCTTTTGAAACATAAAAGAGATTAAACAAGCAAGCAGAAATAGAGGGACCTACTACCACCAAGAAACAAGAGCTGAGTGCAGAATACATCCTTGGGACCCAGGGTCCCTGTGCTGAGAACCTCCTAGGCCCAGGGGAAGACTGATGCCAGAATACGTATAGACCACCAGGGATGCTGAACCCACAGATGTTGAAAGGAGAAAGGGATCTTTCCTCAGAGCCCAAAAGAAAGCCTTCCCCTAGAGCTGGTGCCCTGAGTTCAGACTTCTAGTCTCCTAAACTGTGAGAGAATAAATTCCTGTTTGTTAAAGCCATCTGCTTGTGATATTTCCGTTATAGCAGCACTGGATACCTAAGACAGTAGAAAAGGAGTGAATCAAATGATAAAAATTACTGCAAGTAGGAACATCAGTAAACCAGTTGGTACATGAGGGCAGGGAGTTTGCTATCTGTGTAGAAATGCCTAGATTAAAGCATGAGTAAATGAATCATACCAAAGTTATACCACAGTTTTTTTTCTTTCCTATTTTGATGGAAATTTTGCAATTTTTCGCACTACCATAGAATACTTAGAACTCTGACACGTGGTATACAGTATACATACTGAATCTCGTGCCCAGTACATTTCTCACATTGCTGTATTATCTTTCTTTAGGATATTAGGGTGGTCTTTGACCCCCATCTCCTCAATCCCTACTCTTCTTATTCAAGGCAAGATTTTTAAGTGATTTTCCAAAGGTGGCAGAGGCAATGGGCAGAAAAACTGAACCCAGGTCTTGAGTGGTCAGGTCTGATGTCTTGTCAATCACATGATGATGCTCTCTGTACCAGATGCTGGAGGTGAGAAAGGACTTCTGAGTTCCCCTGAGTCCCACCTGGGTCTGAACCTGTCCATGAATCTCCTCTCATGATGTGAACTTCCCTTTCTCTCACCAGGGCTAATCCAACCCATTTCAGAGTGCATTTCTCCAGCTCCCTTTACTCAGAGGAGGGAAGTGGATATGCACCTCCCCTACCATGTCAGTTTAAGGAGCTCTGGTGGTGCAGTGTTTAAGGCATTTGACTGCTAACCAGAAGATGGGCAATTCAAATTCACCAGCCACTCCACACAAATAAAGATTTACCATCTCAGAAACCCAATGGTGGTCACTATGAGTTGGAATCAACTCAATGGCAGTGGGTTTGGCTTTTGGTCTTACCAAGTCATATCAGTAAGGAGGTAGCAGGAGGGATCCAGGTTAAGCAGGGGGTGGGAAGGGTGGGACCAGGCCATGCCCCATAAGCTGCAAGGCGGGAAAGCAGGGGAAAGGAGAGATAAAGGCTGAGGGGACCAGAACAGAGTGAGGAGGCAGCAGCAGGGATCCAGGTAAGGGGAGGTTGGAGAGGTTCTGAACAGCTAAAGGAGACAAACTTTTCTGTCAGTTTGTCCTACTGTGGTGATGTGTGGCTATGAGGCTTGAAGCTGTGCCACCGGTGTTTCAAACCCAGCAGGGTGCACATGGTGCACAGGTTTCAGTGCGGCTTGCAGACTGAAACAGACTAGGAAGAAGGAAGAGATCACCCACTTCTCAAAGAATTGGCCAGGGAAAACCTTATTAATAGCAGAGAAACACTGTCTGATACATTACTATGCAACTTTATGAATAGCCCAGAAACATAGTCCAATACAGAGCAGGAGGATGAGCCACTTCAGTTGGAAAGCTCTCAAAATGCCACTGGGAAAGAGCTGCATCATCAGAGTAAAACCAGCCTTACTGATATGGATAAGGTTAAGCTTTCGAGACCTCCATTTGCTGGCATGGCATGGCTCAAATTGAGGAGAAAAAGCTGCAAACATCCATTAATAATTGGAACATGGAATGTATGAAGTATGAATCTAGGAAAATTGGAAGTTGTCAAAAATGAAATGGAACACATAAAGATTGATATCCTAGGCATTAGTGAGCTGAAATGGATGAGTTTGGCCATTGGGAATCAGACAACCATATGATCTACAATGCTGGGAATGACAAATTGAAGAGGAATGGCATGGCATTCATCATCACAAAGGATGTTTCAAGATCTGTCCTGAAGTACAATACTGTCAGTGATATGATAATATCCATATGCTTACAAGAAAGACCAGTTAATATGACTATTATTCAACTGTATGCACCAACCAACAAAGCCAAAGATGATGAAATTGGAGATTTTTATCAACTTCTGCAGTCTGAAATTGACTGAACATGCAATCAGGACATGTTAATTATCACTGGTGACTGGAGTGCAAAAATGGGAAACGAAGAATCACTGGTAGTTGAAAAATTTGGCTTTGGTTACAGAAATGATGCTGGAAATCACATGGTAGAATTTTGCAAGATCAACAACTTATTCATTGCAAAAACCTTTTTTCGACAACACAAATGGTGACTATACAAGTGGACTTCACGAAATGGAACACCCAGGAACCAGATTGACTACATCTGTGGCAAGAGGTGATGGAAAAGCTCAATATCTTCAGCTAAAACCAGACCAGGAACTGATTGTGGAACAGACCATCAACTGCTCATATGCAAGCTCAACTTGAAGTTAAAGATAATTAAAACAAGTCCACGAGAGCCAAATTATGATCTTGAATATAATTCCCCTGAATTTAAAGACCAACTAAAGAATAGATTTCATGCATTGAATGCTAATGACCAAAAGCCAGGAAAATTGTGGGATGACATCAAAAACATCATCCATGAAGAAACCAAGAGGTCACTAAAAAGATGAGAAAAGATGAGAAGACAAAATGGATGACAGAAGAGACTTTGAAACTTGACCTTGAGTGGAGAGTAGCTACAGTAAATGGAAGAAATGAAAAGATAAAAGAGCTGATCAGAAGATTCCAAAGAGCAGCTCAAGCAGACAAAGCCAATTACTATAATGAAATGTGCAAAGACTTGGAGTTAGAAAACCAAAAGGGAAAAGCATGCTCGGCATTTCTCAAGCTGGAAGAATTGAGGAAAAAATTTATGCCTCGAGTTGCAATATTGAAAGATTCTATGGGCAAAATGTTGAATGATGCAAGCATCAAAAGAAGATGGAAGAGCTCTCTCTTCTTCCTCTTCCTCCTCTCTCTCTCTTCTTCTCTTCTTCCCTTCTTCCTCTTTCTTTCTTCTTCTCTTCTTCTTCCTCCTCTTCTTCTTCTGTCCTTCCTCAGTGCAGGCGCCCTTTCTCCTGCTTGATAAAATCTCCGTTGGGTACCCTGGTGTGTGGCGTGGTCATTGAGTGCTGACGGAGCTCTAACATTGGTGTCAGAAGCGGGATTGCTGGTGCCCCCAATTCTTCATCAGAGGGTCCAGAACCCCCCATTTCACTGGCACTCTGACCTGCCCCCCAGCACCTGCGACCATCTTCCCTGGCGCCTTCCCAGCAAACAACACTGGCAAATCATCACCTTCACCCCGGCCTGGGTAAGTCCTCTAACGACAGCTCGGGTATCTGAGTCCTAAGTCCTGGTGACTAGAAAAACAAGACTTCATTCCAGAGTGCAAACCGGGTACCAGGTTTTGTGTCTCCCCACCGTGAGTCCGGGACTCACCGGGACAAGTCCGGGACTTGCCCGTTCCACCCCCACCCGCTGCAGGGATGCCTCAGAAGGTGGTGTGGCCCCCATTTTCAAGCCCTCTCCCCGTGGTGGGACGCCTCCACGAGGAGCCTAGGCTTCCATACTTAGGACCGGGTCCTAAGCTGGGGTGTGTGGTCTGTACCTTGAGAGACATCTTAAGTTATAGGCGCCGCCCTTTGTCTTGCTTCTGGTCACCATGGGCTCTGGATCCTCTATACCCGCAGACTCTCCCCTGGGGTGTTTGTTATGGAACCTTGAAGGCTTAGATTTAAAGCCCAAGTGTCTCATGTTTGTCCACTCAAATTTGGCCCTAATATAAATTGGACAACCAAAACATTTGGTTGCCTAACGGCTCACTTGAATCTGGTCTAATTCGAGACCTGTATAACATTTGTGAGCACCAAGGAAAATGGTCGGAGATTCCCCACATTCAAGGCTTTTCTTCTATCCATAGTCAACCTTCCCTCTGCTCTCTAGCTAATCAACAATCCCCTCCCCTTCGAGTCTGTTGGCCATCTCAAACAGCAGATGATCCTCCTCCTTATCGGGGAGAGCCACAAGCAGCTCCACCCCAGGCTCTAGTTCCTCACTCATTCCCCCCAAGCCCATAAGAGCTTCCCACTCCCTCCCCTCCTCCTCCTTCTCCTCCCTCCGCCCCTCCCTGCATGGCAACTCCACCCATCACTCCTCCAAGGCCCATAAGTCATCTGACCCTGAAGTTTCTGTCTGCCTACACGATGGCACCCTTGCGAGAGGTTGCCGGAGCTGAGGGAATTGTTCAATTACATACCCCTTTTCCAATGGCTGAGCTGGCTCTCATTCAATCTAGGCTTGGATCTTTCACTTCTGACTCTGCAACCTTTATCAAACAGTTTCAATTCCTGACACAATCATACCAGCTAACCTGTCATGATATTTTTGTTGTCCTAACCAATTCACTTAACCCTGAGGAAAACAAAAGAATGCTGGAGCAGGCCCATGCCCATGCAGATCAAGAACACCTCACAAACAATCATCACCCAGCAGGCGCAGACACTGTCCCGGATCAAGACCCAAAGTGGGACTACAATACTCAGGCAGGTACCAACGCCAGAAACAGGTATGTTATCTGCCTACTCCATGGCCTACGCCAAGCAGCCATGAAGGCTGTCAATTATGATAAACTAAATGAAAGTATTCAGGACAAAATGAAAATCCATCCACCTTCCTTCAGAGACTGATTGAAGGCCTCCGGAAATATACTAATCTAGATCGGGAGTCTGCCAATGGCCAGAGACTAGCTATGATGCACTTTTTTTCTTAAGCCTATCCCAACATTAAGTCTAAGCTAAAAAACTAGAAAGGGGTCCCCTTACTCCCCAGGCAGAAACTCTCACAATTGTGTTTAAAGCCTATAATGCCCAAGATGAGATAAGAGCCAAACAAAAATACCAATTGTTGGCACAGGCCATCAATCCCACCATGCCACAAAGCCCCAATGGGGGGCCTTCCAACCCTCCGGGACCCTGCTTCCAATGTGATCAACAAGGCCATTGGGCTAGTGCATGTTCAAACCCCAAACCTCCCACGAGGCCCTGCCCCAAATATAAACAAAAGGGACATGGGGTTTCGACTGCCCCCTGGTGTTCACCCACCATCGGGTCGCCACCCCCCCCCCAGGGCTCCCTCAAATGACCTTATCGGTCTGGCGGCAGAAGACCTGTGAGGAGGCCCTGGCTTGTTTGGCCCAACACAGATCACCACCCAGGAGCCCAGGGTAACCTTCACCATGGCAGGTAGGATGATTGCCTTTTTGATGGACACTAGTGCCAGTTTTTCTGCTTTACAAGAGTACTGGGGACCCTCCTCCCTGTCTCAGACCTCTATTGTTGGGGTAGAAGGTCAATCACATCA
>NW_006921623.1:6130628-6134184 GCF_000298275.1 Orycteropus afer afer | reverse complement strand
TAAATGGAGAAAAGATTGAGGTTGTCAAAGAATTCACATTGCTTGGTTCTACAATTGATGCCAATGGAAGCAGCAGTCAGGACATTAGACAATGTATAGCACTGGGCAAGTTGGCTGCAAAGGACATCTTTCAAGTGTTGAGAAGCAAAGATGTGCCCTTGAGGACTAAGGTGCGCCTGACACAAGCCATGATATTTTCAATTGGCTCATATGCCTGTGAGAGGTGGATAATGCATAAGGAAGACTAAAGAAGAGTTGATGCTTTTGAATTGCAGTGCTGGCAAAGAATGCTGAAAGTACCATGGACTGTTAAAAGAAATAACAGATCTGTCCTGGAAGAAGTGTAGCCAAAATCTTCCTTAGAAGCAAGAATGGCCAGACTTCACCTCACTTACTTTGGTCATGTTATCAAAAGGGATCATTCCCTGGAGAAGGCTGTCATGCTTGTTAAGGTGGAGGGTCAACAAAAGAGGGGAAGATGGATAGATACAACAAGATGGATAGACACAGTGGCTGCAACGATGGGCTCAAGTATAGCAAGGATCAGGGAGCTGGCGTGGGATCAGGCGATATTTCTTTCTGCTGTGCATAGGGTTGCTTTGAATCAGAAATGACTCAGTGGCACCTAACAACATCAGTAAGGTAGAGATTTAGTACTTCCGAGGAACTGCCTACTCCACCCATAAACAGGGTGATTGATGCTAGGGAGGCATGATGCCACTCTAGTTTTTGCCAGAATCATACCACCTTCTGTCATGGGTGGTACCACCTGGACTAAAGGAGGCTCTTAGAATATTGGAATAGTCCTGAACTTGGGAGCCAATTACCTATGTTGAGTCACAGCTCTGTCACCTCCTAGATAGTGATCAAGGCAATTCCTTAACTTTTCTCGTTCTCAGTTTTGTCATCTACAAAATAGGGATGCTGATGATAATAATAACATCTGCCATTCATGATTGTTGTGAGGCAAAAATGAATTATTTTATGCAAATGCATTCTGTCAACTGTAAGGGTGAGTAAATCCTTTTTCTTGTTATTTTTATTATTATTGTTGACAGGTGTGGGTTTTGGGAAAGAATGTGAATGTTCCCAGAGATCCTCAGGGAATGCCAGAAATACCCAGGTATAGAGAGGGCAGGAAAACTTTGTACAAAGTAAAATCACAAAGGGTCCCACACCCAGGGATCACAGAAAATTTTGGTCTTTGGTTTTTCTTCTTTAATATCAGAAAATGTGTAAGATAGTTATCAAAGAAAGAGTAGATAAAATGGGGGAACAAATAGGACATTTTCCCAGCTGGGCAGGAGGATGCTGATTGAGTACAATCAATGCCACCAGCCTGCTAACGAGACCCAATCAGGCGGGCCGATTAGAGATATGCTTCAGGGAAAGAAGCCTGACAGCTGCAGGAAAGTTTCTGCTTTTTTAGGGGAGAGACTGTGGGGAGACAGGCAGAGTGTGGCAGGAGAAGGAGGTTGGGAAGAAGGAAGGGGAATCGGTAAAGTATGAGCACTTACCCAGTCCTTCCATGAAGATAGCAAAGAAGAGAAGAAGATAAAGGCTCCACGAAGCTACTGCTGTCTCCATTTTCTTAGAAAACGGTTTTCATAGTCACTGCTACCAAGTCCCTATTCCTGCTGAACTAGGGAGTCATAGTTCTGCCCCAGTGTGCCTTGAGATAGGCATGATGGGAACCCCTAACATGGATCACAGCTCATATACACCAAGCCTGCTATAGGTAACTAAACTCCCTCATGTACAAGACCTCATTTGGTTTCACAGAAAGCTTTGAGGGTGAGTATTTTAATGTCCTCCTCATTTTAAGGATTAATTTCAATGCATATTTGAGCATCTACTTCGCTCATAGCAATGGTGTTAGGGTTGAATAAAACACAGTCATTCCTCTCAGGGAATTCATAGTCTAGTTAGAGAGACATAACATTTCAATATTGTGTGGTAGTTCTTCCTTACAGTAGAATGCCAACTAATGAATGTAGAAGGAATGATTGAGTTAGAAAACATCATTTTGCAAATTTCAAAATAATAATTGATTCTGGCAAGAAGCATCAATGAATGCTAAAACCATAGTGTAAAAATTTGGTGATGACTAGGATTTTTACAGTCTCAAATATTTTCCTGTAGATTGCTTATTGGTTACAAAGGGGAAAATGGCAAACTTACAGTCAAGAAAATTTGAGGACAGCACTTAAACAAGTGATCAAAGTAAACAAGACCAAGAGTTGAATAAATGATACCATGTGCCTCCTAATGTGATATACTGAAATGATATATTATTTATCTAGTACTACTGCCAAAAATACTTAATCTGAAATTAATCATGAGGAAACCACTACACATATCCAATCTGAGTGGCATCCCACATTACAAATACTCTTCCAAATTGTCAATGCCATGAAAGAGAAAGGAAGGTTGAAGAGTTGTTCAGATTCAAGGAGACGAAAGAGATATAACAAATTAATGCAATGGGAGCTCTGGTGGTGTAGTGCCTAAGGCATTTGAATGCTAACCAGAAGGTTGGCGGTTCAAACCCACTAGCCACTCCTCAGAAGGAAGATTGGGCAATCTACTTCTATAGAGATACTGCCTTGGAAACCCAAGGAGGGGCCACTATGAGTAGAATTACTTGATGGCAGTGAGTTAATGCAATTTATAATACTGGATTGGAGCCTATATCAGAATAAAATAAAATAAAATAAAAAGCATACTGGGGATAATTTAGTGAAATTTGAATATGGGCTGTACAAGATCAGAAGCCTGTTTTAAATGGGGAAATGACTGACTGGAAGAATTCAACTGCCTACTTGACATCTAAGGAACCCTGGTCTCAGAGTGGTAATGTACTCAGCTGCTACTTCAAGGTTAGTGGTTTGAATTCACCAGCTGCTCTGAGGGAGAAAGATGTGGCAACCTGCTTCAATAAATATTGTTGTTGTTGTTGTTTGTTTGCCTTCAAGTCGGCCCCAACTCATAGCGACCCCTCCTTGGGTTTCCAAGACAGTATCACTATGGAAGTAGGATTGCCCAACCTTCCAATAAATATTACAGACCTGGAAATCCTATAGGGGCAGTTCTACTCTGTCCTATGAGTCATAGGGTGACTATGAGTCAGAATCAACTTGACAGGACACAACAACTAGACTTCTATACATTGATGTCTAAACAACTTCTCATACTTAAATCGAGATTCTCCTAACCTCAAAACCTGTGACTAGCATGACATTTCCTGTGTAGATCAATGTAACCACAATCTTTTCAGTTCCTCAAGCCAAACACCTAGAAGATATTCTTAATTTCTTTCTTTCTTTTACCCCTATCTATCAACAATTCTTGTTGACTTTACCTTCAAAGTATATTCTACATTGATCCCCTGTTTTTCATTTCTATTGCTACCACCCTAGTCTAAGCCACCATCACTCATGGGAACTACAACAATAATTTCTTAATTTTTCCCTAAAAGTCAAAGTCACTATTAACACATAGGCTAGAATGTGTGTGTATATATATATATATATATATATATATATATATATATATA
>NW_006921623.1:6103175-6130528 GCF_000298275.1 Orycteropus afer afer | reverse complement strand
TCAATGCCCGTCATTGCCTTGCCTACAACTCTCAAAGATTCTTATTGAGCTTAGATTAAAATCCTGAAAGTATCTATATCTTCCCTGAAATAAATCTTTATCCCCTGAAACTTTAGAGTTGAGATTTTTGAAAACAAACCCAGCATTTTAGCTACTGTGTGGCTGAATTACAATGCAAATTGAGTTTCTGACTTTCCAAGATGTTTTCTGTTAAAGTTAGGACATTAATCGTGAGGGCTTAAGATCCCCATCATCCTGAAAATTGAAATGGGGACATATGAGCAGATTCTGATGAAGCTGAGGATCTTGAGCCCTTAAATTCTGATGAGTCTTCTACAGTAGAAACAGTCTTTCCACATAAAGCAGGCCCTGAAGGTACAAGTAAATTGAATGAGGAAGCAGCCTAAATGCCCACGACCTCTACTCCTTCTACATTATCTTCTCTCTCTCAGTCTGTATCTACCTTGTAAGGAGTTTCCTATAACCAGTTTTCTGAGGGAAAGAACATGGCTTGATTTACAGGTGGTTCTGCAGGCATCACCTGAAAGTACACAGCTGCAGAATTACAGCCCCTTTCTGAATTAGCCTTGAAAGATAGTGGTGAAGAGAAATCCTCTCAGTGGGATGAATTTTTAGTAATACACCTGGTTGCTCATATTGCTTAGAAGTAGAAATGACCAGAGATACAGTCTACATAATTTCATGGACCATGGCTTATGGTTTGTCTGGATGGTCAGGGACTTGGAAGAATCATGATTGAAAAATTGGTGACAAGGAGGTTTGAGGAAGAGGTATATGATATACCTCTCTGAATGGGCAAGGAAAGTGAAAATG
Organism: Orycteropus afer afer; assembly: GCF_000298275.1. Taxonomy (NCBI): domain Eukaryota; kingdom Metazoa; phylum Chordata; class Mammalia; order Tubulidentata; family Orycteropodidae; genus Orycteropus; species Orycteropus afer. The sequence goes on along the minus strand of NW_006921623.1, from coordinate 6,129,694 downwards.
TTTGTGCCCCATTAGTGCTCACCAAATGATGACTTGAGCAGAAGAAAAGTTTAATAATCAACTGGATGAGGTGATCTATTCTATAATTACCAGTCAGCCTCTTTCCCTAGACACTCCTATCATTAAACAATAGACTCATAAACAAAGTGATTGCAGTGGCAGGGATATAAGCAATACATGGGCTCAGCAACATGGAATTCTACTGACAAAGGCCAAGCCAGCTAAGATACTTCCGAATGTCCAGTTTACCAGCAGCACAGACCAATACTGAGTCAGCTGTGTGGCAAAACTGGGGCAATATCTTTTAGAAAGTAGACTATGTCCTAAATTGTTGTTCTTAGGTGCCACTGAGTTGGTCTGACTCATAGCAATCCTATGTACAACAGAACAAAACACTGCCTAGTCCTGTGCCATCATAATTGTTGCCATGCTTAGCCCATGGTCACAGCCACTGTGTCATTCCATCTCATTGAGGGTCTTCCCTTCCACTTTCCCAAGAATGATATCCTTCTCCAGGACTTGACCCTTCTGGCATGATCAAAGTATGAGAGATAAAGTCTGGCCATTCTCAATTCTAAGAAGTATTCTGGCTGTACCTTCTCCAAGACAGATTTGTTCATTCTTCTAGCAGTCCATGATATATTCAATATTCTTTGCCAACACCACAATTCAAATATTTCAACTCTTCTTTGGTCTTCTTTATTCACTGTCTAGCTCTCACATGCAAATGCTATTGAATATACGGTGCCTTGGGTCTGGTGCATCTTAGTCTTCAAAGTGATACCTTTGTTTTTTAACACTTTAAAGAGGTCTTTTGCAGCAGATTTGCCCAATGCAATACACTGCTTTATTTCTTGACTACTGCTTCTATGGGCATGAGGATACTGCATGTTCTGACTTAGCATCCAATAAATTATTCTATTTCTCTCATAGATGGATTATTGGTCCAGGAATCAAAGGAGGAAATGAGAATGGCTCCAACATTACCCCTAGTGATCTACTACCAAAACGTTTTCTCCCCATCTCTACAACTCTAGGTTCTGTTAGTCTAGAAGTCTTAGTTGAAGAGGGACAAATATATCCACCAGGAGACACAACAATGATCCCACTGAAATGGAAGTTAAGACCACTACCCAGCTGCTTTGGGCTCTTCATGTCTCTGAACAAACAGATAAAAAGGCATTAATTTACTGGCTAGGGTGAATGATTCTGATTATCAAGGGAAAAGTGGGTTACTGCTACACAATGGAGATAAGGAAGAGCACGTCTGGAATACAAAAGATCCCTTAGGGCTTCTCTTAGTACTCTTATGTCCTTGATTAGAAAATGGGAAACTACAATTCAATTTTGGCAAGATTACTAATGGCCCATCTTTCAGGAATAAAGGTTTGGGCCACTTCACCAGGCAAAGAACCATGAAAAGCTGAGACACTTGCTTGAGGGTAATGGGTAGTGGAAGAAAGTAGTTAAAAATACCAGCTATGAGCTTGTAACCAGTTTTAGAAATTAGAATTCTAACAATGAATCCACTGAGTGTATACAGTCATCCTATGGTTATTTTTGGCATCTGAAAGTACTCTTATGTTGATTTCCTGTCCAGTGAAGTAAAAGCTTTTAAGATAGACAAAAGAGGTCAAGCAAAACTACCCATTCTCACCTCTGACCAAGAATGGGTATCAGAAACAATGCTGCGACTGAGATAATTGCAGAGTTTTACACCAACATCAAGGACTTATGAAGTGCAGGAGTGGTAATCTACATCATATACCTTTTCAATTGACCATTTGAGCCTTGTAAAAGCTTAATTACTTGTAGCAGATGATGGTATACTGTTGTAAACTTAACCAGGAGGAAGTCTCAATTGAGCTGATGTAGCACATGTGGTTCTGTACAGGATTAGATCAACCTAGTTTGAGATACAGCTACTGAAATATGTTGTTGTTGTTGTTGTTGTTGTTATGTGCCGTCGAGTCGGCCCCGACTCATAGCGACCCCTCCTTGGGTTTCCGAGGCAGTATCACTACGGAAGTAGGATTGCCCAACCTTCCTTCCGAGGAGTGGCTGGTGGGTTTGAACCACCAGCCGTCTGGTTAGCAGGCAAGTATCTTAGCCACTATGCTACCAGAGCTCCCTACTGAAATATATTCTACTAAAATATATTCTTCATTCTCATCAGTAAATTAAAATATATATATACATATACGTAGTGCATTTGCATTGTGAGGGCAGCAGTACACAAGCACTATCTTTCCCAAGGGCTCTATTAACTCCTTGTCATAATGTAGTCCACAAGGACTTGTTTATGTTAATATTCTGCAGAATATAATGGTGGTCCACTACACTGATGATACCATGTTAGTTGGAGTTAATGAGTTGAAATGACAAGTACTCTAGAGGAATGTTTTTCACACATCTGTGAAGGAGCAGGTTTTTTTCAATCCATCACAGACTGACACATTTACAATATTAAAAAAAAATGAATTACTAGAAAAATGAAATAAAAAACATATAAAACACAATGTTTAAATCATTAGATTCAACAGATATAAAATTACATGTCAATAAATATAATCATAATAAATATAAGAAGGAAAAAGACTAGAAAATTGTATACATCTGTTCATTAAAAGTACACCTTTTGACAAGGGTGCTAAGTCAACTCAATTAGGAAAGAAGAGTTTCTTCAATAAATGGTGTTGGGAAAATTGGATTTTCACATATACAAAAATGAAACAGTATCCATGCCTCACACCATACACAAAAAGAAATTCAATATGGATTAAGGACATAAATGTAAAAACAAAAATCATAAAATTCCCAGAAGAAAATTCAGGGCAAAGGCTGTTAAGCTGAGCTTTTAACCATTGATTATCTAATATAGTAACAAAAACACAAACAGCAAAACACAAAATAAATAAATAGAACCTCATAAAAATTAACTTCTTTTGTTCATCAAAAGATTTCACGTGAAAAAAACAAAAAAGATGAAAGAACAAGCTATTAACTGGAAGAATATCTTGGGAAACCATGTATCTGAAAAGAATCTAATAATCAAATAATATAAAAAACTTAGACAACGAAAAGACACCCAATCAAAAAATAGCAAAGGAATTGAGTAGATATTTCACCAAAGAGGACAGTTAAATGGCCAGTGAACACATGAAGAGATTCTCAATGTCATTAGCCATCAGAGAGATGCAAATCAAAACCACAATTAGTTATCATTTTACTCTCAATGGGATGACAAATTTCCACAGAGCTTCTAGACTAAGACAGAGTAAGAAGGGCCTGATGATTTACTTCTGAAAAAATTGGCCAATGAAAACCTTATGAAAAGCAGCGGAACATTGTCTGATATGTTGCTGGAAGATGAGCCCCTTGGATTGGAAGGCACTCAAAATACAACTGGGGAAGAGCTGCCTTCTCAAAGTAGAGTTGACTTTAATGATGTGGATGGAGTAAAGCTTTAGGGACCTTCTTTTGCTGATGTGGCATGACTCAAATTAAGAAGAAACAGCTGCAAACCCCCATTAGAAATTGGAACTTAGAATGTACAAAGTATGAAGCTAGGAAAATTGGAACTTGTCAAAAATGAAACAGAGCTCTTGAATATCAATATCCTTGGCATTAGTGTGCTGAGATGGACTGGTATTGGCCATTTTGAATTGGACAATCATATGGTCTGCTATGCTGAGAATGACACATTGAAGAGGAATGGCATAGCGTTCATTGTCAAAAAGAACATTTCAAGATCTATCTTGAACTACAACACTGTCAGTGACAAGATAATATCTATATGCCCATGAGGAAGACCAGTTAATATGACTATTATTCAAATTTATACACCAAAACCAATGCCAATGATTAAGAAATTGAAGATTTGCAACTTCTGCAATCTGAAATTGACCAAATATGCAAATAAGATGCGTTGATAACAACTGGTGTTTGGAATGTGAGAGTTGGATACAAAGAAGAAGGACCAGTAGTTGGAAAATAGGTGGTGATGATAGAAACGATGCCAGGGATTGCATGGTACAATTTTGCAAGCAAATGACCTATTCATTGGAAATACTTTTTTTAACAACATAAACAGCAACTATGTACATGGACCTCACCATATGGATTACAAAGGAATCAAATTGACATTTGTGAAGGAGACGATGGAGAAGCTTAATACCATCAGTTAAAACAAGGAGAAGGATAGACTGCAAAACATACCTTCAATTGCTCTTATGCAAGTTCAAGGTGAAACTGAAGAAAATGGAAAAAAGTCTATAAGAGCCAAAGTACAACCTTTCATATATCCCATTTAGAATATAGAGACCATCTGAAGAATAGATTTGACAAACTGAACACTAATGACCAAAGACCAAACAAATTATGGGATGATATCAAGGATATCATACGTGAAGAAAGCAAAAGGTCATTAAAAAGGAAAGAAAGAAAAGACCCAAATGGATATCAGAAGAGACTGAAACTTTCTCTTGAACATAGTGGAGCTAAAGCAAATGAAAGAAATGATGAAGTAAAAGAGCTGCACAAAAGATTTCAAAGGGCAGCTCAAAAAGATAAAGTATTTATCTTAGTTATCTAGTGTTATGACAGAAATAACACATAAGTGGATGGCTTTAACAAATAGAAATTTATTTTCTCACAGTTTAGGAGACTAGAAGTCCAAATTCAGGGCTCTGGGCCTAGGAAAAATCCTTCTCTGTTCAACTTGTTTCTTGGTTCCTAGGAGACGCCCATGTGGCTGGGCATCAGGCCTCCCCCATCTTTTGTTCTGCTCACTTATTTAATCTCTTTTGTATCTCTAAAGAAATTGACTCAAGGTACACCCTACACTAGTTCTCTCTCATTAACATAACAAAGAAAACCTATTCCCAAATGGGATTATAACCACAGGCATAGAGGTTAGGATTTATAACACATATTTTGGGGGGACATAATTCAATCCGTAACAGTGCAAAGATCTGGAATTAGAAAACTAAAAGGGAAGAATGCATGTGGCATTTCTAAAGCTGAAAGAAGTGAGGAAAAAAAATAAGCTTCAAGTTGCAATTTTCAAGGGAGATCTGGTAGCATAGTGGCTAAGACACTTGCCTGCTAGCCAGACGGCTGGCGGTTCAAACCCACCAGCCACTCCTCAGAAGGAAGGTTGGGCAATCCTACTTCTGTAGTGATACTGCCTCGGAAACCCAAGGAGGGGTCGCTATGAGTCGAGTTTGACTCAACGGCACATAACAACAACAACAACAACATGGGGAAAATATTTAGTAACACCGGAAGTATCAAAAGATGGAAGGAACACACAAAGTCACTGTATCAAACGGAATTAGTCAATGTTCAACCATTTCAGGAAGATAGCATATAATCAAGAATGGATGTTATTGAATTAAGAAATACACATTGCAATGAAAGCATTGGTAAAAAAACAGCATTGAAAATATTCACTTCTCTATGCCAAGAAATTTGCAAAACAGCTACCTGACCAACTGACTGGAAGGGATTCATATATATGCCCATTCCAAAATAAGGTGATCCAACAGAATGTGGAAATTATTGCACAATATTATTAATATCACATGCAAGTAAACTTCTGCTGAAGGAAATTCAAAAACAGTTATTGCAGTACATCAAGAAGGAACTTCCAGAATTCAAGCTGGATTCAGAAGAGGATGTGTGATGCTTATGTTTGTGTGTCAACATGACTGGGCCTGGTTGAGTGACTGGGCAGCTGGTGGTAGTTATTTCCCATGATGAGACTGGCAATCAACTCCATGGTGGGATCTACCACAAACAGCTGAGTAACTGCTTTGGGTATGTGGTCTGCTTCCTGCATATAAGAAGCAGATTTGGGAATGGTCACTAGCCATGTCATTGCTCAGCAGCCTGCTATGCTCTGCCAACCTTGGGATTTACAATGGACATAAGTTAATGGCCTGCTGTGTGATTTGGTAACACCATGACTGTGCCTTTTTATTTGTCAACCTTGGGCTTGGCAGCCTCAGCAGCCAGAAGCTGTCTGAGTGAAGAAATGCCTCTAGTTCCAGTGGGCTGGGAGCAGGAGGCAGAGATGGACTTCAAGGTTGAGGGGCTTTTACCCAGCCCCTAGAGCCTGGCATTTTGAACTTGGACTAAAAGCCTCCAAATTGTAAGAATAAACTCCTGTTTGATAAGGCCATCCCATTTGTGGTATAATTCTAGACAGAGCAGCACTAGGTAACCAGAACAGATGTGGAACGACAGATAACATTGCTGATGTCAGATGGATGCTTCTGAAAGGAGAGAATACCAGAAAGATGCTTACCTGCATTTTACTGACTATGCCAAGGTATCTGACTATGTCGATCATAATAAATTGTGGATAATATTAAGAGGAATGAGAATTCAAGAACACTTAATTGTGCTCATGTGGAACCTGTTCACAGATCAAGAGGTAGTTGTTTGAACAGAACAAAAGGATACTGCATGGTTTAAAATCAAGACAGGTGTGCATCAGGGTTGTATCCTTTCACCATACTTATTCAATCAGTATGCTGAACAAATAATCTGAGAAGCTAGACTATATGGAGAAGAACAAGGCATCAGGATTGGAGGAAGGCTTATGATAAACCTGTTATATGCAGATAACACAACCTTGCTTGCTGAAAGTGAAGAGGGCTTGAAGGACTTACTGATGAAGATCAAAGGCTTCAGTCAGCCTTCAGTATGGATTACATCTCAATAAAAAGAAACCACATATACTCACAACTGGACCAATAAGCAGTACCATGATAAATGAGAAAATATTGAAGCTTTCAAAGATTTCATTTTACTTGGATCCACAGTGTTCATGGAAGCAACTGTCAAAAAATCAAGTGAGAAGATGATGGAATAGGCAGACAAGCTATACAGACCCACTTCAACAAAGAAGAAACAACACAGACACAGAAGATAATCCTGGAGCCCTGAGTTTTGAAAGAAAGGATACAGAACTGGATTAAACACCAACCAGTAAAACCTGCATGGAAACAGTGGAGCTACTGACTGTCAGCTATCCTGATGGCATAGACAGTTTGAATATTTCCAAGGGGAGTTAGGACCTGAGCATTAACCTAAACATTGGCCCTGCTCACCAAGGGCTGCACGGAGGACTGCACTGTTGGCTGATGGCAAAAAGAGAAAAAGCAAAGGAAGACAAACTGAGCTCTGAACTTATGCCTGTCCAGAGGGTGTAGCCATTTTGAATACTTACAAACTGTGCAGCCTTTTTGGATATTTAAAGTGACGGCATTCTCACTCTGATTCCAGGGACCTAAGAACAGGCTCCACTTGCCAAAGACAACATGGACATACCATAGGCTGATGACTGGAAAGGTGCAGTATTCCTCTTGTTACTCTTATACCCCGCACCCTCTTGGTGAATGGAGGTGAGCCATCTCTCACCTTCACCTATCTCTGGGCCAGCAGGAATTCCATCCCAGTCTATGTGCTCTGGCAGAGCCCGGGTACCATGCCCAACTCCACCCCTTATTTGTCTTTTGTTGTTGTTGTTTTTGTTTTTGTTTTTTGTTTCCTTCCTTTTTATCTTTATTCTTTCTTTTTCCCTTCCCACGTTCTAGTGTCTGACTTTTTTTCTCTCCACTTTTCCCTGTTCCCATTTTTTTTTCTTTCTTGTGGTTCTTCCTATCCTTTGTTTTACTTTTTGCATTTTTCCCATTTTTTTCTTCATTATTCTCTTACTTTAGCTCATTTCTCTTACTCCCCACTCCCTAGATATTGATGAGGTTTGTGCCCCCTTTTTCTATTCATATTTTTTGTCTTTTTAAAGTATTTTTTAAAATATTTCATCTCATTTACTTCCTTTCCTCCCCCTCCCCTTCTCTTTTTGGTGATTGTTCCTGTGTGTTTATGTGGCTTGTGTTTTTTGTCCTCTTCTTTTATTTTTTTAGTGTTTTTTTTTATTGTTATTTTTGTTTAACTGAGTGGGAGACAGCAGCCATGCCCATACAATGCCATTATACTCACACCTCCAGTACTCCCACCTACTGAGTGAGGGCCATCACTTGATTCTGCACCGACTGGCCAATGACACATGACTGCCAATATGAGCCTGACTCACCCTTAACTGCTCTTCACAAAGAGATAACAAAGATCTGTGCAGCCACTTTCATTCTCTATCACACTCACCAGGAGACAGGTGGTGGCTGCATAAGTGCTGCCAACTAACAAATAGAGGAGTATAGTACCCTTCTTACTCAGATACAACCAAAAAAAACAAAGAAAATAAAAATCTTGGGTTAATCACTCCAAAATACAATCACTAATTAAATATAAATACAACATGCCACAATGTGTCAGAGACAACAGACCATCAAAGTCCACACAAGGAAGCAAAATAAAGTAATAGAAAGAAGGGACCATGATATAGACTCAGAACACATCCCTGAGGACCAAGCAGCATTGGAACTTCCCGATAAGGAATTCAAAAGAAGCATATGTAGGTACCTTCGATGGATTGAGAGACAGAGCAAGGAAAACACAGACAAAATTAAGGACCAAACTGAAAACAAATTCACTGCTGCTGAGTCAGATTTGACTCATAATAACCCCTCCTTGGGTTTCTGAGGCAGTATCACTATAGAAATACATTGCCCAACCTTCATAAGCAAAACCCTAGAACAATTTTGGAAGACAGTACAACAGCAAAATGACAAAATAAGTGAAAAATTAGAAAGGATACAAAATCTACACAAAAATCCAAAAGATTAATACTAAATTTTCAGAAAGAGATAACACATTGAACAGACAAAATAGTAGAATTGAATCAATTGAGGACAGAATTAGTGAGATTGAAGACAAATACCTCAACACTTCTTTGGAAAGTGATCAATCAGAAAAAAAGATCAAAACAAATGAAGAAAGCATAAGATTCATGTGGGATACCATCAAGAGGAATAACCTATATGTAATCAGAATTCCAGAAGAGGAAGAGGCAAAACCACTGAGAAACTTATCCAAGATTTGTTGGAAGAGAATTTCCCTGATATGATGAAAGATGAGAATATATCCACTCAAGAAATCCAATGAACCTATAGTCAGCTGATTTTTGACAAAGGGCTGAAATCCATTACATGGGGAAGAGATTGTCTCTTTAACAAATTATGCTGATACTGGATATCCATTTTACAGAAAAATGAAACCTCACGTCATACACAAAAACTAACTTCAGATGGATGAAAGCCTTAAGTGTGAAACCTAAAACTAGGAAGTTCCTCAAGGAAAAAATAGGGGCAAATTTAGAGGCCCTAATTTATGGCATAAATAGACTGTCAATTATAACCCAAAATGCACAAACAGCAGGAGATAAACTAGATGAATGGGTCCTTCTAAAAATTAAATTTTCATGTGCCTCCAAAGACTTCTCTAAAGGAGTGAAAAGAAAACCTACCGATTGGGGAAAAAATTCAGCAACAACATATCTCACAAGGGACTTAACTCTAAAATTTATAGAAAACTCCAACACTTCAACAACAAAAAGAGAAATAATCCAATTAAAAAATGGGCAGAAGACATGAATAGACACTTCACCAAAGAAGATATTCAGGAGGCCAAAAAAACACATGAAGAAATGTTCACCTTCATTAGCCTTTAAAGAGATGTGAATCAAAAGAACAATGAGATACCATCTTGTCCCAGAACTGACAGCAAAATTCAAGAAGACAGTAAATAACAAATGCTGGCGAGGATATGGAGAGATTGGGAATCTCATACACCGCTGGTGGGTCTGTAAAATGATACAATCTCTGTGGAAAGCAGTATGGTGATTCCTTAAAAAGTTGGAATTAGAAATACCATTTGATCCCACAATCCCATTACTAGGAATATATCCTAAAGATGTGAGACCCAGGAAACAAATGGATATATGGAAACCCATATTCATTGCAGCACTATTTACAATAGCAAAAAGATGGAAACAACCTAGGTGCCAATAGAAGAATGGATGACCAAACTATGGTACATACACACAACAGAATACTATGCAATACTAAAGAATGATGTGAATCTACAAAACACTGCATATCATGGATGAACTTGGAGGACATTATGCTGAGTGAAATAAGTCAATCACAGAAGAACAAACATTGTATTAGTTCATTACAGTAAAAAGTCAAGAAAAGGTTATTATATAGAAGGAAACTTCCTTTGCTGGTTACTAGGGGTAGAAGGGGAGGGGAGAGAACATTGCTAGATAGGTAGAGACTAGTGAGACCCCTGAGACTATAGCCCCTAGTGACCCTTCAGGTGTGGAATTGAACTCACTCCTGTGGCTTCCAACCAAATAATAGAAAGGCATATGGGCTGAACATTTACATCAGATAGATCCACGACTTGGAGCAATCAGTCATGGGAGAACAGAAGGACAGTGTTTACACAGGGATACTGCTCAAGGGGTAGGAGTGCATGGGAGGGAAGGACCCAAGGAAGAAGTAACTATGGAAAAAGTGGGAAGAGAGCTGTTACATTGTGGGGAATTGCAGTCAATGTCATGAGACCAAATGTGTTTGAACAGCTGTATTGAAAATGAATTTGCTCTGTAAACTTTCACCCAAATCACAATAAAAATTAAAATAATAAAATAAAACAATTTATTTCATTGAGCAAATTTGCTGCAAAAGACCTATTTAAAGTGTTAAAAAGCAAAGATGTCACTTTGAAGACTAAGGTGCACCTGACCCAAACCATGGTATTTTCAATCACTTCATAGTCAGGTGAAAGCTGGACAATGAATGAGGAAGAACAAAGAAGAATCAATGCCTTTGAATTACGTTGTTAGTAAAGAATATTGAATATACCATGGACTGACAGAAGAATGAACAAATCTGTCTTGGAAGTACAGCCAAAATGCTCCTTAGAAGGGAAGATAGTGAAACTTTGGCCTATATACTTTGGACATTATATCAGGAAGGACCAGTATCTGGAGAAAATAGAGCATCAGCATAAAAGAGAAAGACCCTCAAAGAGATGGATTGACAGTGGCTGCAATAATGGACTCAAACATAGTAATGATTGTTAGGATGACACAAGACTGGGCAATGTTTTGTTCTGTTGTACACAGGTTCACAAGGAGTCAGAACTGACTCAGTGGCACCTAACAATCACAGCATGACTTAAAAAAATGTATCTTAAATGTTGATGACAATGTGGGGAAAATGAAACTCTTACTCATTGCTGACGGGAATGCAAAATGTTACAGCCATTGTTGAAAATATTGTTAGCAGTTTTGCAAAACACTGAAAATAGAATTACCATATGACCCAGCAATTCCACTTCTATGTATATACTCAAAGAACTTGAAAGCAGAGACTCAAACAGATACTTATACACTATTCACAATAGTCAAAAGGCAGAAACAACCTAGAAAGATGCCCTTAAAAAATCTTGATCAAAAGAAAGAGGAGAATGCAGAACAGAATTTTAAAATTACCATAGAATGCAGATTTTCTTGAGACATAGACGCTGGAGGAACCCCCAAAACTATTGTGCTGAGATAATTTTTAAATCTTAAACCAAAAAATATCCCCTGGAGTCTTCTTAAAACTGCATAATAGTTTTGTTTAACTAGTAAAGAATGCCTGCCTGGAACGTTTGCTATTTAAAGAACTATCTACATGGGATCAAGGTAACAACAGAAACTTGAAGGAATAGATAGGAATCTTAAGGGGCAATGAGAGTCTGTTAATGAAAGGGGAAAATTTTGGAAAAGGATGGTTAAAATGGTTTTACAACTTGGAGAATATTATTGATGTCACTGAATTGTACATGCAGAAATTGTTGAATCAGTGTATGTTCTGCTGTGTATATGCTCTACAACAACAGAAAATATTTGAAAAGTATGCATTAGATTATCAACATAAGAATCACTATTATACTCATAACTTCATATCATTCTTCATTTATAACAAAGTAAAAGGCTGTGAGTAAAATATTGATTTCCCTATATTAAATACGTTTGAATGCTCTTGCTTGTAAAATTATCTAAACTGGTTGGATTGACAATAATTCTGGTCACAAGGAACAAATATATATCTAAATCATTTCTATGATTTATTTTAATTACATAACACTCACAGTAAAGAAAGTATTATTCATGGGCAGATGGCCAGAAATGCAAAAAAAAAAAGAAAATATTTTAAAACCATTTTGACCAAACTCAAAGAATTCTTTTCTAAGTGTTTATCCAAAATTAAACAAATGATACAGTATTTTCAAAATCATTCTTCAGCTCTTCATTAACCAGTCCCAATACTTTATCTTATAAAATTATATTTAATTTATACTATCATTAAAAGATAATTATCATGATTTGGTTGAAAGTTTACAGAGCAAATTGGTTTTCCATTCAATTTGGAATGGAATCCAATCCATACATATTCTGTTTTGTGTGACGTTCACTGCAATCCCCACAATGTAACAGCATCCCCACTTCCTTCCCAAGCCCACCACTTCCCTTTGTCCTTCCTTCCCACCCACTCCTGCCTTTCTAGCTCTATCCCTGGGCAAATGCTGCCCTCCTGATCTCTTATGGTTTACTATTCTAATAAATGCATATCCTCCTGGTATCAGTGTTCACCTTCTAGGCCCGTCTATCATTTGGCTGAAAGTTGAGCCACAGGAGTTGAGTTCAGTACCCGGTTTAAATGGTGTCTATGGGCCTAAAAGAAATAGATTGATGATTTTACACACAGAGATTATAGATGACAGACTAACATTAAACTATCATATGTTATAGTATTGATTTGAATGAAGGGAAAGTGAGTGACCAGAACAATGTCAGTAAGGAAAAGAAAGACACAGAGAGGTACATAAGAGGTACAGATAACAAAAGTGAATACTATTACATACACAGCACTGCATTATCAATGACAACTAATTTACAGGTGGATACTTAGGTAGACAGGCAAGATAATCGGGCATGAGTAGGCAAAAGGGAATATACCCATGATCATAAATAAGTTTGACAGACAATATTTCTACATATGTATTTGTATGTGCCATAAAAATGTCCATAAGTATAATGGAGAGAGCAGGGAGCAAAGTTATAATAATTTCTTAGCTAAAGCCAAACACCTTGAAAGAGTGAGTAGCTGGGCCTGCAGGCTCAGGACCATGTCATCGGGACATCAAGCTCAATAGCACAGTACATAAAAACATTGTATACACCATGTCATTGGGACATCAAGCTCAATAACACAGTACATAAAAACATTGTATACACCATGTCATTGGGACATCAAGCTCAATAACACAGTACATAAAAACATTGTATACACCCTTCTTTGGTGAGCAGTGACTGGGGTCTCTTAAAAGCTTGCAAGCTGCCATCTAAGATGCAACTATTGGTCTCTCTTCATCTGGAGCAAAGAACAGTGAAGAAAATCAAAGACACATGGAAGCAATCCAAGGGACTAGTGGACCATGGGAACATCAGCCTAAACAACCCTGAGACCAGAAGAACTAGATGATGCCCAACTACCACTGCCAGCCACTCAGAGAGGGATCCAATTAGAGATCCTGGATAAAGTGGGAGAAAATTGTGAAACAAAACTCAAAATCACAAAAAATGATCAGTCATACTGGTCTGATAGAGCCTAGTGAAACCAAGACTATGGCCCCTAATCACTCTTCAGGCCTGGAATTGAACTCTTTCCCATGGCCAGCCAAAAAAGCAGACATCCCACAAAGTGAACTACTACACTAGGTAGACGTACTCCTTAGAACAATCAACCCTGGGAGATCAAAAGGGCAACATTTGTGAAGAGAGAAAGTTCAGAAGTAGGAATGCATAGGAAAGAAGGACATAGGGAAAAGGTAACCACAGGGAGAAAGTGGGAAGAGAGCTGCCACATTGTGGGGATTGCAATTGATGTCACAAAACAAAATTTGTCTGAACTGTTGAATATTGTTGTTGTTGTTAGGTGTTGAATTGGCTCTGACTCAAACATTGTCTGGTCCTGCACCTGCTTCACAATTCTTGTCATACCTGAGTCCATGATTGCAGCCACTGTGTCAATCAATGTCATTGAAGGCCTTCCCCCTTTTTGCTGACCCTCCACTTGAAAGTATGATATCCTTCTCCAGGAAATGGTCCTGTTGAATGGATAATGAATTTGCCTTATAAGATTTCACCCAAATCACAATAAAAAGTTTAAAGAAAAATAAAATAAAATATCACATATTATAACATGGGACTAATAAACAGGTTACACTACATGCAACTCATTATATTAGCTCAATAATAACCAACAGGTCTAGGCAAGTTACATAAGACAAATCCACTGATTGTGAATGCAGACATCACAGCAAAGCAAATTGCTATAAAGTTTGTAAAAGCTTACCTCTCAATTTCTGCATTTATTTTGTTGCAGAGCAGTAACAAACAGTTCACAAGTCAGCACTGTTATAGACACTGTAAGGGAAATGAATGAAATAAAGAAGCAAAAAATTCCATGAAGACTCAAGATCTTGTCACATAGGTGACAGTTTTAGGATTCTAGTCATCTGCAGCATGCTCAGACACCCTCTCTAAGAAAAAGGAAAAGTTGTTGTATCCCACACCTTCTACCACTAAGAGATAGACATGCATTTGGTGTATAAATGCACTCAGGAATACTGATATGACCCATATATCGGATGACTTGGATGATTTTCAATAAAAATAGGCTTTGCAGCATATCTAGGATATGAGGTGCAAACTAGCATGCCACTCAACCCATATAACTCTTACCCATATCTTATCCATAGTGGATAAGAATGCTTTGTGGAATCTTTTGCAAACACTAATTGGGGAGACCTATGACATGATACTGGGCCCTACTTGAGACTGAATCTGTGGGACACCAAATGACTATATAACCAAAATTGCCCGTTATGAGCCACCAAGTCATAAGATTGAGTGGGTGCACCAATCTATGATACAATGGAAATGCTACATTTTGGATTGAGCCACAGCATATCTAGGAGACCCAAGTAAATTATATAAACAGGTGGCCAAATTCTCAATCTCCTTTCTACTTCTATTCACCAATGCCTCTCCCTCAATTTACCAT
Organism: Orycteropus afer afer; assembly: GCF_000298275.1. Classification (NCBI taxonomy): domain Eukaryota; kingdom Metazoa; phylum Chordata; class Mammalia; order Tubulidentata; family Orycteropodidae; genus Orycteropus; species Orycteropus afer. The sequence continues at coordinate 6,114,602 of NW_006921623.1, read as the reverse complement.
TATGATTTCATGGGCAGCCAAGGAAGAGGAAAGAGCTCACTATAGTGTGAAAAAAAGTGCAGTGTTGTTAGTACCAACCAAAAATTATACAGTTGCATTAAAACCCTACTCAAGGGTGACTAAAGAAATTTTCCCAGTGGGAAATCTTCCCAGTAGGGGGACAGTAAGCATTATGCCTAGTCATTCACTGTATATGGAGGAGAACAAACCTGAACTATGCTATGTATATACATGAACTTGTGGACACACCAATGAACATTTGCCCATGGAATATCTCTTGGCTGGAAAACATACCTAAATAGACCTATGGGAATAGACACAAAGTATGCAGATTTTTTTATTTCCTAACAACACTCATTGAAGAGAATCCAATACAGAAGAAGCTTTCAACATCCAGGTAGAATTGTCGTGAGTCAACAGCCAGGCCATCTCCTCATTCAACCCATGCTAATGCAATGATCCCATGAACAGAGTAATGGTGGTGGCAAGGATGGAAACTATGAATAGGCCTGAAAGCATAGGATACCTTATACCATGATTGATTTAGCTACTTCCAGTGTCTTATATGCCAGCAGCAGAGACCTACCCTGAGACTTCGATATGGCACAATTCTTCAAGGAGATTAGCTAGCCAAATGAAGACTAGTCTGTTACATTTTATGACTTTTACCCTTCAGGAGACAGCAATTTGTCCTTATCAGAATTGACACTGTGGATTTGAGTTTACTTTCCCTTCCTACAAAGTCCTGGTGGCACAGTACATAAGGCATTTGGCTGCTAACCAAAAGGTCAGTGGTTTAAACACACAAGCCACTTCATAGGAGAAGATGGAGCAATCTACTTCTGTAATGATTTAAATCCAGTGGGGGTTGCTATGAGTCAGAATTGACTCAATGGCAGTGGGTTTGGTTTGGTTTGGTTTGGTTCCCTTCTGACAATACCTCCACTGGTACTACCATCCAAAGCCTTATAGTGTGCCTAACATATCAACATGGTATCACATGCAGCATTGCCTCTGATACAACCTCTAATTTTATGACAAAAGAGACACACCAATAGACATTTGCCCATGGAATACACTAATCTAACCCAGAAATAATCAGCTTAACTGAATTGTGGAATGGCCTGTTAGAATCTCAGCTAAGATGTCAGCTAAGAGTCAGTATCCTGTGAATTGTGGTGCTCTCCTCTAAGTTGTTCTCAAATAATGACCCATTCTGTGATCCCAATAGCTAGAATTTACAAAAATGTGAATGAAGGAGTAGAAACAGGGGTGTCTACTATCACCATTGCTTTTTGTGACCATGTACAGAATCTCTACCACTTGTTTGTTGTACTGTGGTGGCTTATGTATTGCTCTGAGGCTGGAAACTATGTCACCGGTAGTTCAAAGACCCATGGTGAACAGGTTACAGTGGAGCTTCCAGACTAAGACAGAGTAGGAAGAATGAACAAATCTGTACTGGAAGAAGTGCAGCTGGAATGTTTCTTAGAAACAAGAATGGCCAGACTTCATCTCACCTACTTTAGTCTTGTTATCAGAAGGTACTAGTCCCTAGAGAAGAATATCATGCTTGGTAAAGTAGAGGGGAGACAGGGGAAGACCCTCAAGGAGATGGATTGACACAGTGGCTGCAACAATGGCTCAAGAATTGTGAGGAAGGCACAGGACCAGGCAGTGTTTCATTCTGTTGTACACAGGGTCATTAACAACAACAATACAGAATATGTCTTTCTTAAGCCAGGTTAGAGGTGCTGGTTCCCAAGGGTAGAAGGCTTTTGTCATGAGACACAGTATGAGTTCCACTGAAATAAAAGCTGTGACTCATCCTGGCTGCTTTAAGATCCTTATGCTAAAGGACTAAGAGGCAAAGAAAAAAATTAAGTTAATAGAAGGGGAAATACCTGATCACCATAAAGATTTAGAGTCACTGTTATACAATAAGAGCAGATAGGAGTATGCCTGTTATCCAGGGCATTCACGGCAAGTCACCTGGTGCTTTCATGCCCAGTTATAATATTAAATATGCAATTATAGCAACTACTGCCCAACAGGGGCAAGGCAACCAAGGGCTCAGACCTTTCATGGATGAAAGTCTGGTGTGTCTACCAAGTCCAGCCAGATTGCTGGCTGAGGGTTAGGAAAATCCAAAATGATTGATGGAGGTGGGAGATGATGAATAGCAACTACACCTTTGGGACCAGTGCAGGAACAGAGATAGTACCCTGCTTGACTAGCCTCTTGTATTGAGGTTTTCAGAGATTGTGGCCAGCCCTGTCTTGAAGGGAACTCTGTAATTGATTGGGCATCTATTTCTCTCCCAGAGAAGAAAGAAGTCATCTTCTTTCATAAAAAATAGAGAGAGTTCAGCATAAGCAAAAGCACAGAAGCAAGAAATATCAAGCAGTAGCATGTTGCTAGGGCAGGGATGTGCTGAGACTTTTTTAAGGTCACATGGATAAGATGCAAAAGAGAAGGCCTAAAACCTAGCATTCCTTATCTTAAGTGCTAAACTCTTGTCCCTCCATTGTATAATTTACTCTACTGAGTAAGAGTCACAAAGTGAATGTTTGGTGATGTAAAAATATCTCCACCTTGGTCAACACCCTCAAAGATTAAGCATACATTTTCAATTAGAAAAGAATAACCCAAGGGAGCCAAAGCTGAGTACCAAAGAAGTTAATTATACAGTCAGGTTTCTTCCAAAGCTCCTGAGGAAGAAACATTTCCCCAGTGAAGACCACATGGATAGATCCCATCTGTGGAATCTGACCTTGATCTTGGCTTCACAAATACTCATTGTCTTAGAAGCAGAGTTGAGGAAGGGCTTTCCTTGCAGATGAAGTGAACTTTATTATGGGAATGACCCTTATGCAACCTATGAAGCTTTCTGTGTGCCATGTGAATGCTCACCATAGCAGGCTCTCAACAATCAGGTGGAAAACATAACACATTCTTTGGCTATGAGTCAGACTCTTTCCCCACACACCCTAGCTCTTGCTCAATAGATTGATGTCCAAAATGTCTAAGATGGAATGGATGAAAGCTATTCATGGGATCAACAATATGAACTTCCTCTCACGAAGGCACTCAGCAGTAGTGCCTAAACTGCCAAAAGCAGAGACCAAAACTGAGCCTCCTATATGGCACTATTTTCCAGAGGGATTAGTCAGCCACCTGGTGGCAGGTTGATTATATCAGACCCTTACTATCATGAAGAGGGCACAGAGTTGTCTTTACTAGTATAGAAATGTATTCTGGGTTTTGAATTTATTGCCCTTGCTTGTAATTCTTCTGCTAGTTACCACCATCTGTGAACTTACAAAATAGCTTATTCATGGTATTCTTCACAACAGTGATTTTAATCAAGGAATTCATTTCTTAGCCAAAGACGTGTAGCAGTGGTCTCAGACCCATGGAATTCACTCTTATTATATACCTCATTGCCCATTTAAAAAATAAATAAATAAACTTGTATAAAAGAATGGTGGATTGAGCTACTGAAGACTCAGTTATTGTTTTATATGGGAGACAGCCTTCTAAAATAATGAGCTTCTGTCTTACAAAATGCATCAACCATAACTAGAATACACAGATCGCAGAATCAATGGGTGAAAGTGGGAGTGGTTCCTCTCAATATTACATCTTATAATTCACTCACAGGATTTTTGCTTCCAGTCACTAAAACATTGAGCTTGTTTAGAGGTTTTGGTTCCCAAGTGAGAAAAGCTTCCCCCAAGATAAACAATGCTGGTGTTGTTGTTAAGTGTTGTTGAGTAGCTTCCTACTCAGATGACCCTATGTACAAAAGAACAAAACACTGCCTGGTCTTGTGCCATCCTCACAATCTTTGCTATGTTTGAACCCATCACTGCAGCCACTGTATATATCCATTGCATTGAGGGTTTTCCTCTTTTTCACTGATGCTCTACTGTACCAAGCATGATGTCCTTGTCCAAATACACATCTCTCCTGATAACATGTCCAATGTAGGACAAAATCTCGTGCTCCTTGCTTCTAAGGAGCATTCTGGCGGTACTTCCTCCAAGACGGACTTGTTTGTTCTTCTGCAGTCCATAGTATATTTAATATTCTTCACCAACACCATAATTCAAATGCATCAATTCTTTTAGGTTTTCCTTATTCATTGTCCAACTTTCACAAGTGTATCAGGCAATTGAGAATACCACAGCTTGGGTCAGGTGTACTTTAGTTGTCAAAGGGACATCTTTGTTTTGTTTTGTTTTGTTTTGTTTTGTTTAATATTGTGATTTGGGTGAAATTTTACAAAGCAGATTCATTTTACATTCAACTGTTCACACACATTTTGTTTTGTGACACTGTTTACATTCCCTGCAGCATAACAGCTCTCATTCCACTTTCTGTCTGTGATTACCCTTTCCCTGTGTCCTTCTTGCCTATCTATATACCTGTCTTCATGCCTTTCTCCCTGTGCAAATGGTGCCCTTCTGTTCTCCCATGGGTGATTGTTCTAACAAATGAATATCCCCTGGTGTAGGTGTTTAGCTTGTAGGCCTCTCTATTGTTTGACTGAGAGTTAAGCCACAAGAGTGAGTTCAATTCCACTGAACCCACTCCTATAGCTTCCAGCCAAGCAAAAGACAGGGATATGAGCTGAACATTTATATTAGGTAGATACACTCCTTGGAGAGATCAATCATGGGAGAATAGAAGGGCTATGCATGCATAGGGAGACAGCTCGGGGGGGGGGGCAGGAGTGCATGTGAGGGAAGGACACAGGGAAAAGAGAGCTGTTGCATTATGGGAAATTGCAGTCAATGTCATGAGACAAAGTATATGTGAACTACTGTATGGAAAATGAATTTACTCTGTAAACTTTCACCAAAATCACAACAAAAATTTAAAAAAATAAAAAAAGAATGAGTTCTATTCCAGGCCCAAAGGGTGACCTGTGACCATAGTTTCAGGGGTTTCACCAGTCTTTATCAGACCAGTAAGCCTGGTCCTTTTTTTTTTTTTTATGATTTTGAGTTTGTTCCACATTTTTCTCCCTCTATTCAGGATCTCCAATTTTGATCTTTTTCCAAGTGGTTGGCCTTTGTAGCCAGGCACCATCTAGTTCTCTTGGTCTCAGGGTCATATCGACTGAGGTTTGCATTGTCCATTAGTCCTTTGGACTAACTGTTTCCATGTGTCTTTGATTTTCTTCACTCTTCTTTGCTCTGGATGAGGAGAGACCAATAGTTGCATCTTAAACAGCTGTTTGCAAACTTTTAAGACCTCTGTGGCTACTCACTGAAGTATGATGTAAAACAATATTTTGTATACTATGTTGTGCAAATTGAGCTTGATGTACCCAGTAGCCATGGTCCCCAGTCCACAGACCAAACGACTCACTCTGTCAAGATACTTAGTTGTGGCTAAGAAGTTATCCTACCTTTGCCCCCTCTTAGCTCTAAACTGCAACGGACACTTTTATAGCATATACAAATACATATGTAGGAATATCCTCTGCCAAATCTATGTATGGTCCTATTGGTAGGACTGTACAATGGTACAACCATTGTGGAAAATGGTGTAACATTTCCTTATAAAACTGAAAATAAAAATGCCATTTGAAACAGCAATTCCATTACTAGGAATATATCCTAATGAGGTGAGAGACAGGATACACACAGACATATGCACACCCATGTTCATCACAGCACAATTCACTATAGCAAAGAGATGGAAGCAATCTAAATGCCTATGAACAGATGAATGGATAACCGGATTATGGTACATTCACACAATGGAATGCTATGCTACATTAAAGAATAATGAAGGATATGTGAATCATCTCTCAACATGGATGAATTTGGAGGACATTATGCTGAGTGAAACAAGTCAATTGCAGAAGGACAAATACTGTATGAGCCCATTGTTGTAAAAAGTCGAGGAAGTGTTTGCCTACGGAAGGGAACTCACTTTGTAGGTTACCAAGGATGGGAGAAAAGAGGAGGGAAAATTTCAGACTAGTTGGGGGCCACATGCTGATTTGGGTAAGGGAAGGGATGGTATGGAAAGAGTCTGTGACCAGCATGATAACATTGGGAAGAGTATACCAAAATGAGCACAAAAGATATAGACAACAGAGGCAAATACTAGTGTATGCAGAATACTGCATTATCACTAACACCAAACACCAGGCTACAGATAAATGCATAGACTACTGAGAAGATCAGATGGGGGTTGATGAACAGGAATGTACCCTATACCAATAATAGATTTAGCTGAAGATAATCTTGCATAGACACTGTTGTTGTTGTTGTTATGTGCCGTCGAGTCAGATCCAACTCATAGCGACCCCTCCTTGGGTTGCCGAGGCAGTATCACTACGAAAGTAGATTGCCCAACCTTCCTTTCGAGAAGTGGCTGGTGGGTTTGAACCGCCAGCCTTCTAGTTAGCAGTCAAGTGCCTTAGGCACTATGCTACCAGAGCTCCCACTAGTGATACAAAATAACCACAATCATTACAGAGGCAATAGAAGACAGAGTTGGGGTAATCCCTCAGAGACAACAAGACACGTTGGGAGAGAGAACAACCAGACCTGCTGACTCAGAACCATAGTATTGGGGGACACCAAGCTCAATTGGCACAACATTGTTCATAAAAATCTTGTTCTACAACCTACTTTTCTGAGTAGCAACTGCAGTCTTAAAAGTTTTCAAGCAGCCATCTAAGGTGCAGCTAATGGTCTCCTCTTGTCTGAAGCAAAGAAGAGTGAATAAAATCAAGGGCATTTGGAAACAGTTAGTCCAAGGACATGATGGACCAGAAAGACCTCCACCTTCACAACCCCAAGACCAGAAGAACTAGATGGTGCCCAGCTACAAATGCCAACCACTCAGGAAGAGATCAAAACTGGAGATCTTGGATAGAGTGAAAGGAAAAATGTGGGAAAAAAAAAAACTCAAAAACACAATAATGACCAGAATTACTGGTTGGATGGAGTCTGGTGGAACCCCCAAGACTATGGCCTTGGGATACCCTTTGGGCCTGGGATAGGACTCACTCCCAAGGACTGGCCTTCACCCCAACAGTAGAAAGACTTACATGCAGAACACCCAACTAAAGGTGATGCACCCACCTACTCTACAGAGATACACCCCTTGGAGCAATCGGCCATGGGACACCAGAGGGGCAGCATTCACATGGAAGGAAAGCTGCACAGACAGAAGTGCATAGTTAAGAAGGGCACAGGGAGGGGGATCACAAGGAAGGGAGGGGAGGAGAGTGGGCTAGGGTTGGGTTTGGTAATCAAGGCATGAAATGAAATGTACATGAACTGTTGAATTTAAAACAAATTCTGCTCTGTAAATTTTCACCCAAAGCACAATAATAATAATAATAATAACCTATGTATAGTCATGGTATATTCCCATTTGCCTATCCATACCTGGGATCTTCTTGCCTACCTACCTATATATCCACCTATGAATTAGTGTTTGCTGTTGCTGGTAATGCAGTTTTGAGTATGCAATACTCACTGCCCTCAAGTCAGATCTGACTCATAACCCCTCTTTGGGTTTCCAAGGTGGTATCACTACATAAGTAGATTGTTCAACCTTCCTTCAGCAGAGTGGCTGGTGAGTTTGAACCACCAGCCTTCTGGTTAGCAGTCAAATGCCTTAGGCACTATGCCACCAGAGCTCCCTGTGTATGCAATAGGATTTGCTTTATTGTCTGTACCTCTTGTGTACCTCCCTTATCTTCCTCTTCCTTAATGCTATTGTGCTAGTCACATGCTTTTGTTGTGTTGTTTTTCCCTTCCCAAAAGGGAAGAACATGCTCGGCATTTCTCAAGCTGAAAGAACTGAAGAAAAAATTTAAGCCTCCAGTTGCAATGTTGAAAGATTGTATAGGCAAAATATTGAATGATGCAAGACACATCAGAAGAAGATGGAAGGAATACAGAGTCACTGTACCAAAAAGAACTGGTAGATCTTCATCCATTTCAGGAGGTGGCATGTGATCAAGAACCAATGATATTGAAGGTAGAAATTGAAGCTGCACTGAAGGAATTGCCAAAGAACAAGGCTCCAGGAATTGACAGAATATCCATTGAGATGATTCAACAAATGGTTGGCCCACTGGAGGCACTCACTCAGTTATGACAAGAGATTTGGAAGACAGCTACCTGGCCAACTGACTGAAAGAGATCGATATTTGTACCTATTCCAAAGAAAGGTGATCCCACAGAATGTGGAAATTATCAAACAATATCATTAATATATTGCATGCAAGTAAAATCTTACTGCAGATAATACAAAAACGGTTGTATCAGTATACTGACAAAACTTCCAAAGGTGCAAGCCAGATTCAGAAAAGGATGTGGAACAAGGGATATCACTGCGGATGTCAGATGGAACTTGGCTCAAAGCAAAGAATAGCAGAAAGATGTTTACTTGTGTTTTATTGACTATGGAAAAGTATTTGACTGTGTGGATCATAAAAAATTGTGGATAACATTGAGAAGCACGAGAATTCCAGAACACTTAATTATACTCATGAAGATCCTGCACATAGACCAGGAAGCTGTTATTCGAACAGAACAAGGGGACAGTGCATGGTTTAAAATCAAGAAGGGAGTGTGCCAAGGTTGTATCACTTCACCACACTTATTCAACTTGACTGCTAACCAGAAGGCGGGCAGTTCAAACCCACCAGCCACTCCTCAGAAGGAAGGTTGGACAATCCTACTTCTGTAGTGATACTGCCTCAGAAACCCAAGGAGGGGTCGCTATGAGTCAGGGCTGACTTGATGGCACATACAACAACAACAACATTCAATCTATAAGCAAAGCAAATAATCCGGGAAGCTGGATTATATGAAGAAGAATGTGGCATCAAGATTAGAGGAAGAATCATTAACAACCTGCGATATGCTGACGACACAATTTTGCTTGCCGAAAGTGAGGATGACTTGAAGCCTTACTGATGAAGACTGAACACTACAGTCTGCAGTATGGATTACATCTCAATATAAAGAAAGCAAAAATGCTCACAACTCGACCTATAAGCAGCATCATGATAAATGGAGAAAAGATTGAAAAATTGAAGTTGTCCAGGACTTCACATTGCTTGGTTCTACAATTGACGCCAATGGAAGCAGCAGTCAGGACATAAGATGATGTATAGCACTGAGCAAGTCAGCTGCAAAGGACCTCTTTCAAGTGCTAAGGAGCAAAAATGTCTCCTTGAAGACTAGGGTGTGCCTGACACAAGCCATGGTATTTTCAATCACCTCATATGCAAGTGAGAGCTGGATAATGAATAAGGAAGACCAAAGAATTGATGCTTTTGAGTTGTGGTGCTGGTGAAGAATATTGAAAGCACCACAGACTGCTAAAAGAACTAACAGATCTGTCCTGGAAGAAGTGCAGCTGAAATGCTCCTTGGAAGGGAGAATGGCCAGACTTGGTCTCACTACTTTGGTCATGTTGTCAGAAGGAACCATTCCCTGCAGAAGGACGTCATGCTTAGAAGGTGGAGGGTCGACAAAAGAGGGAAAGGCCTTCAATGAGATAGATTGGCACAGTGGCTGTATAGGTTCAAGTATAGCAAAGATCATGGAGCTGGTGCAGGATCGGGCGGTGTTTCGTTCTGCTGTGCATAGGGTCCCTATGAGTCAGAAAAGACTCGACAGCACCTGACAACAACAACAGTAATGGATAGTATGACTGTTTCTCAGAGACAGGTACAGTGAGGTACAGTGACTGTTGAAACTTTGTATCTCCTGATTCTGGGTAAAGGAGCCCTGGTGGCACACTGGTTAAGTGCTCTGGTGCTAATTGAAAGGTCAGAGGTTCAAACCCACCTGCCACTCTGCAGGAAGGTGTAACAATCTGCTTCCATAAAGATAACAGCATTTGAAACTCTATGGGGCAGTTTTACTCTGTCCTACAGAGTTGCTGTGAATCAGAATTGACTCAGTGGCACACAGCAGCAACAATTTTAGGCAGAAAAGAAGAATATCTTTCTTTGTGAAAAGATGCATGTGTCTTGTTAGGTAAAGTATAATTTTTTTTTATGGTTGTAAAAAGTTCAAATATCTGTAGAAAGGAGTACATGAACACTGGATAGCCAAAGGGGTAACCTCAGACTGTCGATAAGTATTGCCCATCGGTTAACACCCATACTTCTATATACTGCTTTATGATATTGGGGCTTCTGTTCTGTCACTAGCTCCCTGTTAAACCAAACTCACTGTCATTGAGTCTATTCTGACTCATAGCAACCCTATATGATGGAGTAGAACTGCCCCCATAGGTTTTCAAAACTGTCATCTTTACCAGACCGGGTTGCCACATCTCTCTCCCATACAGCAGCTGGTGGATTTGAACCACTGACCTTTTGGTTAGCAACCAAGTACTTAACCATTGCATTACCAGGGCTCCTTAGCTCCCTGTTAGACTCTGACGATCTGAGGTTCTAGGGGAATTCGGCAAGACTAGAGGAGGAATAAGGAACGTGTTCCTTCCTAATGGCTTCCTGTTAGCTTCCTATTTCCTGTATCTATCAGCCTCCTTTGTTTGCCCCAGCAGTGGTAATTTGTTTCATAGAAGTAGCTGAGTATAGTTTGAAGTTTTTCCAATAAACCTCACTGTGCCCTCAGAGATATTAGTTCCAGCCATCTGGTACCCACCTCCTCAGACAGTTTGAATCTGATTTCCACAGGGCACCTCCTCAAACTCAGAGACACAAGCCCCAGTCAAACAGTTCCCTCTTCTCAGAGGTTTGACTTTCAGCTCTGTGGGTTCCCTGCTCCAAGAGTCTTTGTTTTAATAACTCCAAACTTTTCCCTTTTGTTTCCCCAGTTCTTGTGGTGGTAGCTGCTTCGTGCAGTTGCTCCTTTCATGAGAACCCTGTTGTTCTCTTTTTTGCTTTCAATTAACTAACAGTGTTTGTCAGCTATTCAATAGTCCTTTACATCAATTTTCTCTGTTTAGAATATCTGGCACAGTGTATGTCTCCTAATTAGACCCTGAGTGATATACCTCTTAAGGGGGACAAAACAGAAGCCCCAAGTTTGAATCTTGCCTTCACCACTTCTTCTCCACAAGACCTTAGACAGGTCTAAGCACAGCATACTTCACCTAACACATTATGCTCCAGCAACATCAGAATTGCCTGTGGCCCTCATACACCATGTGGTTTCTGCTCTTATGTTATCTATCCATTTCAGAAATTATGAGATCATCTCTTCAGACCAAAGATGAGTCATGAGGCTTGGAGCTAGAAAGATAGGTTAGGCCAGCCCTTGAATACACCACAAAGAGTTTGACTTTGTGCTGTATAGAAGATACTTTGAAAGATTTTAAAGCTAAGAGTGAGAAGGAAACAGCAGTATTTCTGGAGCTACACCTAAAAGCCATATGGGAATTGTGATGCTGTGAATTGCT
>NW_006921623.1:6093725-6098030 GCF_000298275.1 Orycteropus afer afer | reverse complement strand
CAGTGGCAGAGAAACAGTGGCAGGAGACCCAGCAGGTGACCCACTGAATACACTGAAGTGTGCTTCTGGATGCATAGAGCAAGAAAGCTGAATATCCTTGGACAGGAGGCTTTCTGGTGGAGTGGAATGTCTCTGGGTACTTACTGGCAGAGCTAAAAGAGCTTTGTAACACTTGCCCACACAAAAAATAAACCAAAGGGCCACAGGGCTGAGAAGCTGAGGGCCAAAAAGAGACAGGCCCGTGTGTACTGCTGACAGGAGGCTGTCCTGGTTGAGTAACAAGTAACTGTATCCTGAGTCAAGTAAAGAATGCCATGGGAGGGACAGTTGGTGTCAGAATTGGTTAAGAAAGAGTGGAAGGTGGGGGCATGTCTGACCTCCTCCTCATAGGAATCAACCTTTGACTAATGATATTGCTCATGATCATCCTCCCACTTGTGAAGTTAGAGGAGGTCAGATGTTAACCCCACACCATTTTTATAGTAATATTCTTCCAGCCCCAAATTTCCCTTCCACATTCTAACTTTCTTGTTGAGGAACCAAAACCAAACACACTGCCATCGAGTTGATTTGACTCATGGTGACCCATCCTTGGGTTTCCGAGGCAGTATCTCTACAGAAGTAGATTGCCCAGTCTTCCTTCTGAGGAGTGTCCCAAAAACTTTAGTGCTCTTCCTCATTCTCTTTAACCTGCCACTTCCCCTCTGAGAGCAAAGCATGTACCCTTTGGCCATCCAGAGGTCTCTCCACTCTCATTATCATGATCATCACTGCCACCATTACATTTTGTAGAGGCACAGAGTAGATGGAAGAAGTTTGGCCAAGGAGAGGCAAGATTGAGAAAGGAGAGGACAGAGGCTTATGGGACAGGAGGCTGGAAGAGAAAAACTGGCAGAAAAAGGAGAAGTTAATTAAAGGAGAGATGAGCCTCAGTGAGAATAGGGTGTTCTCATCAATAAGTGAACATAATGAATCCATTCAATCACTAAAGAGCTAAATGTATGTGCGGTGAAGACTGCCAGATGCTTCTCTTTTAAGCAGAAAACTATACTTTTTTTATTCGAGGACAAACTGATTGGCAACTTGATGCTGTAAATCTAATGGGACTAAAAAGTCTCGTAGGATAACTTTGTCCTTATTCTATCAGTTCCTTATAAAATAGTGAAAGGTGAAACTGAAGAAAGACTAATTATGGGGAAAATGTAAGTATAGCTTAAGGGCTGTCTTTTATAAGGACCACCAGGAACAGAAGGAAGGGATTTTAAATAAGCCCTTTACCTAGCCCCTATGATCCAAAAAAGGAGCTCTGGTGGCATAGGGCCTAAGGCATTTGACTGCTAACCAGAAGGTCAGTGGTTCAAACCCACCAGCCACTCTGTGGAAGGAAGGTGGAACAATCTACTTCCATAAAGATTTACTGCCTCAGAAACCCAATATGGGTCACTATGAGTAAAAATTGACCCAATGGCAGTAGGCTTTTGTTGTTGTTGTTGTTGTTTCGTTTTGAGTTATGATCTTAAAATTCTCATCCATTTAACAAGTATTTAAATGAGTCAGCACTGAACTAGATACTGGGCTAATAGTATTAAAACAGATAATGTGCCTACCTTCATAGAGATTACGGTCCAAAAATTAACATGTGTACATAATACAGTGCCTAAGGCATCTGACTGCTAACCAGAAGGCTGGCGGTTCAAACCCACCCTCCTTGGAAAAAAGGTTGGGCAATCTACTTCCATAGTGATACCACCTTGGAAACCCCAGGAGGGATCATTATGAGCTGGATCTGACTCAGTGGCAGTGATATATAATATAATACATAATACATAATATAAAGTGTTAAGTGCCCAAGAGATACAGCCATGAGGGAACACAAAAGATGGAGAAATGTCAATCAGCACTAGATGGGAAAAAAGTAGGAAAAGCTTTGTTAAAATGTGACTTTTCATCTGAGTTTGGAAATGTAGATAGAGTTTAAATACGTACGGAAAAAAAGGAAGAAAATCATTACAAGTAGGAAACATGGCATAAGCAAACCAGTAAACCACTTGCTGTGGAGTCGACTCCAACTCATCGTGAGGCCATGTATGTCAGAGTAGACTTGTTCTCTAGAGGGCTTTCAATGGCTGATTTTTTAAAAGTAGATCACCAAGTCTTTCTTCTGAGGTGCCTCTAGAAGGACTCAAGCCTCCAATATTTCAGTTAGCAGTCAAGTGTGTTAAACATTCGTACCACCCAGGAACTCCTGTGGCATAAGCAAAGGCACAGAAACAGGAAAACTCAGGGAATGTGTGGGGAAGAGTAAATAGGATTATTCAGATGCAGCATAAATTGTCCACCTCTCCATCTCGGACCCTCACAATCATTTCCTCAGACTCACCCCTCTAACGTTTCCATCTCTTGCTACTTACGCCTCTCCATCTCTACCCCGGGGAGCCATCAGAGGGAATTGAGGGATTTATGAGGAGCAACACTCCCTTCCTCAGATCAATGGTCAAAGATCAATAGCTATAATGCAGAAAATTAATCCATATTCATTAGAATAGAATTGAGCATATGATATTATAAAAATTCCCTTGGAAATCTATGAGAGAGAATTAAAGAGAGAGTTGTTCTAATGTTGCCACTATCTGCCAAGCCACATATTTAAGAAATTCAGGCAAGAGGAGCTCCTGATAATTTTCAAAGAAAGTTTAAAAGGTCCTTTAGGAACATAGTTATGTTTGCCAATCAGACACAGAGCATGTGGAGACAGAATAGATGTTTTCTTCCACATAAATTCAATGATCTAGGAAGTAGAATTGCCTGATTGAACACATGAGGTTTCTTCCAGTCCTAGAATGCTCTGACTTGCAATTCCTCCCTGCCATCACAAGGAGCCACAGATGTGCTTGAGACATATCAGTTGCAATCACTAATTCAGAAAATAGCTTTGGCTCTTAAAAGCCAATCCCCTCTCTTATCCCAAAGAGTCTTTGGTTGTTCTTGGAGCCAGACCCCCAGATCTCCACCTATCATCTTGTTGCCATTGAGTTGATTCTGACCAAAGTGACTCCATAGGACAGAGTAGGGTACCCAAAGGAGTAATATATTATGGAAGCAGACTGCCACATCATCTCCCATGGAGCAGCTGGTGGGTTCCAAGCACTGAGCTTGGGACAGCAGCTGAGTTCTTAACCAGTGCACCATAAGGGCTCCTTTCACCCATCATACAGCCTTGTAAAACAAGAACAGATACAAGACTCACAAGGAAGCTTTAGACTAAAGCATCTGTGATAAGTGAGGAAAATTCAAAGCCTGGTGAGAGTTCATCTGGATTCCAGTTTTGACTTCACTTTTTGCTCATTGTTGGGTGCTGGTAAGGGAATTCCAACACATAAAATCCCATATGATAGAGTAGAATTGCCCTGTAGAGTCTTCTTGACTGTAATCTTCATGGAACCTGATTGTCAGGTCTTTCTCCCATGGAACTGCTGTGTGGATTCAAAATACAAACCTTTCAGTTAGCAGCTCAGCACTTAACCAGTGCACCACCAGGGCTTCTCACTTTGTACTGACTGTGGGAAAGTCACATAAGTCTTCTGACACTCAATGTCTTTATCTACAGAATAAAGTCAATAATATAACAGTCCTACTTCAATAGGGTTATTATGAAGATTAACACAATGCATGGTGAATGTTTGCAAGCTGCATTGCTGTATTGTCCTAAACTCCCAGACTCATCCTTCTTGATTCAGAGGTCTTATACTGGGATCTGTTGATGGGGCCCATGGTATTCACAAGTATCCTGAAATTGTATGCCAAATTGCACATCTATGCATGTATATGCATTTTGGAGGAGAGAGGGCCCATGGTTATTAACAGATTTTCCAAGAAGCTTGTGACTGAATATAGCTTCAAAATTGAGAAATCCATCTCCATGCATTTGGGACCAGAGCCTTTTATTACAGCAAAAGAGACCTAACTTAAGCAGGAATTATTTTGATGAAGTATCAAAGCCACTAAGGAAAGTTGTAAAATCCTGGTGGTTATACACTTGAATGGTGAAGGTGCTGACCTACCTAGAAGCAAACGGAGTAGTCTTGATTACTTCTTGGTTTTGATAATGATGATGATGATTTGGGTGAAAGTCTACAGAGAAAATTAATTTCCCATATAGCAGTTCATACACATTTTGTCTCATGACATTGACTACAATTTCTCACAATGTAACATCACTCTTCTCACTTCCTCCCCATAGTTATCCGTTTCCTGTGTCCTTCTCTCCCATGCACTCTTGCCCCCTGAGCTGACACCCTGTGCATA
>NW_006921623.1:6086971-6092928 GCF_000298275.1 Orycteropus afer afer | reverse complement strand
GATGGCAAATAACAACAACAACAACAAGTTTGAAATCCAGACTCAGGTACAGGATGCTACCATACTCTCTTCTTCTAACCCAGGCTTCCCTGGCTTTTCCTTGGGGTCTTTGGAACCTTCCTATGGGGTGGGGTGGGAAGCAGAGAAGAAAAGATCATAGCCCCAGTCAAGACTGACCAATTGTTGGGGTTTTTTGTTTTTATTTTTCATCTCACTTTATTCCCCACTGATGCTACATGCAAACCCTGGACGCCCCTGATCAATGCTTTTCTAGTACCCTTATAAAATGGGGGCTTAGAGGATGATCTCACATCAGAAGGACATGAAGAGTTTCTTCTGTCCTCACCTCTGCCTCTGAGAACCCATCTTTCTCTTTTCCTAACAGAGTTCTGAGGTAGACACTTCATAAAATCTCCTAATTGGGACACCAGGAACGTCCTGCTACTGTGTATTCCAATGTGCAGTGTGAGGTGAGACAAGTGACTATACCTCACTAGACTGTCCCATCAAGTACTTTCCAGTTTCAACTTTCTACAATTCTCAGGGTACCACTAACTACTCTGGGTCTTTTTTCTTCCTCTGGGAAGAAGTATAGCTTTTTCTGGGAAACTGCCAAGCATTTAGGGGAGACAGAGTGGACAGAAATGACCACAGAGCTAGAGGGAATGCTTAAAGATTCCAACAACCATTCAGCACAGATTTATTGAGCATCTGTCATGTTCCAGGAACAATGCAAGCACACAGGAGAGATGGGCTCTGGCTAGATGAGCCCCTCTGCAGCACAGCTTCTGAGGACCTCGTACTCACGCTGTAAATCATTTCCACAAAGTCCTCCTATCTTTGTGGAATTTATTCCAGTTGTTTGATAGGTAGTATGCTAATTTGTGTAAAAGACCTACCCCACCCCCTACTAGACTGGAAATACTTTAAGGGCAAGGAAGTTCATACAAGTGTCCTACACATATTTGTTGAATTAAAACAGAGTTCATCCCCTGTCTTATATTACCACTTAAAGGTAACAGAGAGTAATGTTAACTAGGAATGGAACAGTGAAGATGCATAAAACTCCTGAAGAATTAAATGCACAGCTCTATTAAACACACATACATACATGCACTCATGAGCACACATGCCCTCATGTACACACACACACATACATTCAGAGGAGACTCTCGGCTCCCTGCCGCTTACTTAAAAACTCAGACTTCAAGAGATAATTAAATATTGATATCTTTACATCTCAGTATTTTCTTTTCAAATGCAAACAGCCCCAACAGGAGTCATCACTGGTACTTACTTAACTCCTTAAAAACATCCATGAGGGGTTTTATCCTTTTAAAATTGAGTTGTTAAGAGCAGAGAGATGCGACAGGATGAGGGGTGGGAATAGCCTATGTCTCCTGACAAAAGCCTGAGGGAAGCCCCAATTCATTCTCCTCGACTCAGCCTGGGATGGTCAGCTTTACACCTGACCAACTCTCTTGGACCTCAACCCAGCCTCACAGACCCCACCTCCCCCGTGGTCTAAAAAGGACAAATGGAGCTCTCTTGACAACTTCCCCCAACAGACACTTGAGCCCCCTGCAATCAGAGGTTTGGCAGAGTTGTGCAAATTGTGCATAATGATGTTCTCACTGAACAGATTAACACAGTGGGGGCACAGGACAGGAGCAAGCAGGTGCTGGCTACTAGGCCCCTGGCTCTCTGCTGAGCACCAAGAGGGTGGTGGTACTTCTGGTACCCATCATAAGTACACTCTTGCCTCTTCCTCAACAATCAATGCCAATAGCTCACCCTGAAAGGGACTCCAAGGTCAGGCTGGGGGGAGGGGGGAGATGACTAAGCCCTTCCACAGAGTTGTTTGAGCTAAAGGCAGGGAAGACAGCTTTCAAATGGCCCTGATCATATCCCTTTGATTCCCTGACATATGCATTCTTGTCCTTGTATTCTCAATTTCATTCCCTTCAGTTGCTTGGAAGTTAATTCTATCTTGTGTCCTTGCGTTCTCCATGGACCCTGTTCAGGGCCTTCAACACAATAAGTGCTCAGCAAATACCTCTTGGATAGAATTGAATTCCAAAATTACATGGTTAGAAAGCATCTTTGAAATAATTCAAGCATTCAACAAACATAGTCTGACTAAGATTCATGTGCCATGTACTGTGTAAATACCTGCATAGGGGTTCTAGTCTGGCTCCTTCAGATGCTTACAAATACATAAGTGTGTATGTGTGTGCTTTTTTTTTTTTTTAATAGGGAGATGGTCTATGGCTTTAATCAGCTTAGTTGGGTCATGACCCCTCCCAAAAAGAAAGTTAATACCTTTAAGTCTAAAGAGAAGACCAGCCATCATAGCCCAGTGTGATAAGCTTTGGGACAGAGGTTAGCACAAGATGCTTTGAGGAAGGTCCCACCTGCAGAGAACCAAAAACCAGCCCTGTTATCCTCAAGTCAATTCCAAGTCATGGCAACCACATGTGTTACAGAGTAGAACTGCTCCATAGGATTTTCCGGGCTGTCCTCTTTATGGAAGCGGGTTTTCAGGCATTTCTTCCACTGGGTAAGTTTGAACCTCCAATGTTTAGGTTAATAGTCAAGTACAACCCATTCTGAAATCAGGATCACTGGCTTACGTGGTAGATATTTCACTAATAAGAAAAATGAGGCTCAGTGAGGTTAGACTGCTTGTCTTTTGTCACACATCTCATAATCCGTAGAGCCAATGTTGTCATATAACTCTCTGATTCCAAGCTCGGTTCTGTTTTGGCTCCCTACCTCCCTGAGGCTGCCTTGTTATTTGAGAACACGACCCTGAACCCCTCATGTTCTCCCACGCACTAGGGGCCTGTCTTCCCATAAGGGCAAAGGAATGGGACCCCTGCAGTGGTAGGCTGGATTCTGAACAGCCCTGGAGCAGGCTTGGCATCCAGGCCTCTCTGTCCCCGGTGTGCACATCTTTGCATGCTTCAGCAGACTCTGTGGAGTCTATTTACCACATCTAAGACCAATTTCCTTCCCTTCAGTTGCTTTGAAGATAATTGAAGATACTTGCGTTGTCTGCCTAGGAATGTAAAAAGCCAGCTAATGCTGCAATCGATGCTCCCTGCTTAATGCTGCGCCTCTGCTCGAGCCCACCCTGAGTGCTATGAACGCAACCTTCAATGACGGCTTCGGCAGATCTTCCCGGTCGGCTACTTTGTTAATCAGAAACGGGCTGGGGGCTGCGGGGGCCCTCAGGATAATGGCAGGCAGATTGAGCTGTTAAGCCCGAATGAAATATTTAGTAGCACCATTTGCAGGATTCGGCCGGTCGGAGCGGTACTTTCAGCATTGCCTGGGCATGGGGGTGGGAAGGTGCCTGCCTTGAGCTCCTCAGGCTAGGGGCACTGATTAGCCTGTTCCAGCCTGCAATGATGGAGATAGCAGCAGCGTCAGTCCAAGCTGAGAAAACTCTGCAGAGAGGAGGGAGGCATCCAGGATGTGCCCTCCTGGTTGGCACAGGGCAGGGTGGGCCTTCATAGAGGGCAGCATGCCAGGCTGTGCAAAACCTGCACCTGCAATCACCCTAGGGTTTGCCCATCACCAGAAATTCAGAATTAGATGGGACTTTGTTGATCAGTATTACTTAGCTCCATCTAGTCCATTCCATATTCAGTATTTCAATCTCCTTGCTATCAGAAGAACTAGATGGTACCCATCTAGTGTCCCTAGCCTGAGAAGCTCAAGGTGGGCACCTTCCCACCCCTATCCCCAGGCAATGCTGACCATCTTGGTCAGGGTCCCAATAGATGGACCCTGATAGAACAGGAGAAAAAAACAGAACAGAACTAAAATTCTTAAGAAGTCTAGATTTACTGGACCAATTGAGACTAGAAGATCCTTTGAGACTATTGCCCTAAAATACTTTCTAAACCTTGAACTGAAACTATCCCCTGAGGTCACTTTTTAATGAAATGATAGTTTGGCACACAAAATAAAGGATGTTACCCATGAATACGATGTTCTATACTCTGCGGAAGGAAAATTGGGCAATCTACTTCCATAAAGATTTACTACAGCGGAAACCCAAAGGGAGTTGCTATGAGTTGGAGTAGACTAGATGGCAGTGAGTTTGTTTTTCTTTTTGTTTTTAATGAGATCAAAAGGTCAACAATTACTCTAAAGCAAAGATTTGAAGATAAGGGGGCAGGGAAACTAGAGTACTAGAAACAGAACAACCAGAATGCAAATAAAATGAATCTTGACACATTGTGAAAAATGTAACTGAACAATTTGTATAGAAATTGTCGAATGGCAACTTAATTTGCTGTGTAAACTTTTGCCAAAAACACAATAAAATATTATCTAGAAAAAAAATCTCTATAACACCTCATTCAAAATTGCCAACCAATGCATGAAAGCCTTCATTAATGAAGAATACATCATTGATGCTTACATGGCTTTATTGACATTTACACATCTTTCCATCCAACAACAGTAGAATACACATTCTTTTCAAATGTCCACAGAACATTTATCAAGATAAACCATAATCTGAAACATAAAACAAAGTCTTAATAAATCTTAAATGATTCAAGACATGCAAAATATGTTCTCTGACCACAATGGAATTAAATGAGAAATCCATAACAGAAGACTATCTGGAAAATCCCCAAATGTTTGGAAATTAAATCACACACTTCTAAATAATTTATGACTCAAAGAGGAAAACAAAAAGGAAATTAGAAATGAAATCAAAATCAATCATTTCCCTGTGGGGAAGTTCTGTTCTATCCTACTGGGTCGCTTGAGTCAGAATGGACTCAACTGCAACAGGTGCTGTTTGTTGAATTATAAATGAATTAATATGTAAAGACCTAAAATGTGGGGGATTGTATGTGAAAGGCAATCATAAATGGAAACATTAGGACCCATTAACAGTTACAAAACAAATCATTAATGTGTGGGATGCAGCTAAAGCAGTGTATAGAAAGACATTTATAATATGAACATCTATATTAGAAGAGAAACTTCAAGTCAATAATCTCAGCTTCCAACTTATGAAAAGAGAAAAAGGAAAGCAAATTAAGTCTAAAGTGAACAGAGGAAAACAATAGTAAAGATCAGAGAAAGAAATTAATAAAATAGAAAAATAGTAGATAAAAATCAGTGAAACCAAAAAATGTTTTTTTGAGATTGGGAAGAAAAAAAAAGATAATTAACTGGTCTGATGTGGGGGGATAAAAAGAAAAGACATAAATTATAAGTATCAAGAATAATATATAGAGAGAATTTTTCACTATAGAATCTAAAGATATTAAAAGACTAATAAGGAAATGTTATAATTAACTTTATGCCAGTACATGCAACAACTTAGAAGAAATGGACAAATTCCTTGAAAAACATATATACCAAAGCCGACCCAAAAAAAATGTAACTAAAATAGATCTATATCTATTAAATAAATTGAATTTGTAGTTTAAAATCTTCTCACAAGAGAAATGCAGGCCCAGATGGCATCACTGATGAATTGTACCAAACATTTGGGGAAAAATAATATCATTTCTACATAAAGTGTTCCAGAATATCTCCCATGAACTTAGAGGTAAAAATTATTAAAACAAATATATTTAGCAACTCTAATGTGCATTTATACACACACATACACACACACACTACATCATGACCAAGAATGCAAGGTTGATGAAACATTACTTTCAAAGATTAATCAATGTAATTCACCATATTAACAGATCAAAAAAGAGAAACCACATGATAAGCTCAATAAATGCAGAAAGAGCATTTGATAAAATCCAACATCCATTTCTCATAAAAACTCTCAACAAACTAAGAATCAAAGAGGACTTCCTCAACCTGTTAAAGACCATCACAAAAACTCATACTTAAAGAGAGTTTCAGGTACAGATGGCTTCAACAGTGAATTCTACCATACATTTAAGAACTAAATAATATCCAAT
>NW_006921623.1:6024530-6067723 GCF_000298275.1 Orycteropus afer afer | reverse complement strand
CAAAGAAAAATTATAAACCTTCACATCACAATAGAAAAGAGGACAAGCACAAAGAAGTCTGCACTTGTATGTGCCTTCTTAAAATATGTGAATCCTCCAAACAGGCTCATAGTGACAGATTTTGGTTTCTATCTTGATCTTGAAAGCCCCAAATTTTTGTGTGTTTTTTTGAGGGTTGGAGGGGTTTGTTTTTACATCAAATAAAAGCTACTGGTGACTTCCCATGTGGAGATAAAAAGCCGTAGTTCCAGAAAAAAAAAAATAGTAATAAAGTGTTAAGACAATTTCTAATTTTCAGATGTTAACATGATATTGTGGTTGTGTTAAAGACAGCCCTTATCTCTTAGAAGTACATTATTAAAGTATTTACTGATGAAATAATGTGATATCTAGCAAGGAGTAGGGAGGAGGGGAGAGTATAAATGAAAAAAGACTAGCCATGTATTGTAACTGTTGAGGCTGAGTAATGACCCATGGAATTTTTTAAAATCTTCTGTGCACCTTTTGGTGTTTGAATAATAAAAAGATGAAAAGAAGAAAAGACAGCATTCATTCATAAACATAGAAGCTATGCATAATCTGTATATAGCCAGAGAGAGGGTGAATTATTAAAGAACATGTTCTCATTACTCAGGTAGAGTACTCTGGCCTCCACCAAAAACTATCTGGCATCAAGACTGCATTCATGCCATATTAAAGGTCCTCAGGGATCCAAGTCTCAGCTAAGAGTCCAGATCGTAGGACTACTGCTTCAAGGAAGAAGACTAGTCTAGGGACCCCAACCTCCCACCAGCCTGGAGCAGATCCAAACCCCCAACTGAACACACATTCACTCAGAAGATGGAACACCAATAGCTGATCCATATTCTAGGAGTTCTAAAAAGTTGGAAAAAGAGGAAACTTCTTTAATGGGGAATCAGAACCTACCTTAAAAATGGCTTGCCCTTTCAGACCTAGAAGTAAGGTATCAGGGACAGGAATTCTTGGGGAGGTAGAAGGAAAGGGGAATGTCATATTGCCTTAGCTGGAAAGGAAATAACTGTTGGGGGTTCTGGCCAGAACTAAAGGCCCTGGTGCTCTCCACAGAGACCCTCGGACTATGTCTCAGACTTTTTCTCCTTGACTCTGGTCTTGACTTTCATCTGCTCTTCACCTAAAGTAGTCTGAGTATGACCATGCTTTAGTGTCTATTTTATCAGTTTTACCTTGATATTCTATGAGGCTAAGGTGTCCTATAACCTCTCTTGATTAATGGATAAAATTACCACTGGTTGAATTTTCAACAAACTTCAAGTACAGGTCAAAGACTTTAATTTCTTTTGGAGAGGGGTGTTAGGTAGAAGAGGTCAGTAAGGAAGCTGAGAGAACTCCTAAATGGGAAAAAAAAATTGCCACACTTCTTCACAAAAATTCAAGGGATTAGGCTATTACCTGAAACTTATCTTTCATTTTTGCTTTTAATCTAGGAGCAACATGGAACTTGAGGATTGATCAGTGACTACAAGCTGAGTCACGAGAAAAAACACTGCCCCAAAGAAATATAATGCAAGCTTCAAAGGAAAGGGAAAAAAAGACAAGGTAAAATAATATTTTTGATATCATACAATATATAAAAAATATTATTATTTTAGCATATTTTCTTTTTTTGTACTTGGTCTTTGAAGTCCAGTGTGTCTTTTATAATTAGGGCACATTTCAGTTCATGCTAGTCATATTATAAGTGCTCAGTAGTCACATATGGCTAGTGACTATCTTATCGGGCAAGCATAGTTCTAGAAGTCAAGGAGAGAACTGTTCTTCTTGTGACTGCCAAGAATGTTACAGCTGAGGGGTTGCACTTTCAACCTCAAGCTGCCCTAATGCCTCCAAAGTGCCCTGGAGAATCACTGGTAAGCTTGTTCTATTCAAGCCCTGGAACAAGATTGTAGCTACGTGAAGCAATATTGATAATAGTTAAGGAATTGGTAAAAATGGTATCCAACTGTTCTCAAGCTCTGTTTCACCCATCCTGAATGATGGTACTTGGCTATGCCAATAAAATTAAGTAATTTATATATTTAAAGTATAATTGAGATGCAAAGGTATGCTAAATATCTCCTTAAGGGTCCAACCACTTGACCATCTGATGGTGGTATATTCTAACTGCAAACAAAGTAAGCAGAAGAAAATATGACCACATCCCCAGGAGCAAAACTTGTAGCTCTAACCCTGGAAAACAAAATGAGTTTAGAAACATATGGAAAAGGCACATCTGGAAAAAATATATAACTGCAAATTAATTGTGGTTACAAAGTAAGGGGCAAGAAGTGGGATGATATGATAAAGAAGCCTAGGCTTTGGAGTCATATTGCTTGTCCTTGAACTATCTCAAGTCTCAATTTCTGTCATCTGCACAATGGGGTAATAATATCTGCTTCTCATGTGTTAGAAGGATTAGTGAGTTAAAACAGTGCCTAGCAAGTATCTTACCCAAAGTAGACGCAGAAAGAAAAAAAGCGTCATTTCATTTTTGTCATCAATAAATATTTGTTTAACAGCACTGAATAGCAGACCCACGACCCATCTGTCAGTTTGTTGTACTGTGGTAGCTTGCATGTTGCTAAGATGCTGGAAGCTATGACATCAGTACTTCAAATAGCAACAGGTGGAAAGGTTTTAACAGAGCTTCTAGACTAAAATAGACTAAAAAGAAAGGGCTGACAATCTACTTTGAAAAATTAGCCAGTGAAAACCTTATGGATCACAACAGAACATTGTCCAAGTCACTTGCTTTGGATACTTCATCAGGAAGGATCAATCACTGGAGAAGGACATCACATTTGATGAAGTAGAGGGCCAGCAAAGGTGAGGGAGACCTTTGGTGAGAAGGATTGGCACAATAGCTCTAACAATGGACTTTAACATGCTGGAGACTGTGAGAGTGATGCAGAACTAGACAGTGTTTTGTTCCATTATACATAAGGTCACCATGAGTTGGAGCCAACTTAACAGCAGCTAACAAAATATAGCAGACATACAAAGAGTTATTAGTGAATATCACTCAGAGACTCATCTCTAAGACAGGTTTCTACTCAGCTTTATGGCCCAAGACTTAGAACTGTTGTTGAGTTCTACTCACTTATAAAATCTTCCAAAGCAAAACATTAGCCTCAGAAATTTAGCCTTGTCTGATCTTTTGACCATTATTTTGGCCTTTAATAGACTTTGTACTCAAAGAGAAGATAGAAAACTTCACTGAGGGCCTAAGAGCAGATGTGGGCATATGTCCAGATCACTCAAGGTGCAGAATCCAGGCAGGCCCAAAATTATAGAAGTGAAATGATAGTGAAACACCTACCAAAAAATCCTCTTTGTGACTTTTTGAATCACCTCTATTTCCCTCATCTCTCCCCACCATTACTTTGGAGTGCTCCTGTCTTCCCAAGCTTTCCAAAGCTGAGCAGGGGACCACAGTGGAAACTTCAGAGAACTTCAGTGGAAGGAGAGGTCTTGAGCAAGGGAATATGTTCTCAATGTGTAGGTATGTACCTATTAGTATCTATATGTGGATTCAAGCACTAGCAAGTAGTGGTTAGCTGTTAATGTGCACAGCTTTATATTTTTGCTGTTCCAGTCCACTTGGAATCACAGTGACAGCTCCATTCACTCCCACCTCCTTCCCTTTTCCAGCATCTGTGTTTCACTACAATGATCACCTCTGCTCTTCTGGAGCACATCTACAGAGGGCAAACCAGGACTTTGAGATTCTCCAGATTTGTCCACCTGCTAACAAGTCATAGGTCAATGACAGCTCCTAGGGCCCTGCATCCCACATGTGGTGGGTGCTTGCCTGTGAGACCACCAACAAGGACTTGTTGCTGTTGTTGTTCTTATGTGCCGTCAAGTCAGACCCAACTCATAGTGACCCCACCTTGGGTTTCCAAGGCCATATCACTACAGAAGAAGATTGCCCCATCTTCCTTCCGAGGAGTGGCTGGTGGGTTTGAACCATCAGCCTTCTGGTTAGCAGTCAAGTGCTTTAGGCACTACGCTACCAGAGCTCCTAACAAGGACTTAGTACATGCCAATCCTCCCACACTAGGCATCAGGGGTACCCCACAGAAAATAAGACCTAGTAGAGAGACAACCAAGAGACAATTAGGGGATGATGAGAAAGCCAAGATCCTAGGGGACATAGAACTGCCTTTTATTGAGGCAATCTACTCCCGTAGTGATAACAGCTCGGAAAGCCAAGGAGGGGTCACTATGAGTCAGATCTGGCAGAGTGTTGCGTTTTGTGTTTTTACTGTGTGTCTAAACACTGTCTTACACGTATTGCTTGGTTTAATCTTCAGCACAGCTCTATGAAATAGAATTATGATCCCATTTTACAGATGAGAAAATTGAACCAACCCACAAAACAGAAGTAATTTGTCCATGGTCATCCCTACAGTATATGGCAGAGCCAATATTAGAAACCAGTTCTCTCTGACTTCACTGATTTTTTTCACTACAAATAACTCCTGACATTTGCATGGACACCTGCCTGCTTTCTCTACCTGGCAAGTGAATGTATCTGAATAATTCAATAGAATGGGACTGATGTAGCATTTCTTGTGGAATTTTCCTTCCCTCTGTGGGAATCCTCACTCAGTTAAATCCCTCGACCTTTGTAATTCTCCCCCTAGTACTAGGTCTCATGCACAAAGAACATTCAGCCGCTATGAGAATTTCACCCTGCATCTGTCGAGGAGCCTTTGGGAATCTTCCTCTCCTTCACACTATGCAGTAGGGCTGGAGCATCTGGGATTGGCTACAGCCCAGCCTGGAAGCTAAACTACCTGTGATCCAACGCTTCTCAAATCTGAGAAGCTTACAGTTGGCAGTGGCCTTCAAGGTGATCTACTTCAGTTCCCCAACTAAAGTTGAGGTCATCTCCACAGGGATTCCGACTGCCTCTCACTCTCCTTTCCTTCTTAAGAAGTTTCCTAGCCTCTGCCTGACCAGCTGTCTCCAGTGATCAGGAACTTTCCCTCTCCCCTGGGAGCCTACGTTACCTTTGGTCAGCACCAAAAGAAGAAAGTTCCTCCCTGTATTGAGCCCACTGCCATTTTCCTGAGGCTTCCACACTGTCCTATTTCTACCCTTCAGGCTGTGGAGAACAAGTGTGTCCTCTCTTGCTCACAACCAGCCCTTAGACATCAGAAGACAGTTACAAAGCTGCTGCAAGTCTTTGCACCTTCAGATCAGGTATCTTTATTCTCTTCAGCCATTTCTCATAAGACTCATCTTTTATCTTCTCTTCCAGCTCCACCACTCCCACTGAATGTTGTCCAGCTTGTTCTAGTCTCTCTCAGTGTACTAAGCAATGGGATCATTATTTGCTGCAATGCTCTCCTCTCTCCTCTCTGTATCTGTCTCTCTTCATGTTTTTCTCTTTCTCCCAGGTTCATCACAGCGAAAAAGTCAAAGCAAGTCCTAGCACCTCATTCCCAGACATTCCCATAGGACTTGGGTAGCCAATTTGTCAGTCTCCATGAAAGGCAGAGCTGGGCCTCTTCCTCTGGGCCCCTTCCATCACTTTTCAGAAATTTAGCCTCTAGACATTGCTAGAGGAGATGGGTACATACAAACAGAAACATGGTAAATTGCCAGGACTTTGGCAGGACTCTTTGGATACTGCTGTGGAGCAACCTGTCTTTTCAATCCAACTGTCTCACCTTCATTCAAACACTATGAAATAGTCCAAAGGACTATGCAAAACTGCCATGTCAATTTCCCCTAGAGCTGGGACTGGACAGTTTATTTTGAAAGACAGCACCTCTTCCTGTCCAGGGCCCCTTCTCCTTCTTGAGACACTATAAATGGGAGCGCTTAAGTGAAACAGCAGGGACTTGGACTAGAAGATGAGAAAACACTCTTGATTACAACCTGAGATGCTCAGGCTCATGGTAAAATCATCTAAGGACACTCAGGAGGCTGTCCATGGCCCACAGTTAAGAGAGAGTACTTCATTGCCCACATACTTTGGGAAAGCCCCATCAGGCCCAAAGGCCAAAGGATTTAATCATCTAGAAATCCAGCTTGAACCCACAGATAAGTGGACATTCCTGCTCCCTAGTGACACACTTGTCCTACAGGAGTACATGAGAGGCTGGGGAAGTACAAGAAGGGGCAGGCTTCACTTCTCCTGTAGCCTAGCGGTGGCATCACCCTAGTTCTGGCTAAGTTTGCAGGAGAAATATCTAGGGAGGTAAGAGGGGTGTATCTATGAGCAGAAGAGCCTGTGGTATCTCTGCCTGCTTTACTTATTTGATATGCTGTCTAAGACATGGTCCATGTCCCAAATACATATCATACCCTGGTGATGGGCATTCAAAAAAACTACATGAAATAGAGAGTGAGGTGTAGACTGTGTAGGGAGTTAATCAAATAGTAAAAACTGAAGGGGGGGGTCTAGAGAAAGTAAAGTCTTCAAGGAGGACACATGTGGGAGATCTAATTGATCACTGAAGTAAATACATGGGCTCTAATAATTCCAGTCATGCTGGCCTAGGAGAGGGCTGTAAAGGTAAACACTCCCCCTGAAAGGTAGCCTCAGATCCATCCACCTACCTCCTTCATACCTCCAGCTGATATACCCCAGTTCCAGGAACACAGGCCCTGGGAACATTGTAAAGCAAGAAGAAGCTTTCTTCACTTCCTACAGTATGTCTTTATGCATCTTCCTTTCTATAGCTCTAGGTCTCCCTCTTACTAAATCTCATTTCATGTTTGGTGAAGCATGTTGTTGTTGTTGTTGTTATGTGCCGTCGAGTCAAACCCGACTCATAGCGACCCCTCCTTGGGTTTCCGAGGCAGTATCACTACGAAAGTAGGATTGCCCAACCTTCCTTCCGAGGAGTGGCTGGTGGGTTTGAACCGCCAGCCGTCTGGTTAGCAGGCAAGTGTCTTAGCCACTATGCTACCTATACTTCACCAAGCCTATACTTGGTGAAGTATAGGATCTACAAAAATGAGGGGAACCACAATAGATGGACTGACCCAATAACTGTAACAATGGACTCAAACATATCAATAATCATTAAGATGGAACAGGACCAGGCAATCCTTCATTCTATTATCATAAAGTCATCATGAGTCTAAGCCAACTTGATGGCAACTAAACAACAACAATAGCAACCTGGTTCCAAGTGCCCCGGTACTCATCCTCCAGCTAAAATCGCTCAAGAAAGGATCTGAAAAGATCAGTAAATTCACATGGATGTGGCACCCTTTTAAAGAATATATGCATTAAACCAATGCAAAAATACTCAAACAATGGAATCTTGGGTATCAAGTTGTTGTTGTCAAGATATGGGTAAAAACAACAACAGTTGTTCTTCAATAAATTCCAACTCATGAAGACTCGTGCATCAGAGTAAAACTGTTTTCAATGGCTGATTTTTCTAAGTAGATCATCAAGTCTTTCTTCTGATACACTTCTGGGTGGACTTGAACCACCAACCTTTAGGTTAGCAATTGAGTCCATTGACATCACACAGGGACTCCAGGATATAGGTAGGGGAAGTATTTCTGGTTCCAGACAGTAGAAGAAGATTCTTTCAAGATTCTGCAGGCCCACTGGAGGTGGCTGCCTAGTCTGATCCCCATGAGGCTCTCGCTACCTTTGTAACCCCAGAAGCCTGGCTCCTGGAGCTGGGAATCTCATCAAATAATAGCAAAAGGACCAGCTGTGTCCCCTGTTCTCCAATTCACAATGTGATTCATGGCAAGGGTTTACACACAACCATAGAAATCCCTGGCTGAGTCCTATCCCCATACAATTACAGATTCACTATGTGATACTGGCATAGTACCTATGGCATTTCACTGCTAACCAGAAAGCTGGTGGTTCAAACCCACCAGCCACTCCTCAGAAGGAAGGTTGGGCAATCTACTTCCTAGTGATACTGCCTTAGAAACCCAAGGAGGGGTTGCTCTGAGTCAGATACGACTCGATGGCAATGAGTTTTAGTGAGATGTGATACTGGGAAAGTTTCTTACCCTCCTTGGCCTTGTGGTCTCATCTATAAGAAAAAGACTTGAACTAGATTGTTCCTAAGCCCACGTCCATTATGACATTGTGGTCACCTTGATCTCTGGGCTGCAGCTCACACCTGCCTCTTGTAGGAATGTTGTATTCACCTCCCTCCATATCTTCTCTCCCCCATGAACTACATCTCCTCCTTCATTAAAGAAAAAAAAAAAAAAAATGATTCAGAAGGTATACGCTTTTTTTCTGGCCTTTTCTTTGCAGGCACTTTGGAGATGCCTGGAGTGACAAGAAACAAGGTTGTCAAAAGAGAACTTCTCCAATAAATCAATTGGGTATTTTTCTCCTGGTCTAGAATGAGAAGAGAGAGGAAAGGAAATGCCAGAGGTTGAATCTGATACCTATAATGCAATTAGGTCACAATTTGAACAAGCATCCAATCTTGGGTCTAGACTTGGGCAAGATACATGGACAAAAAGAAGCCAGGATCATGCATTGCTTTCTCACTAGCCTGGGCTGCACCAAATCATTTTGATTGGAAATTAGAGATGGCTTGGCAGAAGGACTGACAAAGGGATTCAAGTTTCAGACAGAAAGATGGACTAGCTGACCTCTAAGGTCCCTTCCAGGTCTGATATTCTATGGCAGGTGGTGTGCAGGTAGTCATTTCTCCATGCTGGACCATAAGGGATCCCTGAAATAGCTGTGATGTTCTCCTTGTCCGCCTCTGCTCAGAGCCCCACACGAGCCAAAGGCTCAGTTTCCAAGGCTGGATGCCCATATGGGTCACCAACAGCATCACCACACCTACCCACTACCACCTTCCTCTGCACACACACTCAGATTCCTATTTATGGACATAAGGGCACCAGAGAAACAGCCATTTCTATGCTAACTGTCCATGTGTGGCCTGAGGGTTGGAAAATGAAACTGCCCAGAAATCAGAAGAGCTATAGTCCCTCAGCCCTCCAGGCCATGATGAACCCATGCCACCTAAATCTGACCTGGATTTGAGCCCTGGCCCTGGACACTGGGGGCTCGTCAGGCAGTAAGGAAGGGCCGTTGGCCCTGGAAACCATTGAGTACTGTGATTCCACTTAGAAAACTGCTGTGCCCAAGAGGGGGGGGAAAGTTTGACCCCATTTGCACAGTCACTGTGGCACAGAGCTAACCTGCTCTTGTCCTCTCCTTGTCAAACTGACTCTCTGGGAAGAGACAGGCATGCTCAATGGAAGAAGCATGACCAATATTCAGGAGATTGGGTTCTGCCAGCTGTGTAACCTTACTGCCTAAATTATCCCCTTCCATTTCTCCATAAGAGGGTTAGCCTATCTTACCCCAAAGGCTCTTCCAACACAGTATCTCCTAAGAGGACATCTCAAAGACCCATTGACAGTGAGGTACACATGAATGATAACACTGAAGTATTTCTTCTTCTAATGCACTTATATTCTAACAGGGAGAAAAACTTCTATCAGAAGGAATGAAGAGACAGTGACTGAACTTCAGGTGGGAGAATAAGCCAGCTAGGCAGAGATAAGAGGTAAAAGATGACCTCTGACAAGGGTGAAGGATTTGACCTAGAGTAGAAATTGAAGCTCACTATTTGGCTTAGTCTTTCCCAAAAACTGGCAGAAAGGAAATGGTCGTTAGCCTAGGACATCTCTAGGAGTGGAGAAAGCAATATCCCCAGGTGCTTATCCACTCCCCACTCAGCATCAGCCCTGCTGCTGCCTGAGAGTCTGTTGGGAACAAAGGGGTCAGCTGCTTCCAGACAACACCATGACCTGGAAGGTAGGGAGGGAGGGATCCTGCAAATCAAGTTTTGTAAACCAGGAATGTTTTTTTTGTTGTTGTTAGCTGCCATTGAGTTGGCCCAAACTCATGGCAACCACATGCACAATGAGATTAGACCATTGTGATTCATAGAGTTTTCACTGGCTAATATTTGGAAGTGTATGTCAAGTTTTTCTGCCTAGTCTTTCTTAGTCTATAAGCTCAGCTGAAACTTGTTCAGGATCATAGCAACACACAAGCCTCCACTGTGGCTGTGCTCGAGGTATATTATCCAGGAATGGAACGTACATCTCTCCCATGGAAGGCAAGAATTACATCACTGCCCCCACATAAGGGATGCTAGATTAAAATAAACACTCAGGACACCTTAAAGGATAGAAGTTTAAAAAACAGTATATGTAACCCAGGAGAGCAGGATGGCATACCCAGGGGAAGCACAACCTACTCATTTGTTACAGTGACTAAAGAAAAAAGGAACATGAACATGATTCATTATATGTGATACATGAGACTCTGGTCTTCTACGTACTTCTGGCTGCAACACCTAGGAACCCTGCCCAGCTGGCAGTAAATAGTACACAGCCTTATCCCTCTCCACTGCCTCCTTGTGTAGTACAAGTCCCTGCCTCCCTACCTTCCAGGCCACAGCATTGTCTGGAAGCAGCTGACCTCTTTGTCCCCAACAGACTCTCAGACAGCAGCAGGGCTGATGCTGAGTGGGGAGTGGAAAGACATCTGGGAATAGTGCTTTCTCCACTACTAGAGTTGTCCTAGGCTAACGACCATCTCTTTCTGCCAGTATTTGGGAAAGACTAAGCCAAATAATAGGAGTTCTGGTAGCATAGTGCCTAAGGCACTTGACTGCTGACCAGAAGGCTGGCGGTTCAAACCCACCAGCCACTCCTCGGAAGGAAGGTTGGGCAATCTACTTCCCTAGTGATACTGCCTCGGAAACCCAAGGAGGTGTCGCTATGAGTTGGGGCCGACTCGATGGCACATAACAACAACAACAACAACAACAAGCCAAATAATATCCTGTCTGAATGAATTATTTTACAGATTACAAATTTCATCCATACTCATTATCTCATTTAAATTTTGTTGCATTTTACAAAAGAAATTGAGATTCAGAAAGATTAAAAGACTTGACCAAGATCAGACATTCAGTACTTGGACTTGAATCCAGGACTCAAGACTCTACATCAGAACACTTTTCACTGTACCAAAGCTGCTGAGTTGGGACAGAAAGCACAAGACCAGCCACCAGCTTGTGAGCAGGCATTAGTCAACTCCCCCTTGGCAGGAGGGCAGCCAGGCCAGTGCTGATGGAGGCCCAGGAGCCCACGGCATGGCGGGGGAATTTTACCGCAAAATGGAATAGGCCGCCAGCATGCTCATTACCCAACCTTATTCCATCTCATAATAAATGGAGCCCCCGGAGGGCCAGGCATGATGGGGTGGGGTGAAATGGGGAGCGAAGACTATTACGGGATTTTAACCTTCATCTTCTCTTTCCGGGCCTCTGGAACAGCTGTTCGACAAAATGGATCTGTGCAGACAATCATTTTTGCTGTATTACTTAATATACAGTTGCTCTCGGCAAGAGATATAATTGACTTGCTTAACTAATCAATCTTTCTATAAGCATAGCTGCTTTTCCTCTCCCACTGGGGGAGGGAAGCAGAGGGAGGGGAAGAAAAGAGAAATTGCAGGTAGCAACCTTTGGCATGAATTACAGAGCTCTAACACCCAGATGAGGTTTCAGAACCGGGAGGCAGACACTTATGCAAAGCATTCCCATCAAGGTTCCTTCTTGGTCCAGATGTGGCCAATGGTGGCCTGGAATAATAGCACTGGTATGAAATGGAGGCACAAGTGCCAACAGAGGTAAAAGGAGCTGTGGCCTAGACAATCATTAGGAAAATGAGAATAAAAACCACAATGAGGTGTCACTTCACACCCATTAGGATGGCTATAATCAGGGGAAAAAAAAAAGGAAACTAACAGTTGTTGGCAAGAAAATAGAGCTCTCATGCATTGTTGGTGGGAGTATAAAATGGTACAGCCACTATGCAAAATAGTTTGGTAGTTCCTCAAAAAGTTAAATATAGAATTACTACATGACCTACTCACAGGTTTATACCCAAGAGCCTTGAAAGAAGGAATTCAAACAGGTATGTGTATGTCAGTGTTCATTGTGAAAATAGCCCAAATGTGGGAACAACTAAAGTGTCCATCAACAAATCAATAGAAAACAAAATGTGATATATTCATACAATGGAGTCTTACTCAGTCACAAAGGGAAACGAAGATACATGCCACCACACAGATGAACCTTGACAACACAATGTTGAGTGAAATAAGTCAAACACAAAAGGAAAATACTGTGTGATCTCACTTGCACAAAATATCTAGAATAAGCAAGTGTATACAAATCAAAGTTTTTTAGTGGCTAACAGGGGCTGGGGACAGGGAGAAATGGGAGTTATTGCTCAAAGGGTTCTGAAGTTCTGTTTAGAGTGATGAAAACTTTTGAAAATGGGTAGTGGTGGTAGTTGCACAATATGGTGAATGAAATTAATGTCATTGAATCGTATACTTAAAATGACTAAAGTGGCAAGTTTTTACTATATATGTGTGTGTGTGCATGTATGTGTGTGTGTGTAACCAAACCCACTGCCACTGAGTCAATTCAGACTCATAGTGCCTCCTATTGTGTTTCCAAGGCAGTAAATCTTCACGGAAGTAGATTGCTCCTTCCATGGAGCACCTGGTGGGTTTGAACTGCCAACCTTTTGGTTAGCAGTCAAATGCCTTAGGCACTGCACCACCAGAGCTCTCGATAGATGATACATAGCTAGATAGATAGATAGATAGATAGATAGACATATATAATTACAATATTTTTTTAACTAAAATGTATTTCAAGAGAAGGGGTCCCTGTCACCTGATGCAAGATCTCTCTCTAGAGAAGAGGCACAAGATCCATCTTTTGTCTCATTCAATGTCTTTATCAATGGCATGAATGAAGTTTGAGAAAGGATGATTACATCATCTGTATATGACAAAGTTCAGAGACATTAATTCTATGGTGGACCCAGAATCTGACTATCCCAGCAGTCTAGAACACAAGCCAAAACCACAACAATGAAATCTTGGAATGTTAAGTGTAAAGTCTACATTTAGGTCCAAAGAACCAATTATACAAATATAAGATAAAGGATCTCTGGCTTGACAGAGATCTGTGAGAAAAAGACCTTGGGGTTTCAGTTGACCACAAGCTCAATATAGGTTCACAGTGACTAAGAAGATAAAGAAAAGTGGCTATTGTTGTTTTTAAACCAAACCAAACCCACTGCCGTAGAATCAGGTCTGACTCATAGTGACTCCTCCTTGGGTTTCCAAGGTGATATCACTACAGAAGTAGATTTCCCAACCTTCAGATCAGACTTATAGTGACACTATGTACAACAGAAATAAACACTACCCAGTCCTGTGCCATTCTCATAATCATTGCTATGATTGAGCCCATTGTTGCAGCTACTGGGTCAATCCATCTCATGGAAGGTCTCCCTCTTTTTCACCTGACCCACTACTTTGCCAAGCATGATGTCCTTCTCCAGACACTGGTCTCTCCTGACAACATGTACAAAGCACATGAGTTGAAGTCTCACCATCCTCACTTCTAAGAAGCATTCTGGCTGCACTTCTTCCAAGACAGATTTGTTTGTTCTTCTGGCAGTCCATAGGATATTCAATATCTTACCCACTGACTGGCATCAAGTCAATTATGACTCATAGTGACCCTTTAGGACAGAATGGAACTGCCCCAGAGAGTCCCCAAGGCTGTAAATCTTTATGGAAGCAAACTACCTCATCTTTCTCCTCAGGAGGGGCTAGTGGGTTCTAACCATCAACCTTTTCATTAGCAACTGAATGCTTTAACCACTATGCCACCAGAACTCCTTTCAATATTCTCTAAAGTGCACAGTTAGAAAAGAGAAATAACAGCCCCTTTGTAGGCCACCCTGGTCAGGCCTTATATGGACCATTGTGCTATGTGCTTACTACCTCATTTTTTAAAAAAGAGCAGAAGAGAGTGACCAGAACACCAAAGAGTCTAGAAACAATGGCAAAGGCTCTGGGAGTTTTTCACCCCAAATGAACAAATGAGACAAGCTAACTCTTGGAGGAAAGAGGAACTGAGGTCTACCTGACAGTATATCTTAGAGGCTAAAATCGCAGACTCAGGGGCCAGAACTACCTGGGTTCAAATCCCAGCTCCACCATTTACTAGGTGAGTGACTTTGGGCAAATTTCTCAAGTTCTCTGTACTCCAATTTTTTCATCTATAAAGAAGGAATGACTCTTACCCCATAGGATCTGGTGAGTTAATAGACGTGAAAAGGTGTTTGAAGAGTGAGGCACAAAGTAAACACTCAATGAATGATGGCCATTATTATGTGTGACTGTACAAGGCAAAACCAGGACATACATGCTAGAAGGTACCAAATGGCATATTTATATTCAATGGTGCAAGATTATAAGAACCAGAATTGCTGCCTACATGGTATGGAAGGCCTGTGAGGTGGGAAGTTCTGGGTTATTGGAGGTGTCAAGCAGGCTGAATGCCATGGACATGACTTCTGAACTGGATGAAAATCTTGGTGTGATCCAAGGTCCTTTCAACTCTGAGATTCTCCCTTCCTTACCCCTTTGAGGATTAGGTCAATTTTTTCCTTTTATAGGGGGAATGTAAGAAAATGAGCTTCAACAGGATTTCAAACTCTGTTTAGAGGGGCCTCTAGACCCTGCTGAGACTCCCTGCAGAGGCTTTGAGCCCCTGTTAGAACAGAGACAGGCATGCCTCACACAAAGAGAACACCATTAAGCCTCTGGGTCAGTGGGCCTGGCGTTCTGAGTGCTCCGCAAGGAGGGAGATGGTGCCTTTAGTAAGCACCCGATCCCTGAGAGCAGACTTACGTCTTGGCCCCTAAGTGATATACAAGAACCAGAAAGGGGTGGATGCCAGGGGGATTCAGAGGGAGATCAGAAATGAGATTTAATTGCAAGAGCCACCAAATTCCCCTGGGAAAGGGATTTCCCCGCCAGGTCTGAGGGTGACATTTCAGGAAGTCCAGGGAAAGGGGCTCATTTTCTACTCTTGTTTGCAGAGGAACAGCCTTGGCCTAGCCAGAGTCCCAGTGAAATGCACCAAGAGGAGGCGTTGATTGAATTAATTACCCAGAAAAGGGTGCCAAGTGAAAGTGGCTGGACTCCTGGTGGCTATAGTTGGCAAATGCTGTCTTAGGTTTCACTTTGCTTTGTGCCTTGGCTTGGAATTAAGAATAATGACTTTAACACTCTCTCCCAGGGTGACCTTGGGCCAAGCTTCTCCATTTCATTGTGCCTCAACTTCTATATCTACAAAAGGAGGGGCTGTGCTGGTAACCCTGAAGTACCCCTTCCAGTTCTAACAGAGTTTGCTAAGAAACCTCATAAAAAAACAAACTCACTGCCTTTGAGTTGATTTGGACTCATAGCTACCCTTTTGGGTTTCCAAGGCAGTAAATCTTTATAGAAGCAGATTGCCCAGTCTTCCTTCCATGGAGTGGCTGGTGGGTTTGAACCATCAATCTTCTGGTTAGCAGTCAAATGTCTTAGGCACTACACCACTAGAGCATATCCTGGTGTTATTTAACTCACCCAAAAATCCATTGAGGTAGATGGACTAAATTCTACAGTTTACAGAAGAGGAGATCATGGGAGAGGTAAGTGACTTACCTGGAGTCACACAGCTAACAAGGAGAATAAATGGTATCAAAGCCAAGTCTTCTGGAGCCCAGAAGATATGTATTTTTCTCATCCCACCAA
Organism: Orycteropus afer afer; assembly: GCF_000298275.1. Lineage (NCBI taxonomy): Eukaryota > Metazoa > Chordata > Mammalia > Tubulidentata > Orycteropodidae > Orycteropus > Orycteropus afer. The sequence goes on along the minus strand of NW_006921623.1, from coordinate 6,052,038 downwards.
GGTACCTCTTCTTCACACCACATCCTGCCCCCCCCCACCCTGGTTCAGGGGCAAGAAAGGAGTCTACTGACCAAGACTGTTGAAGGCCAAGGCCAGCTCCTCCCCATTCTCCAAACTGAAGCTGGGAATTGATCCTTGATGGAGGCGGCTTCCTGGCCCTAGCTAGAGGATTGATCAGCATTTGATGCTGTAAACTCACATCACTGTTTTGGCACATTAGCCCTGAACCTTCTTCTGCAAATGGATGTGATTTTTATGATACTGTTTATGGGGCTGAATATTCTGATTGATTCTCTTTTCCCTTTCTCAGGGCTCTTCTGGGAAGAAACAGACAAACATGCCCACCGTCTGGAGTGGGAAACTGCTCCCCTGCCTCTCAGCCAGACAATGGCTCTCTCTTGCCTCCCCTCTGCAAGCCTCTTGACAGTCCCTAGTAATACTGGGGGTAGAGTCCTAGAGCCTCAGACGTCTCCTAATTGGCTTCCATTTACTCCCCCTGAAACCTAGAAGCCAGTGATTAGGAATAACAAGACAAAACAAAGCAAACAAAGGAAAAGGCAGTCCCTGAGCCACTTCTCGTGCTTGGCTGGGTCTTCAGGGGCTTGCTTCTCCCATCCTCCACTGAGCAGTTTATCTCCTGGTAAACTCTGAGCAGGTGTCTGTCTTCCCACTAAACCAACAGAGAAACAAGCCCAGATCCCTTTGCTTTACTTACTAACAGAGCAGTGACAAGGACAAATTTCTTCCTTGCCTTCACCAGCCACAGTTCTCACTAAGGGCTGCAAGCCCTCCTCCAGGCTTAGAAAAGGGTACCATTGCCTGAGGCTCTGGGGACCTGGCCACCTGCTTTTCCCTGGTAGAAAACAACTTGCCTTCATGCCACAGCAGAGCCCCCTGCCATATCAAACCACAGACCTTCTACCAGGGCTCATAGAGATAGCCTGAGAGATCATCCAGTCCAACCACTGTCACTAACTAGCTAGACTAGTACTTTATTTCCCAAACCTTAAGCTATGGACCATTGATTTCCTTTTACACATGAAAAGGGGTTCTAGGGTCAAATAAGTTAGAACATTTTGTATTCTGTCCTCTTACAGATTCCTGATGCATATTAAAATACAAAAGTCCCTGACAAGTCCTATAGCAAAGAAACATGTTTTACTGTGTTTAATCCATGGGAAGGAGTGTGACCACTCAAATCAAATATCACTAATTAGTCAAGCAGGATGCAGAATGTCACCATCCACTGGATTTAGCAGTAAAGAGATCATTAATGACCTTGATAAGTGAGTGTGGTCTCAGTACAGTGATGGGGTGAAAGGCCTTACTCGATAATGACAATTCTTTTGAAGAGTTTTGCTATAAGAAATTGCAAAACTAAGGGCAATAGCTTGAAAAAGAAGTGGGACCAAGAGAAGGGTTTTCTTAAGATGGGAGAATAATAATAGCAGGTTTATATGCAAATAAAACAGTACAATCGCCCACTCACTGTCATGGCATTGATTCTGACTCATAGAGAACCTATAGGACAGAGTAGAGTAGAATTGCCCCATTGAATTTGCAAGACTATGAATCTTCATGGAGGCACACTGCTTCATCTTTCTCCCATGGAGCAGCTGGTGGGTAGTACCTTCAACCTTTCAGTTAACAACCTAACACTTTAACCACTGCATCACCAGGGCTCCTTGGGAGTATAATAATAGCATGTTTACATGCAGGTGAAATGATGTAATACAGAGCTCAAAATTGATGAAGTAGGAGAAAGGGAAGAGTTACTGGAACAGTCCTTAGGTAGGTGGGAGAGAAGGAATCTGGTGGACACACAAGTGGAAGAGCTGGCTCTAAGTAAGAGCACAAATAGTTCAACCATAGTAGGAGTAGGAGTGGGCAGATGCCGGTAGGTGGGTAAGTGTAATGGTAGAAGCCTGTGAAAGTCCTCTTTCAATTGCTTCAATTTTCTCAATGAAGTAGGAAGCAAGGTCATCAGCTGAGAGTATGGATGGAGAAGGAGTCATAAGGGGATGCTATCATAATGATATGGTGTTATGACATTTTATATTTACTAGACTTTTGCTTCATGCCATGTACAAAGCTCTTGACATGTGTCATCTTCAGTACAACACTCAGAGCTTAGTTATTATATCCCCTTTAAAGATAGACAAATGAACTCAGTGATTAAGTAAATTGCCCTTTGTCACCTGGCTGGTGAATGCCAGAGCCAGGATGCAAACCTCAGCCTGACTGGCTGCAAAGGCTTTGCCTATAACAGGAGTGGGAATGGAAGATGGTGGGTGGAATGGTATAAGAAAGGGAGGCAGATACTTTTCTTACCCCAGGGTGGTGATGGACCAAGAGGAGAGGGCTGGTTTGGCTGCCTCAGGGAGCCATAAGTGAATGACTGAACTAATAAGCTCCCCAAATGTTCCCCACACCTTTTTTCCAGTGTCAGAGAACAGTGCTTCATGGGGTTTTCAATGGCTGACCTTTTGGAAGTAGATTGCCAGGTATTTCTTCTAAGTCACCTCTGGGTTGACACAATCTTCCAACCTTTCGGTTAGCAGCCGAGCACATTAACCACCGGTACTATGCAGGGCCTCCTCCCCACATCTGCCAGGCCCTTTTTCTAGGCTCTTGCTATGTTTTAAGTGTGCCATTGTTAAACATCATCAAGTGACCCTATAGGACAAAGCAGGACTGCCTATAGGGTTTCCAAGGCACAATCTTTACAAAAGCAGACTGCCACAACTTTCGCTCATGGGTTAAAACCTGCTAACCTTTTGGTTAGCAGCTGAACACTTTAACCATTGCACAACCAGAGTTCCTTATAATGGCCCCTGGGGTCCTTCAAACTACTTCAGCCAGATTGAGGACATCTGAGAAACGTAAGTGTATTTGTTTCCTAATGCTGCTATAATAGCTTACCACTAACTTAGTGGTATGAAACAAGATAAATTTGTTATCTTACAGTTTTGTAGGTTAAAATTGTGGCATAAGTATCATTGGCTAAAGTCAAGGTGTTGACAGGGTTGTACTCCCTTCTGGAGTCTCTAGGGAAGTTTATTTCATTGCCTTTTCTAGAAGCTGTCCATGTTCCTTGGCTCATAGCCTCCTCCCTCCATTTTGAGTCAGCAACAGTGGGTTGAGTCCTTCTCACATCAAAATGCTCTGAGTCTTTTGCCTCCCTCTTGCACTTTTAAGGAGGCTGTGATTACATTGGGTCCACTTGGACAAGACACTCTCCTTATCTTAAGGTCACGTGTTTTGTATCTTTAATTCCATCTGCAACTTTAATTCTCCTTCATCATATTCACGCTTTCCAGAGATTAGGGTAAGGGCATCTTGGTGGGGAGAGGGACACTATTCTGCCTACCACAATGGGTTTAAGTATCTAGCTCATAGCCTGCACAAGCCGCATCTCTAGAACACTAGCCTATGGCCCCTTACTGTGTTCATTCACTTATGAGTCTAGACTCTAAGAACTAGCCCTGCTCTGGGAATCATTCTCTTGCCTTCCCTGCAATGTGTTATTTTATTAGTTAAAAAAAAAAAAAAAAACCTAGTTGCCATCGAGTCAATTCTGCTTCATGGAAACCCCGTGTGTGTCAGGGTAGAACTGTGCTTCGTAGGGTTTTCAGTGGTGGATTTTTCAGAAGCAGATTGCAAGGCCTTTCTCCAAAGCACCTCTGGGTGGACTTAAACCTTTAACTTTTTGGTTAACTGCCAACCACTTACCCATTTGCACCACCCAGGGACTCTATTTTATCAGTAGGTGTGTTATTTTTCTAAGAAATCTTGCAGAAAGTTTGAAATAAAAAATCATTTTCCATCTAATCCAAGACCACTTTTGTGCTCTGTGGGGGTTGTGGGGGGTGCCAGAGGGTGCTAGGCAGGAGGTGTTTGAGGGAGCATTCCCTCCATCTCCTCAGTACCTCTTCTTCACTCCTTCCTTGGCTGGTATGTAATAGACACATGGGGTGAGCCCTGGTGGGTGGGGGGGTTTTCCTGTCAAACTTTGCTAGGGCTATTTAAATCATTCTAATTACTGCAGAAACACCCCATTAAGTTTCCCAGTGAGGGATGCTGAGGAAAAAGGAGAGGAGAAATTGAGGAGAGGCTGAGAAGGGGAAATTGCTGCAGATCTGCCATTTGGCTCTTCTGCCTCCTCTGCAGTTTGCTTAAAACAAGGAGGCAAGGGAGGGAGCCAAGGGCAAGAGAAAAAATAAACAGACAGTGTCAGGTCCTGCCATTAGAAATGCAAAATTCATTAGAAAAACATTGATTGCAAAGAATTGATTTAGTAGTGATTTGATTGTTAGGCATACAGTACATCCAAGGAAAATTTTCATTATGATTCAGAATTTGTTATTCTGAAGAAAAGATATGAAGGCGGAGGGGCAAGGACACACTGTGTGGCTGTTTGTTCTGAGACCCGAGCCTGGTCAGAGAGTTGCCCACCAAGATGGCCATGTCTGTTATCCTTTCCAGGGACTAGTGTTTTGCTTGTGGCTGCCCCAGAACATACAGTCTGCATACTTTGTCTGCAGGGTGGCACCGACCTATAAGAAAAGGCTCATCTCTCAGGCTGGATAGAACAGGTCCCTCATTGCTGCCACCTCCCCAGGCACCCCTCTATTGTGCATCCTTTTCTCCCACTTCCACTGCAGTGAGGTCACGCAGCTGGGTTCGGGACCCGATACAGAATGGGGGCTTCGTGCTACCAATTCACATTTGTAGCTGGATATCACCCTGGTCTAGCTTCCCATTTCTCAGAGAGCTTTGCTAACTCTATGCCAGAACTTGCTCTCATCACATGCACACACACACACACACACATACATACCAGGGCTTCAAACCAGTTGGAACCAGTTCAGTAATGACAAACAAATTGAAATTGAAACAGATCTGAATTTTTTAAAATTTGGATAAAGTGGGATGATAGCTAGAATGAAAAAAAGTATGGGTGAAAGAAAGCCCTGGCATGGAAGACAGAAGAGAGGTAGTGAGCCCTTTCAGGATCCTGATGCAGGAAATTGGATTATTGCCAGGACTGTAGAGAGTGACACACATTCAAAGTGGCATGATTGGCTGCCCTCTTTGAGCCAGGCACCATTGTTTCTGACTCTGTCTGTCAAAAGATTTGTTGTTATGCAATGTGCACACTGCTCCTATTTTCTAAGAGAGAGATTAAGTTTCTAGCAGGATGTCAATGTGTAATTTTTCCTATTCTGGTAACTGTGCCAGTTCATTCACATTTTACAAATTCAGGTCAATTCTGGTTTCACTTTGTTGGCCATGAATGAACCAGGAAGAACTGGTTTTAAGCCCTGACACCTGAACACACACACTAGTCCTGAGACCCCTCTCCTCTTTTAGTTCTTTCATTCTACCATCACCTTCTCACTCCTTTGTTCCTGCTGTTAGCTGTCATGAAGTCAACTCTAATTCATGATGACCATAAGTACAACAGAATGAAGCATTACCCAGTCCTGCACCATCTTCACAATCACCAGTCAATCCATTTCACTGATGATGTCTCTTGTCTTTGATAGCTCTCTACTTCACCAAACATGATGCCTTCTTCTAGTTATTGATCCCAATTGGTGATGTGCCCAAAGCAAGCAAGTTGACAATATTCTGTTGTGATCAATAGATTTTCTTTGCCTAATTTTCAGAAATAGATTGTTAGACCTTTCTTCCTAGTCTGTCTCAGATAAAACTGGTCCACCATAGGTGACCCTGCTGGTAGCTTCAGTTTATGAAACTGAACATGCAAGCTACCACAGTGCATCAAACTGATGGGCAAGTGGTGGTCTCATTACTTTAAAAAAAAAAAAAAGTTTCCATAGAGTCAGTTCCAACTCATGACAACGCCATGCATTGCAGAGTAGAACTGTACTCCAAAGAGTTTTCAAGGCTGTGACCTTTTGCAAACAGATTGCCAGGTTTTTCTTCCAAGGCTCTTCTGTGTAGGTTTGAATCAACAACCTTTTGGTTACCAGTCAAGAGCTTGACTGATTACACCACTCATTCATTTAGTTCCCTGGAAAATCCAGGTCTTTTCTGTTTGGGCTTTTGGTCCTAACTTCACCTTCCTCACCAGCATGGATTCTCCACAGAGATAGGGACTTTTCTCCATCCCTGATAGAAGCCAATCTCCTCAGCTGACTCTAAGTACTGCTTTCTATCCACTAAAACCACTTGGATACTTTCTATTTTATTTATTGAGCTAATTATCCTATCAGGTTCTATTCATACACCTGCCCCTCAGTTCTGCCACCTTCCGTCCTCTTGCCTCTGCCTCTATTCTTACTTGTTTGTTACCTGGTACACTTAAGTTTTTTCTCTCTTTCCTCTTACTAAGGACCAACCACTAGCTTTTCTCAGATCTGCTTCTTTAATCCTCTCAACAACTGGCCAAGCGCAAAACCTTCTCCATCACTCTGTTTTGACATCATCTCCCTTCACATGGTTTCTTGACCTCTTACCCTATTCCCTCCTCTGTAAAATGAGCATAATAATAACAGCTTGCCTCACTACTTCAGAGGATCAAATGTAATAACACACGTTTATAAATGCTTTGCAAACCAAAAGGGCTACTCAATGTAGATTGTATTATTTCTTCAATTCAAGGACTTAAAATACCATTTGTATTTTGAAGGCAATCCTCAATGGTTAGCATCAAAGATATAAGAAACACTTTTGGCCAGTGATTTTCAACCGAAGGTGCAACATAGTGCTTCCATTGTTCTGGGGTGAGGCCCAAGCAATGTATTCCTTAAACACTCCTAGGTAATGCAAATTTACAGCCAAGATTGAGAACCAATGTTCTGTATTTTATTTTCACATTTTTTGAAGTCCCTGGGTGATGCAAACTGTGTTTGGCTACTAACTGAAAGTTTGGAGGTTCAAGTCCGCCCAGAGGCACCTTGAAAGAAAGGACTAGCTTTTTTGAAAAAAATAGTCATTAAAAACCCTGGAGCACAATCCCACCCTGATACATAAGGGGTCACTATGCGTAGGAGTTGACTTGATGATAACTGCTTTTTTTTTTATTTTTTGGGGGAACATTACCAATCTATCCCCTTGGTCCAGAAGTAAAAGTCTCTCCTCCACCTACTTTCCTCCCACATCTCCTTTATTCCACATTGGTATTTCTTCACCTTTGGAAAGAAATTTGCAAGGGAAACAAAGAGTCCTAGAATTTGGGAGATGGAAAATAGAACAGGAGGATGCTTATTTTCCTCTTCCAGAGTATCACTTCCTATGGGGCCCTCACAGAGTGTCAGAGAAGCTCTCTTCCTGAAAGAAACTTACTGCATAGCTGCAGTAAGACCCCAAGGCCCTGCTTCCTTTCTAGCCTTTTAAGTACCTCACTGGCCTCACCCTCTTCTGGCACTGCCTCTACTTAACATCCAAGTCTGACTCCAGTGTTGACTTAATTCAGCAATTGATATCTTCAGCCCTGACCTCTGCTAACAAGTCACTTAACATATTTCATCAACTCTAGGATGTCATCATTTGTAAAATGCACCATTATTTTATGTATCACTAAGAAAGAAAAACAGGCTGTCAAACAAACAGAGAAGCCATTGATTGTAAGATGCAGTCTGACTTCAGAAATGCTAAAATGTGAACAAATATAAAGTTGATGAAATATGAAAATATCACCCTTTGACTCTATCTCTTGTTTCCATCATGGATTTGATGTTCCACACCTGCTTGTCTGGTGCTGACCCTCAATGAATGGGCCTCTGGTTTCAGGCTCATTCTGCTCTTTCTGACTCCTTACTATTCCCTAAGAAGAAAGTAAGGATAGTATTCTTGCTCTTTATCCCCTAATAAACTAAAGAGCTGGTCCTGTGAAAACCATGGAACCAGAGAGGGCTGAAGCAACAGGAAAGACCTTCATACAGCTCCACCCCCCCAACTTTGCAGAAGGTTTGCCCTCACCAAGATGAGCTGACAGGACTCAAACTTGGTCAAATCGTATTTATTGACACATAAATGCTAGATGCCAAGCATAGAGCTAAATTCTGGGACTACAATGATAACTAAAATTTTCCCCTGACATCAAGGGTTCAGCCCTTGTCTGAACCTCTGGCAGAGTTGAAATCCTAAGGATGGTATAGACAGCAACTCAGAGAATATAGTTTAGGAGAAATCCTCAGAAACATTAATGAGGTCATTAGCACTGACTCAAGTTGCAATAAGATAACCTAATCCATGCAGTTCATAGGGCAGAGATGTAGAAGAATTCTCATCAAGACCATTTGGGAAAGGGTCTCAATTTGATAGAGAGTTTAAAGAAATAAAATCAATATTGATCAGTCTTCCCAGGGACAATGCCATTTGTCGCAAGGGATGAAGTGTGTACAGAGAGCAGACTTTATCCACAGTCTTAAATGATGACTCTCAGGCATCATGAGTAAAAGCCAATCGTTCTTTTGAATAATTAAATTTGTTAAAAGGATAGGCAGAACAACTGCAATGAGTATACCCATTAATTTTATTATACACCACAGGATAGTCACCATGGTGACTCAGGCTTTCCCTCTGGAGTTGGGCTGCTCCAGGGTATCAAGAGGGACCCCAGTTCATGATGTTTTGTGATTTAGAGACAGTGTCTGTGAGAAGTGACTTTGGAGACTTTTCCTGAGGATTGTTTCCTGAGAAAGAGAGGCAATGCATTAATTATGGTCATGCTAGCTGTTGTAACAAATAAACATGAAATCCCAGTAGTTCACCCAATGGGAGTTTCCTTTTTTCCTTTCATGGGGCTAAGTGCCCTGCTTCAAGGAGCCATCAAAAGACCCAGACTGAGAGAGATGTTGCCACCATCAGCCCATGGTTACCCCAAAGTCACCTTGAGCACTAGCTTCCATCCAGCAAATGTGAGGAGACTGAGAGAATATAGGGAAGATTGCCTTGAATGCTATTATAAGCAAGGTCTTAAACTGGCATCTATCACTTATACACACATTCCATGTTCAGAACTCAGTCACATGACCCATCTAGCTGCAAGGGTGATATGAAATGTGATCCCTGCCTGCAAAATGACTTCTCATGACAACTGTACACTGTGTAAAGGAAACATGAATCTTTGGGGGCCAGTTAGCTGTCTGCCACAGGGAAAAACATGTTGGACTGGAAGTCAAAGAATTCTAAGTCTACTCCAGGCTCTCTCACTATCAACATGTGTGATCTAGAATAAGTACCTTTTCCCTCCTTCACCTCAGTGTCTTCATCCCTAAAATGGGAAGATTGAGTTTGATGGTCTCCAGCGGGTTTTTGCAGTAAAAATGGAGTTGAAGCTGTACTGTGAGAAAGGAATTGTTACTTGAGCCCATAGAAAGTTCTGCCCAGCAAAGCTTCCCTCCTGAGCACAGAGTCATACTGCTTTAGGAAGATTGTATCAGGACAAAGTCTCACTCTCAGCTTGACATCACACAAATGGGACCCTAGAGAGGCTGGAAATTGAACTTCCCCACAGGAGATGAAACATTAAAGGTTACATGATTTTAGCCTACATGGGGGTCCAAGTGACATTTTCTTGAGTGGAAAGACACAAGCTGCCAGTCAAGTGACCAATGAGCCAGACGGTGCCAGAAGATGGCCTAGCCCCAGGGACTACAAAGTTTGAGCAGAGGGGCTCATGCTCCAAAATCACAGAAGGAAGCATGCTGCATGGAAGGGGGGAATGCCAAAGCTGTACAGAAACAGACATACACAACCATGTTATTAACCACAGACACACACAGCATTTACATGGGTGGGTACCCACAATCAGATACACAGTAAATGTACACTGATGGAAAGTCACACATACACAGGAGCATAAAAATGGATGCACAGAGCCAGGTACATATCTTCCCAAGGTAGATGAGAACAGACTTGTACATGCACTTACAGTTATCCATTAATGAATGTACACACTTAGGTACACACAGAGATACATTTGGATATTATACACATGGTAGATACACATTTAGGTGTAGGTAGTTCTATCTTGTCACATGCGGTCACTATGAATTGAAAGTCAACTTGACAACTCCTAACAACAACAACAACAAATGGACGCATAAGCTCATTTACACATAGAATTAGCATTGATACAGATATGAATTGAATTTTGTCCCCAAAACAGTTCTCTTGAAGTCTTAACTCCTGTACCTGTGAATGTGCCCTTATTTGGGAATAAAAAGCTTTCTTTGTTTTGTTAATGAGGTATACCAGAGTACAGTGGGTTCAAAACCTAATCACTTTTCAGAGATGTCATAAAAAGAACAGAAAAGACACACGCATAGGAAGATGCCATGTAATGATCTATTTACAAGCAAAGGAATGCTAAAGATTGCCAGAAGTCACCAGAAAGTAGGAGAGAGGTCCACAGAAAGAATTGACAAAGCCAAGACCCTGATTCAGATCTTTAGCCTCCAGAACAATGAGAAAATAAATTTCTATTCTCTAAAGCCACCCACTTGCAGTACCTTCTGTTATAGCAGCCTGAGGAAACTAAGATAGATGTATACACAGAGTTCACATGATCACCCACATAGTTTCCCACAGATGGAAACACACCCAGAAACATACACACAGTGAAACATAAACTCAGCTACCGACATATGACTAACACCACAAATGTATACACCATGTACATAGAGTACACACAAATTAATGTATTGCTGTTAACTATAATCTCAGATATACACAGACAGGAGGACTGGGAGCTAGTCTTAACCCCTGGCTAGATGCTGCAATGAAAGAATTGGTGAAGAACAAGGCTCCGGGAATTGATGGAATACCAATTGAGATATTTCAACAAATGGATGCCCCATTGGAGGCACTCACTTGGTTATGCCAAGAGATTTGGAAGACAGCTACCTGGCCAACTGACTGGAAGAGATCCATATTTGTACCCATTCCAAAGAAAGGTGATCCCACAGAATGTGGAAATTATAGAACAATATCATTGATATCACATGCAAGTAAGATCTTACTGAACATAATTCAGAATGTTTGCAGCAGTATATTGACAGAGAACTTCCAGAGGCTCAAGCTGGATTCAGAAGAGGATGTGGAACAAGGGATATCATAGCTGCTGTCAGTTGGATCTTGGCTCAAGGCAAAGAATACCAGAAAGATGTTTACTTGTGTTTTATTGACTATGCAAAAGCATTTGATTGTGTGGATCATGACAAATTATGGATAACATTGAGAAGAATGGGAATTTCCAAACACTTGATTATACTCATGAGGAACCTGTATCTTGACCAGGAGGCTGTCGTTTGAATGGAACAAGAGGACACTACATGGTTTAAAATCAAGAAGGGAGTGTGTCAGGGTTGTATCCTTTCCCCACACTTATTCAATCTATCTGCTGAGCAAATAATTCGAGAAGCTGGACTATATGAAGAAAAACGTGGCATCAGGATTGGAGGAAGAATCATTAACAACCTGAGATACACAGACAATACAACTTTGCTTGCTGAAAGTGAGGATGACTTGAGGCACTTACTGATGAAGTTTGAAGAATACAGTCTGCAGTATGGATTACATCTCAATATAAGGAAAGCAAAAATCTTCACAACTGGACCAATGAGCAGCATCACAATAAATGGAGAGAAGATTGAGGTTGTCAAAGAATTCACATTGCTTGGTTCTACAATCAATGTCAGGACATTAGACAACGTGTAGCATTAGGAAAGTCAACCACGAAGGAACTGTTTCAAGTGCTGAGGAGCAAGGATGTCTCCTTGAGGACTGAGGTGCGCCTGACACAAGCCATGATATTTCCAATCACCTCATATGCATGTGAGAGCTGGACAATGAATAAGGAAGACCAAAGAAGAGTTGATGCTTTTGAGTTGTGGTGCTGGCAAAGAATGCTGAAAGTACCATGGACTGCTAAAAGAACTAACAGATCTGTCCTGAAGGAAGTACACCCGAAATGCTCCTTGGAAGGGAGAATGGCCAGACTTCGTCTCACCTATTTTGGTCATGTTGTCAGAAGGGACTATTCCTTGGAGAAGGATGTCATGCTTGGTAAGGTGGAGGGTCGATGAAAGAGGGGGAGGCCTTCAATGAGATTGATTGACACTGTGGCTGCAATGATGGGCTCAAGTATAGCAGGGATCATGGAGCTGGCGCGGGATTGGGCAGTGTTTCGTTCTGCTGTGCATCAGGTCGCTATGAGTCGGAAATGACTGGATGGCACCTAACAACAACAAGATATACAGTGACCTCAAAAACTTATTCCATTTCATTGGACTTTTATACCCTTATCAGTAAAATATGGGGACTGGAATACCTCTAAATATCAGTCCTAAACTGACTGATAAACATTTATAATTAGATTAGGTGTGGCTTCTGTCCATGGGATGCTTCCCATCTAATGACAAGTGAATATGTACAGAAATGACTGTGTAGCTATATATAGCTGCAGATTCATAAGTGACCAATGATGGTCAAGGCTTGGGGAGATTAAAGAAAGGCAGCACCAGAGCCTCACTTAGAGAAGACTGCTTCCTTAAGTGGGCAGCAAAGGGGTGATCCAGATGGCCTGCCATCTTTTCCATTGGTAGCATGCTAGCCATCTGCTTCTCTAACTACCACATCCCCTGCCTGTACAAGGAGGGCATATTTTAAGGGAGATTCGAGAAAGGGTGGGGGGCAAGGTTTCTACCAGGACCACAGGGGACAGGCAAACCCATGCTGGGGTCCTCCAAGATGCTGAGCCCCACCAAGAGATGCAGACTGGTGACCCGATGTGAAACAACCATAGAAACAGGCCAGCAGCCAGTTCCTCTCCCAGCACTCACCCCACAGCAGCACTCTGGATTAAGGAAATCCATCAAGTAGCCTCTAAGCAGATCTGTACACTCTGTATTCTGCTGTAAAATAGCTTATGGCTTCCGGCAAAACAACACTGGCTGAGATCCAGCAGTTGAATGCATAGTACTTGTGGGTACCTAGGTATAAATATGCCCACTTGTGTGTACCAGTATGAGTAGTGTGCATGAGGCTGTATGCATTTGCTTATTGGCTCTCTGCTCATGTGCCTGACTCAGTGTCTATACCACATGGGTGTGACAATTGTCAGATGTATTCTCACCCTCCTACCCCTAAACCTGCTTGTGTAATGCACACTTTAATATGTGTAAATATGTCTCTATATGCTTTCATCCATTCATGGGTACTCATATGTATTCAACTTGAAGGGAAAATCATTTCCTGTGTTCCTGCCTTCAAGGAAATACTGGGAAGTGATATTTTGTTGCTCTTTCCACCTGTCTCCTATCCCAGACCCAACCTTCTCTTTACCCAGTTGGAAAGACTGGGAAAAGGGTCATGGCATTTGTATGGCCAAAGTTAGGTAGAATGCATACATTCTTCCCTACCCCAAAGGGTAAGCTGGCTGAGGCCAACTCTGCTCAAAAGCAGGGAGGCCTGCAGGAGTCTGGGTTCTTGGCTTGTGATTCTAAGCAAACTAAGGCAGAAGAAAAGGGTTGGAAGCCCATTGGAGCCTCCGTTCTTTAATCAGCTTTACTAGCAATAAAGCTAGCATTTTAACGAATTTAATATGCTGCCAATTGGAAAACACACCCAATTGCAGAAATGTGAAAATATGTATGTCTTAAAAAGAGATGAAATAGAGGAATATTTTGATCATGTTCTGCCTCTTGTGTCTATTTTTTACTTGGTTCAGAAATGGGTGAGAAGAGGGATGCAATTAATTATCACCCTGAAATCTCAAGACATTTGCACACACCTGTACATAGTGTGTCTGTGTGTATTCAACCAATAGAGCTGGACCTGTGTTGTTTGCCCATCTGTGGGTTGCTGATTGTGTATACTGATGGTGAGGAAACTGCTTTTGTAAGTGTGAATCACTGAGCATGTAATGTCTGCATGTACCAGTATTTTCATATGTGTGAAAGATGCCATGGGTGCTTGTGTTTGTGTGTGTGTGTGTGTGTGTGTAGTCTTTGTGTGTGAATGAGAATCAGAGGCCTCATCCTAGACTCCCCACCCATCATCCTGAAAGGGCTACCACCTGTGAGCCAGGAGGGACAAGAGGACAATGGCCCCACTCTCCTACTCACTTACTCTCCTCATGCTAGCTTCTCCCTCTCCAGGAAAAGATCACCCAAGAGTCCCTCCGGAGACATGCCCTGCCTTGCCTGTCTTAAAACAGCAGGCGCAAGGCAATCTAGTAATTAGTAATAACTGTATCTCCCTGACAAGCCATTATTTCACTAGAACAAAGAAGGAGCTTGGGGGTTAGGAGGGCCAAGAACAAGAAGGATGGAGGAATTACTCCTTCACATCTCTGGATCTGGTGGGAGTTTAGAGCTCCTCAAAATAAACCAGGAACCCCCATACTGTCAAGCCCTCCATTTGCTCTCTACCCCCATATTTACCTTCCACCCTCTCCTGTCTCCTTCTCCCTCTTGCCTCACACGCCTAGGCTTTACTTCCCAACCATGCAAAGAGATTAAATGAATCAGATACAATGGAACACAGAGCCAGCCCAAGGCTCAGGACAGAAGCCCAGGAATGGCTGACAAGAAAGACCTGGAAGATAGAAGATCTCTACCCACCAACACAATAAGACACACATTCTGCAGAACTAAGCAGGTGCATAGCTGTTTTACTCAGCAAGCCTTGAGAGACAGCCTTCAGCATCCAGCCCAACATTCTCATTTGACTGATGCTTGCTAAAGACAAGTGCATTCTTAATTCTCTAAGTATTCATAGAAGCCTCTTGTGCACTGGGAGAGCTGATAAGGGCAAGACAAACATTCATAAGGCAGGTGCCTTCCTTCAAGAAGCTTAAGCCCAACAAGAATGAGAGGAAAAGTCTACAAATGACTGTAATGCTGAGCACAGTGAAGCAAGGGCTGGGAGACACATGCCAACAAGTTCTGTAGGCAATGAGAAACCACTTCACCCAGGGAAATCAGGAAATACTTCCAAGAAAAGAGAACGTTTGTGCTAGATCATTAAAAATCAAGAAATAGAGGATTCTGGGAAGATGGTAATATAAACAAACCATTGTTATGACCCTCCCACATAAATACAACAAGGAAATGATGCTCAACATTCAGGGACTAAATCAGGGAGCAGAGGGCTGCAGCAGGGAACTTCAGACAAAAAAGAATCAATAAATTAACAACAAAAGCATATAGTAGGAAAATTACTTCTCCCACTATCTCTGTCCCTCCCCCTAGCCATGCTGGCCACCAGCTGTTATGAACTGGGGAAGTGACCCCAGACAAAGCACCTGCTTCACTAATCACCACATTCCCTGCCTTGGGGAAGGACCCCAAGCTTCTGCTCTAAAATTAACTAAGCAGACCTTTTCAGGTGTTCCTTCCAAGGATGGCAACACCTCTTCCACCCAGATACTGTCACTTTCGAGGCTGCTGCAAATTGCTACAGAAAACATCTGCAGTGGAATCTATTCCCACAGGAAGCACTCTACCTGCCTTCCTCTGCACCCCATAGCTCAGGCCTCTGAAACCAAAAGGAAAGACCTCCCTGAGAATCAGTTGGGATCTGCCTGCTCCCTCTTCTGGTTGGAGCTAAGAATTGCCGACAAAGGTGCTGTGTGTTAGGAAATGGACCTCTTGAGAGTAAGTCCTACAGAAAGTTCCCTACAGTGAAGCCAGGAGGTGGGTTACCTAAGTGGAGACTGTTTCTCCAATTACCACAGGAACACAAGGGCTCTGAAACCAACAAGAGAGAGCTCTCAGAAATCCTCCTAGGAAATTCCAACCCTTCCTTCTCCCAAAATGGAGGAAAGTCAATCTGTGCTTCTGAATGCCAGTTTGGACATAAGCAGCCCCCACAGAGCAGGGAAGCACCCTCAGGCAAAACCAGAGGGCAACACCTAACAGTGAAGAAGGTTCACTAGGTGAGGATTTTCCAACTGAAAACATGGTTGCAGAAAGAGAAGGGAACGGAATAACAACCAGAGAGAGAGGACTGCACCTCCTGGTGAACAGATTGATTAGTTCATGACACTTTGCCTGAGTGGTGGTGCCTGCTAGTGGAAAAATTGACCAAAATGTGTTCTCTAGTGTATTTGGAAGGCATTGAAAGTTGAAAACTGAGATCTGGAACTTCCAAATCCTAAGTAAACTATAGAAGGAGAAAGAGGTAGAGCAGAGAGGAAGAGGAAATAGTAAGCAAAAGCCAAAGACACTGCCTACCTAAAAGTATTTTGCAGAAAGCAATGCAAACAAAAAAGTTTACATACTGGTGAGAACTGAGAAAGTTAACAACTTTGAAATTTCAAATGCCTCAACAAAAAAATCACAAGACACACAAATAAAAGAAAAATGATGACATATCCAAATGAACATGATTAAGAGAGTAGAAGTGCATCTATGGAAGACCGAATAATGAAAAGAAATGAAAGAATATAATGCAATGTTAAACATAATGAAAGAGTTAAGGAAAAACACAGACAAGGATCCAAAAGAAATAAGGAAAACAATGCAAGAACAAAATGAGGATCTAAAAAAGAGAGGTTAAAAGGAACCAAATAGAAATGTTTAAAAAGGAAAAGGACAATGACTGAAATGAGAAACACAATGAAAGAATTGAATGACAGATTCAATCAGACAGAAGAAAGAACCAGTGGATTACAGGAAAAGGTGTGCAAAATTACAGGCTGAAGAGTAACAAGAATGGAGTCTCAAGAAGGCTGAGAACACTTCAGTGGAATCATGGGACAACATCAAGATACCTAGCATCTGAATCATAAGAATTCTGGAAGGAGATGAGTGAAAGAAAGGGATAGAAAGAATATTGGAAAAAATAATGACAGAAAATTTCCCTAGTCTGACAGAGACATGGATCCACAAATCCAAGAAGTTTAAAGAACTCCAAGCAGAAAAAATCCAAAGAGATCTACACGGAACAACACATCATAGTTGGGCTCTCAAAAAGTAAGGGTAAAGAGAGAATCCTGAAGGCAGTGAAAGAGAAGCAAACAGTTACATACAAAGTATCCTCAATAAGATTAAGTGTAAATTTCTCCTCAGAAACATTGAAGGCCAGAACACAATGGAATAATATATTTAAAGTGGTGAAAGAAAGAAAGACCTCTCAATCAAGAATATTATACCCAGTGAAACTGTCCTTCAAGAATGATGATGAAATTAAAACATTCCCAGAAAACAGAAGCTGAGAGAGTACATATCCACCAGACAAGCCCTACAAAAAAATACTAATGGGAGTTCTGCAGATAGGAGGGAAAAGACACTAGAGAGTAATTCAAAGCTATTCATAAAAAGAAAGATCCCAAATAAAGAAAATAGCATGAACAAGTATAAAGGCTCATAATAAAGTATCAATGCTTGATCATTCTAAGTGTTCCATCATTCATGCTTCTTAATGAAAATTTATAAAAAGCAAAAATAAAATTTTGTCACAGGGCATATGAAATATAAAGATGCAACTAGCAATAACAAAATGGGGGAAAGGAATGGTATAGAATTTCTTGTATGTTACTGAGGTGAAGTTGGTACCAGTTCATTATAGGGTATTCTAAATACAAGCTGTTCAATGTAATATTCATAGTAACCACTAAGAAAATATATTAAAATATAAACATACACAAAAGGAAAAGAGAAGGAAACCCAAACGGCTCACTATAATAAACCAACAAAATATAAAAGCAGGAAGTAGTAAAGGACAAAAGGAGTTTTGCTGGTATAGTGGTTAAGGCATTTGCTTGCTAACCAACAGGTTGAACCCACCAGCCATTCTGCAGAAGAAAGATGAGGCAGTCTGCTTTTGTAAGTATTTACAGCCTTGGAAAACCAATGGGGGTTTCTATGAATTGGAATTGACTAGATGGCAATGAGTTTGGGATTTTTTTGAGTAAAAGACAAACACAAAGAAAGCTTAAGACACAAAAAAAACAACAAAATGGCAGAAGTAAGTAACTTATCAGTAATTACAAGTGAATGCTCCAATCAAAAGGCAGAGAGTGGCAGAATGGTTACACACACACACACACACACACATCCAATGAAATGATGTTTAAATAAATCCTAGGACACCAATAAGTTGAAAGTGAAAGGACGGGAAAAATTATTCCATGTGTCATGGGTTGAATTGTGTTTTTTTTTGTTGTTGTTTTATTTTTTAAATACATCAATTTGGCTAGGCCATGACTCTCAGTGATTTGGCACTTATGTAATGATGTAATCATTCCCCATGATGTGATCCAATGTGATCAGCCAATCAGGTATAATGGAGTTAGTGTGGGATGCAACACCTTTATTCAGGTCACAGTCCTGATCTGATGTATGAGGATTTCCCTGGGGTGTGGTCTGCATTATCTTTTATCTTAAAAAAGATAAAAGCAGAAAGAAGTGAGCTGGGAAAGAGGGACACTAGTACTACTAAGAAAGAAGAGCCAAGAGCAGAGAACATCCCTTGGACCTGTGGTCCCCTGTGCTGAGAACCTCCTAGACCCAGGGAAAGACTGATGCCAGGACACATGGAGATTGTTAAGAAATGCTAGACCCACAGATGTTGAAAGGAGACAAAGACCCTCCTTCAGAGCCAGAAAAAGCCTTCCCCTAGAGCTAGCACCCTGAATTCAGACTTACAGCCCCTGAACTGTAAGAGAATGAATTTCTGTTTGTTAAAGCCATCCACTTGTAGTATTTCTGTTATAGCAGCACTAGATAACTAAGACATGAAACAAATAATAAACAAAAAAATACCAGGGTATACTTAATATTAGACAAGATAGACTTTAAGACAAAATCTGTCAGATAGACATTATAGTAATAAATGGTCAATTCATCAAGATGATTTGGCAATCATTAACATGTATATATGCACCCAGTATTGGAGCAGCTCAATATATAAAGCAAACTTTGATAGAATTGGAAGGAGAAATAGACAGCACTACGATAACAGTTGGAGTCTTCAATACACCACTTTCAATATTGGACAGAACATCTAAAAAAGAAGATCAACAAGGAATGACATTATAAACCAACTAGATTTATAAGACATATATAGAACACTCACTCAATAACAGCACAATATAGATTCTACTCCAGTGCACATGGGTCATTCTACAGGATAGACCAAGTATTTGATCCCAAAGCAAGCTCTGATAAATTTTAAAAGATTGAAATCATATAAAGTATTTTCTCTTACCACAGTGGAGTGTAGCTAGAAATCAATAACACAGAAATAAACTGAAAAAAAATATCACAAACATATTAAAATTAAACCACACACTATTAAACTAACAATAGACTAAGAACAAAATCAAAAGAAAAATCATGAATTGGAGTTAAATAAAATTAAAGCACAACGTACCAAAACTTAAGGGATGCAGTGTAGGCAATACTCAGAGGGAATTATAGAGCAATAGATAAAAGGAAGAAAGATCTCAAATCCAACAGCTTAACTCTGCAACTTAAGGAACTAGGAAGAGAAGAGCAAACTAAGCTTAAATCTACTAGAAGAAAGTAAATAACAAAGATCAGAACTGAAATAAGTAAAATTGAAAACAGAAAACAATAGAGAGAATCAATACAGCCAGAAGTTGTTTTTGTGACAAGATCAATAAAATTGACAAACTTTTAGCTAGACTGACAAAGGTAAAAAAGAGAAAAGATGCAACTAATCAAAATAAGAAATGGAGGATACATTATAACTAACTCCATAGAAATAAAGAGAATTGTGACTGTATTGTGAACAACTATATGGCAACAAATTAGATAACTTAGATTAAATGAACAAATTCTTAGAAGCACAGAACCTATTAAAACTGACTCAAGAAGAACTTGAGTTTTAACAGGGAAGAGATTGAATCAATGATTAAAGATCTCCCAACAACAACAAGAATAACAAAAACACCTGGACCAGATGGTTTCAATGGGGAATTCTACCAAACATTTAGAAAAGAATTGAAACTAATACTACTTAAAGTCTTCCAAAAGATAGAGCAGAAAGGAATACTCCTCAATTCATCCTGAGGCTAACATTACCTTGATACCAAAACAAGACAAAGACACCACAAGAAAAGAAAACTACAAGTCAATATTTTTTATGAATATAGATGCAAAAATCCTCAACAAAATACTAGTGAATAGAATCCAACAGCAAATTAAGAGAGTCGTATACACTAATCAAGTGGGATTTATTCCAGGAATGCAAAGATGGTTCAACACTAGAAAATCAATCAATATAATATACCACATTAATAAGACAAAGATAAAGAAGTACATGATCATCTCTATGGATGCCAAAAAGTCATTCAATAAAATCTAACACTATTTCTTGATGAAAACCCTGAAGAAGATTGAAATAGAAGGGAAATCACTCAATATGATTCAGAGCATATATGAAAAACCAACAGTCAACATTACACTTAATGGAGAAAGATTGAGAGTTTCTTCTGGAAATTTTTAACAAAACAAGGGTGCTTTCTCCCATCACTTTTACTATTATTATTATTTGGGTGGAAGTTTACAGAGCAAATTGGTTTTCCATTCAACAATCCACACACATTCTGTTTTGTGGCATTTACTGCAATCCTCACATTGCAACAGCATTCTTCCCACTTTCTCCCAATGGCCACCCCTTCTCTTCATCCTTCTTTCCCATCCCCTCCCACCTTCCTAGCTCTAGCTCAGTGCAAATGCTGTCCCCTTGATCTCATTTGCTTGATTGTTCTCTATGAGTGCATGTTCTCTTGATATTCACCTAATAGGCCTGACAGTTGAGTCATGGGGCCCAAGTTCAGTTCCTATCTTGAAGGGTGTCCAAAGCCCAAAGACTAGCAAACCTAGTCTTTTTTCTTTTAATGTTGAGTTTTGTTCCACAATTTCCCCCACTCTATATGGGACCTCTTATTGTGAGCCCTTTCAGAATAGTCAGCAGTGGTAGCTAGGCACCATGTAGTTCTTCTAGTCTCAGAGTCATGGAGGCTGCAGTTCACATGCTCCATTAGTCCTCTGGACTAACTGTTTCCTTGCATATTTGACTTTCTCCATTCTTCTTTGATCCAGACAGGGAAAGACCAATAATTGCACCTTAGATGGTCACTCACAAGCTTTTAAGATCCTAGTCACATCTCACCAAAGTAGGATGTAAAACATTGTCTTTATGGACTATTTCATGCCAATTGACCTTAATGTCCCCTGAGACTATGGACCTGCACCTCCATAACCAATGACTCATTCCCTCAAGATGTTTGACTGTGACTAAGACTGCTTCATAACTTTGTCCCCTGTATGTTCTACCACATTCATGAATATATTTGAAGCACATATAAACACATAGGTAAAGAAAGATAGCCTCTGTCAAACCTATATATATTTGTGAGTGTAGTCCCATTTGCCTTCTCATCTCTGTTCAGATTGAGAGTCTATCTATGTAACCATTCATAAATTATTATTATGACTGTCACTGCAGGATTGTGTATATAATAATATTCACCTTTGTTGCCCTTAACTCTTGTGCTCCTCCCTGTGTCTTCCACTGCCTTTATTATTTTGTGCTGATCTCCCCCTTATTGTATATTGCCTTTCACTTCACCCAAGTTAATATGTGGGTAGCTTCTAGTTGGTGATTTTCCTTCTCTTCCCCTCCCATCCCTGGTAACCTTCAAAGAATGATTCTTTCTGTGTGTAAACAGTTTGTTGACTTTTTACAGTAGTAGTCTCATGCAATAATTGACCTTTTGTGATTGACTAATTTCACTCAGCATAGTGTCCTCTTGGTTCATCCATGTTATGAGGTGTTTTGTAGATTCATCATTATTCTTTAACACTGCATAGTATTCTATTATGTGTATATACCATAGTTTGTTTAACCATTCATCTGTTGATGGGCACTCAGGTTGTTTCCATCTTTTGGCTATTGTGAATAATGCTGGGATGAGCGTGTGTGTGCATATATCTGTTTGTATCATGGCTCTTACTTCTCTAGGCTCTATATCTAGTAGTTGGATTGCTGGATCGTATGGTATCTCTATTTCCAACTTCTTAAGGAAGCACCATAGTGCTTTCCACAATCATTGTACCATTTTACAATGCTAGGAGTAGTGTATGAGGGTTCCAGTATTTCACACCCTCACCATAAATCATTGTCTTCTGTTTCTTTGAAGTTTGCTATTAATGTTGAGGTGAGATGATACCTCATTTTTGTTTTGATTTGCATTTCTTCATGTATACATTAGCCTCCTGAATGTCTCTTTGGTAAAGTGTCTGTTCATGTCCTCTGCCCATTTTTTTAAATTGGATTGCTTGTCCTTTTTCTTTTCTTGTCTTGTCTTTTTTTTTTTTTTTTCTTGTAAAGTGTTGAAGTTTTCTATAAATTTTAGAGATTTGTCCCTTATCATTGCCCAAATTTTTTCCTGGTCTGTAGGCTCTCTTATTACTCTTTTGAAGCCTTTTGATGCAAATAAATGTTCAGCTTTTTGAAGATCCCAATCATATAGTTTCTTTTCTGCTCTTTGTGCATTTTAAGTTATGTTTGATAATATATTAATTCCATGTATTATCGTCCCCAGTTTTGTCCCTATTTTTGATTTGATGATTGTTATGGTTTTGGGCTTTACATTTAGGTCTTTGATGCATCTTGATTTAGTTTTTGTATATGGTGTGATATGGATCCTGTTTCATTTTTCTCCAAGTGGGTATCCAGTTTTTCCAGAACCATTTGTTAGAGATTATCTCTTCCCTGTTTCATGGGTTTTGGCACTTTGTCAAAGATCAGCAGACTATAGGTGAATGAATTTACTTCTAGCATCTCAATTCTGTTCCATTGTTCTGTGTATCTGTCATTGTATCAATACCAGGCTATTTTGACTACTGTGGCTGTATAGTAGGTTTTGAGATCAGGGAATGGGGAGGCCACCAACTTTGTTTTTCTTATTATTTAAGAGAGTTTTACTTATTATCCAGGATCTCTTTCCTTTCCATATAAAGTTGGTAATTCATTTTCCCATACCTTTAAAGAATGAAGATGGAATCTGGATAGTGATTGCATTATATCGGTAGATTGCTTTGGGTAGTATTGCAATTTTTACAATGTTAAGTCTTCCTATCCATGAGCATGGTATATTCTTCCATTTATGTAGGTCTCTTGGTTTCTTGTAGTAGTGTTTTGTAGTTTTCTTTCCATGTCTCTGGTTAGATTTATTCTTAAGTACTTCATCTTTTATGAACTCTGGTGGTGAGGTGCTAAAGCATTTGACTGCTAACTAAAAGGTTGGAGGTTCAAATTCATCAGCCACTCCACAAAAGGAAGATGGAGCAATCTACTTCTGTAAAGATTTACTTCCTCAGAAATTCTAAAGAGGTCACTGTGAGTCAGAATTGACTTGATGGCAGTGAGTTTGGTTTTTGGTTTTCATCTTTTGGGAGCATTCATCACTTCTATTGAACATTGCATTAGAAGGTCTAGCTGGAGCAATAAGACAAAAAAAGAAATACAAAGCATCCAGATTTGAAAAGAAGAAGTAAAATTATCTCTTCACATATGGCATGATCCTGCTGTTGTTGTTGTTATGAGCTGTGGAGTCGGACCCGACTCATAGCAACCCCTCCTTGGGTTTCTGAGGCAGTATTACTATGGAAGTAGATTGCTCCATCTTCCTTCTATGATCCTAGATATAGAAAATCCCAAAGACTTTGTAAGAAAAATCCTAGAGCTAATAAAGGAATTTAGAAAAGTTGCAGGGTACGAGGTCAACAAATGAAAATCAGTTAAGTTTTCATATACCAGCAATGAGAAATATGAAGAGGAAATTAGGGTAAAAATTACACTTACAATAGCATCCAAGAGAATAAAATACCTAGGCACAAATTTAACCAGGAATGAAAGACTTACACAACGAAAATTATAAAACACTGCAGAAAGAGATTAAAGAAGACTGAAATAAACAGGAAGATGTTCTGTGTTCATGGATTGGAAGACTTAATATTGTTAAGATGTAAATACTACCCAAAGAAATCTATAGATTCAACATAATTTCAATCAAAATTCCAACAGCTTTTTATACTGAAATGGAAAAACCAATCCTCAACTTTATATAGGATGGCAACAGGCCCCAAAAAGCAAAAGCAATGTTGAAAGAGAAGAACAAAGTAGGAGGACTCACACTTCCTGGTTTTAAGACATATTACACAGCTACAGTAATCAAAATAGCCTAGTATAGTATAACAACAGATGACACAGACCAATGGAACAGAATTGAGAGTTCAGAAATAAACCCACACAAGTATTGTCAACTGATTTTTGAATAGGATGCTAAGTCTATTTGTTGAGGAAAGAGTCTCTTCAATACATGGTGCTGGAAAAATTGGATCTTCACAGGCAGAAAAATGAAACAGGATATTTGCCTCATACCACACACAAAAACAAATTCAAAATGGATTAAAGACCTAAATGTGAAAACTAAAACCATAAAATTCTTAGGTGAAAATGCAAGGGTAACACTGTGAGGCTTAGCTTTTAACAATGAATCAGCTGGTACAATAATAAAAGGACAAACAATAAAAGATAAATAAATGGGACCTCATAAAAACTAAAAACTTATGTTCCTCAAAAGACTTTACAAAAAAAAAGTGAAGAGACAAGCTACTGACTGGGAGAATATCTTTGGAAACCATATATCCTATAAAAATCTAATAACTAAAATGTATATATAACCTCAACAATTTGACAACAAAAAGACAAATAACCGAATCATAAAATGAACAAGAGACTTGAAAAAAATGTTCACAAAAGAGGCCATTTAAATGGTCACTAAACACATGAAAAGATGCTCATTAGCCATCAGAAAGATGCAAATCAAAACCATAATGAGATACAATTTCACTCCCACTAGGATAGCTAAAAGGAGCCCTGATGGCACACTGGTTAAGCAATTGGCTGCTAACTAAAAGGTTGGCAGTTTGAACCCACCAGCTGCTCAGCAGGAGAAAAATGTACCAATCTGTTTCCAAAAAGATCACAGTCTTGGAAATCCTATAGAGCAGTTCTACTCTGTTCTATAGGGTCACTATGAGTCAGAATTGACTCCATGGCAACAGGAGTTATCTCCATGGCTAAGACAAAATTTAAAAATAATAATACTATTTTTTTTAATGACAAATATATGGGGAAAAAGGAATCCTTTTCTATTGCTGGTAGGAATGAAAAATGGTTCAGCCATTGTGGAAAAAGCATGCCAGTTCCTCAAAAAAACTAAAAATAAAACAACCACATGATTCCTTTGGGTATATTCTGCTCCCAAATACATACCCAAAGCCGTTGAAACCAAAGACTTAAACAGATACCTGTACACCAATGTTAAATGCAGCACTATTCACAAAGCCAAAAGGTGGAAATAAGCTAAATGTTGATCAAAAGATGAACAGATAAACAAAATGTTGTACATTGGTTGCATAGTGCCTGGGTTCTTAAAAGTTTGCAAGTGGCTATTCAAAGCACAAAAATTGGCCTCTATCATTGCCTAGAGTGACCGAGGAAGAAATAGAGTCAGGAACAGGAAGAGGATATGGAATGTGTGGCTAATTGCTTCCAAGAACAACTGCCTCCTTTGCCATCTGACCAGAACTGGATGGTGCCTGGTTATCACTACTGAACATTTTGATCAAAAATTTCATAGAAGAATTCTGATCAAAAGGGAGAAATGCAGAACAGAATTTCAAATTCTCATGTAATCCAGACTTCCTAGAGCCATGGAGCATGGACAAACCCCTGAAACTACTGCCTTGAAGTCTTCTTAAAACCAAACAATAGTTTAGCTTAACTAGTAAAAGAATGTCTGCCTTAAGCATTGTGCTCTTTTAAGATCTATATAGGACCAAATTGACAACAGCAACTCAAAGGATTAGATAGGAAATTTAGGGAGCTGTAAGTTTATGTTAATGGAGGAGGAACAACTTGGAAAAGGAGAGTGAGAATGGTTGCACAACTAGAAGAACGTAATCAATATCACTAAATTGTACACGTGGAAACTGTTGAATTGGTGTATGTTCTGCTGTGTATATTCTCAACAATAACGACAAAAGCACAAGTAATTATTAAAAAAAAAAGAAGAAGAAGAAATATAGAATTCAAAATGAAGGAGATGAATACAAGGGCATTTGGCATCCAGGAAATTATGAAGATGATGGCAACAATATCAGTAACAGTAAAGAAATGACATCAAAAGCCACAAAAAAGATAAAATAGACAAATTGGATTTCATCAAAATTTACTTTTCTTCATCAAAGGCATCTGTGAACAGAGTTAGGAGAGGCTACAGAATAAGAGTAAATATTTGGGAACCAAATACCTAGAATATATAAATTCTTACAACTCATTATCGAATAATATTATTAATATCACACACAAGTAAAATCTTACTGAAGATAATTCAAAACTAATTGCATCAGGATATTAATGGAGAACTTCCAGAAATGCAAGCTGGATTCAGAAGAGGACATGGAACAAGAGATATCATTGCTGATGTCAGAGGGATCTTGGCTCAGAGCAAAAAATACCACAAAGATATTTACTTGTGTTTTATTGACTATGCAAAAGCATGTGATTGTGTGGATCATAACAAATTATGGATAACATTAAGAAGAATGGGAATTCCAGAGCACTTAATTGTGCTCATGAGGAAACTGTACATAGACCAGGAGGCTGTCGTTAGAACAGAACAAGGGGATAGTGCATAATTTAAAATCAGGAAGGGAGTGTGTCAGGTTGTATCCTTTCACCATACTTATTCAATCTGTATGCTGAGCAAATGATCCAAAAACCCAAAAACTCAATAATGACCAGAATTACTGGTCGGACAGAGTCTGGTGAGACCCACAATACTATGGTCCTGGGATACATTCTGGGCCTGGAATAAAGCTCATTCCCAGGGGCTGGCTCTCAGCCCAACAGTAAACAAGATGTGCATGCAGACCACTCAACCCAGGGTGACGCACCCACATACTCTATGGAAATGTATCCTTTGGAGCAATCCACCACTGGGCACCAGAGGGACAACATTCACAAGGAGGAAATGCAGGACAAACAGGTGTGCATAACTATGAGGGGCACAGGCGGAAAGTTATTGGGCCGGGAGGGGAGGAGACAGGGTTAGGGTTGGGCATGGTAAATGGGGAGTGAAACTAAGTATACATGTAATGTTGAATGTAAAACAAACTCTTAAAATTGAAAATTAAAAAAAAAAAACTGTTGTAAAGTTACAACTATTTTATGAATAAAATGATAGTTGCTCTAAAAACAAAAAAAAAAAAAAAAAACCTGGACTATATGAAGAAGAACACAGCACCATCAGGATTGGAGGAAGACTCATTAATAACCTCTGGTATGGAGATGACACAACCTTGCTTGCTGAAAGCGAAGAAGACTTGAAATACTTATTGATGAAGATCAAAGACTACAGTCTTCGGTATGGTTTACACCTCAAACTAAAGAAAACAAAAATCCTCACAACTGTACCTGTAAA
>NW_006921623.1:6009990-6022906 GCF_000298275.1 Orycteropus afer afer | reverse complement strand
TGTATTTCACTGTACATAAATTATATGTCAATAAAATGCATTTAAAAAAGAAAGAAAGATATCAGATGATGTATTGCACTGGGCAAATCTGCTGCAAAAGACCTCTTTAAAGTGCTGAAGAGCAAAGATATCTCTTTGAAGACTAAGATGTGCCTAACCCAAGCCGTGGTATTTTCAGTTGCCTCAAGTAGTAGTTAAGTAGTATGTTAACTTGGCTGGGCCTGGTTTTGAGTGTCTAGGCAGTTGGATATTGTAATTCCCCATGACGAGACTGATGATCGGCTCTGAGATGGAATCTACTGGAGCAGCTGAGTAGCTGCCGTAGGGATGTGGTCTGCTTCCAGTATATAAGAAGAAGCTTTGAGAAATGTGTCTGCAACTTTCTTGGCACACTTGGACCCTGCATGTAGCAAGTCTTCATTCAGCAGCCTGCCATGTTTCCTGCCAATCTTGGAACTATCTCTGGACTTGAACTAGTGGCCTGTCATGTGTTTTGGTAATTTGTGGACTGTGCATTTTATTTGTTGACCTTGGCTTTGTCAGCCTCAGCAGACAACAGCTGCCTGAGTGAAGAAATGCCTCCAGCTCCAGTGCACCAGGAGCAAGAGGCAGAGCTGAAGCTTAAGGTCAAGGGGCCTTCACCTAGCCCCTAGAGCTTGGCACTTTTAATTTGGACTTCTAGCCTCCTGGTGGCATAGTGCCTAAGGAATTTGACTGCTAACCAGAAGGCTGGTGGTTCAAACCCACCAGCCATTCCTCAGAAGATTGGGCAATCTACTTCCATAGTGATATGCCTCGGAAACCCACAGAGGGGTCGCTATGAGTCGGATCCAAATTGACAGCAGGGAGGGATTTTAAAGTGTAAGAGAATAAATCTCTGTCTGTAAGACCACCCATTTGTGGTATTTTCTGTTAGAGCATCACTAAAGAACCAAAACAACTCATATGCATGTGAGAGCTGGACAATGAATAAGGAAGACTGAAGAAGAGTTGATGCTTTTGAGTTGTGGTGTTGGCGAAGAATACTGAAAGTACCATGGACTGTCAGAAGAGCTAACAAATCTGTCCTGGAGGAAGTGCAACCAAAATGCTCCTTGGAAGTGCAAATGGCCAAACTTTGTCTCAGTTACTTTGGTCATGTTGTCAGACCATTCCCTGAAGAAGGATATCATGCTTGGTAAAGTGGAGAGTCAATGAAAAAGGGGAAGACTCTCAATGAGATGGATTAACACAGTGGCTACAACGATGGACTCAGGTATAGCAAGGATTGTGAGGATGGCACACAACCAAGTCATGTTTCATTTTGTTGTTCATAGGGTCGCTGTGAGTCAGAGGTGCCTCAATGACACCTAACAACAACAATAATAAAAAGACAAAGAACCCAATTAAAAAATGAGCAAAGGACTTGAATTGACATTTCACCACAAAATACATGCAAATGTCCAATAGTACATTAATCATTAGAGAAATGCAAATCAGATCTACAATGAGATGTGACTTCCTATTCACTAGGATGGCTATCATCAGAAAAAAAGAAAATAACAAGTGTTTATTATGGTGGCATAGTTCCTAAGGCATTTGACTTCTAACCAGAGAGTTGGCAGTTCAAACCCACCAGCCACTCTCCAGAAGGAAGATTGGGCAATCTACTTCCATAAAGATTTACCACCTCAGAAACCCAAAGGGGGTCGCTATGAGTCGGAATCAACTCAACCGCAATGAGTTTGATTTGGTTTAGTTTATTTGGAGAAATTATATGAAGTTCTGTAGAGAAATTGTACAGATAAAATGATTATACAACTGCTGTGGGAAACGGTTTGGTGGTTCCTAAAACAGTCAAACATAGAACTGATGACACATTAATTCCACTCCTAGGTATTTACTCAAAAGAATTGAAAGTAGACATGTATTTATACACCAATATGAGTGACAGTATTATTCACAACAGCCAAAAGGTAGAAATAATACAAATGTCCATCAACAGACAGATAATTTAACATATTAAATATATTAATACATACAATGGAATATTATTAAGCCATAAAGAGAAATGAAGTTCTGATACATGCCATCACATGGATAAATCTTGAAAATGTTGTGCTAGGCTAAATAAATCAGACACAAGAGGACAGATATTGTATGACTCTAACATACAGAATAGACAAATACATAGAAATTAAGTTTATTAGTGGATCCCAGGGTGGGTGGGAGGAGGAAATAAAGGCATACCCCGTTTTATTGTGCTTCACTTTATTGCACTTCGCTGATACTGTGTGTTTTACAAATTGAAGGTTTGTGGCAGCAAATCTTGTGTTAAGCAAGTCTATCAGTGCCATTTTTCCAACTGCATGTGCCTACTTCATGTCTCTTTTGGTAATTCTCACAATATTTCAAACCTTTTCATAATGCTGTTGTTGTTGTTAAGTGCCATCGAGTCAGATCTGACTCATAGTGACCTCTCCTTGAGTTTCCAAGGTGGTATCACTACGGAAGTAGATCGCTTAATCTTCCCTCCGAGGAGTGACTGGTGGATTTCAACCACCATCCTTCTGGTTAGCAGTCCAGTGCCTTAGGCACTACGCACCAGAGCTTCCTTCATAATGCGTTGCACACTTAATTGTCTACCGTATAGTGTAAATGTAACTTTTATATGCACAGAGAAACCAAAAAATTCTTGTGACTCATTTTATTGTGATATTTGCTTTGTTGTGGTGGTCTGGAAGTGAACCCTCAATATCTCCAAGTTATGCCTGTAGCAGGTATTGCTTGAGGGATACAGAATTTTTGTTAAGGGTGGTAGAAAAATGTGGAAAGGGATAGTTGTGGCTGTTGCATAACATGGTGAACATAATTAAGTTACTGAATTGTACACTTAAAAATGATTGAAATGGCAAATGTTTTGTCATATATACTGTTTGCCACAATAATTTTTTTAAACATGAAAAGTAAATAACAATAACAAAGAAAATTTTCCTCCTTCCCTTCTAGTGCCTTCTCCTGGACCCAGACTCAGTCTCTCCACTATTACTGCCTGACCAAGTTGAAGCCTCTTTACCTCTCCAGCCTTTACTTTCTGGAATTTCTAAAACTAGAGATCCAATCTGTCCTTTATAATAGACAGCCATTTTGATACTGTCTTTGGTCCAGGCTCAGTTATAGGCAGGTTGAGAATAGATGAGAAGACGATAAGAAAAAAGAAAAAAAGATAATAAGATAATACTTTGCACAGCTTTGAAAGCACTTTTATATACATTATCTTATGTTGGCAAGAAAGGTACTATTGACTACATTCAAAAGATGTTAGCCAGGCTTGGAAAGGTTGTCATCCTGCTGGCCTTGGCTCTATCTGTTGCCATAGTACAGTGATTGGAAGGGCACGTTTAAACTCACTTTCATCTCTTTAGAAAGGAAACAAGTATATGCCCTGAGGATTAATCTCTGTGCAGTGGGCATTCCTGACAGTTATCCAGAAGGACGGGAGGAACCAGATGTCCAGCAAAGCTCATAGTCAGAAACCTTGTGTTTGAAGCCTTGCTTCAAGCCTAGACCTTGTGTTTAATTCCAGTAGGAGCCCCATCCCTCCTTTCCTGTCAGCAAAACCTCCAACCACAGCTCAGAACTCTCCCCAGTCACAGCATCAAGCTGTTCACCCACCACTGGAGATACAGCCATCACTCAAAATCTGGCCTAGGACCCCAGCCCCTTACAGAGCAAAGCTGAGCTTCCTATGATGAAGCACACCCTGACTGCCCATATCCCCCCTCCAACCATCCTTTTCTTCTGCAGCACCAGGACACTCACAATTTCTCTCCCAAACTCACCTGTACTCCCTGCTTATGGACCTTTGCTTTTTCAATCCCCTTCACCTGATGCATCTTTGCCTTCCTTTCTGACAATGTCTCCTACCTGAGGTCTTCCTCTTCTCCCTCCACCAGCACTTTTTCTGCACTTTTAATATTGCTTTTTCCCCAGTCTTCCAGGTGGCAGAGTGATTGATGAATGCACCCATGTCCCCCACAATGCAGTGGGGAGCCAGGAGCAACAGGCCAGCTCCTTTATTTCTGTATTTCCTCCACCCACACCAACACAGTAGGTGCTTGGTTCCTATTTATTATTCTTTCACCAGACGTCACAATGACTCTTATAAGCGTTGCTGCTGAGCTTTTCATGGCAAGACAAACTAACACCAAGGCATGCAGGGGTAGAGCCAGACACCTGGGATGTTAACCTGCGTTGGACCCAGACATAACTGTGAGTCAGTGGAGTGTGGCTGGAGAAGGTGAGCCCAGACTTGCTGAGCTAGGGAGGCCCTGAAGGAAAGACCTCCTAAGAATCCCCACTAGCAGCCCTCCCTGTGAATTAGGCCAGCCCAGAGAAAGAGGTTCAGGACCATTCCAATCCCCCACAAATGTCAACACTTTGTGAAAGAGGTCTCTGCTGGCCCAGAAATCTCCAGGCTGCCTGCACTTGTGATAAGCACAATAAATAAAACAATGAGACCAATTTGAAGGCACTTGTGAGACAGTAGAGCTTTGAGAACTTGACTTTGATGAGTTTGAAAGGCACAGGAAAGAAAGAAGAATGAGTTTCCTCTTGGGCCCGGGTTTGTTTATCCTGCTTATCAGAAGCCAGAGCCAACAAGCTTGTAGTTTCAAATGGCCCTAAATGCTTCTCTAAGGCTGGACCAGGCTACTCCAGGTCAGCAGCAGGGCCAAATACGACATCTAGACAGAAAAGGCACAACTGTGCTGGCTCCTGGAGGGTCCTTCTAGGGCAATGAGACAGGCTTGGCGGAGGGGGCAGTCCAGGCATGAGCCTACCCTTGGGGGTGCACAAAGGAAGTGGAAAAGCAAAGGCAGAATCACAATGTACAGGTGGCCCTAACTAACTTGTCCTGTGCCACATCTCATCTTTCTTTGTGTCTTCTTTCACAAAAGGTCAACTCTGTGATGTCTTTGGGCCCTGACACTCCTTGATTCCGTCACTCTCAAAGTGGGTGACTCTACTAAAGGTCTCCAAGCTCCTACCTGACTGCTCTCTTCCACAGCTGAGGCCATTTGAGCTATTCAAGGGCCTTGCTGTCTCTCAGTTGTCAGCGCGCGCGCGCGCGCGCGCACACACACACACACACACACACACAAACACACACACACACACCCCATCCAAGACACATTCATCCAGCTGGAAATGGTATAGTGGAACTTGAGGTGTTTCCCTTAATCATGGAAATGTCAAAACTTGCCTGTAGTTGCCATAGTTGACCCACCTGTATATTACACCCATGTTTAATAATGAAAATACTAACAGTGGCTAATATTTCTATAGTCCTTACTCCATGACAATCTCCTTATATGCACTCTCCTAAGTAAACAACTGGAATTTACAAAGATTAAGTAATCTGCTCTTCCACTGCCTTTGCAAAGGGCTTTGGCACTCATTTGTCTTCGCGAAAGGCATGTCAGGTAGACAGCCAGATATTCCCATTGTTGCAAAAGGGAAATAAAGGCTAAAATGATGCAAATGACTTGCCAAGGTCACATCTAATAAGGAGTAGCGTTAGGGCTCATGTCCAGCTCACCCAATCGCCTGGCCTTCTAATGTGTATTCCTGCCTTCCTTTAAGCCCAGGTGCCCAGTAAAGCTGCTCTTGCTCAGGCTGAAGAAATCACAAGGGCTGGGGGAGGGAAGAAGCTGGATTGGTGCGAACTACCCTGGGCCGACTCGACGGCACATAACAAAAAACAACAAAAACCCTGTTAATGGCCTCCTTGAATAAGCACAATGTCAGGACATCCCAGACAAACGCCCCATCCCCAGGTGCTCGCCTGTCCACCTTGGCCACAGCAAGACTGTCAGCCCATCCGCTTCCCCTCCAGAGCATTCCACGGAGTATGGCCTGACACTAATTGGCTCTGAGAAGTGATTACTTCAAAGAAGTTCCCAACGGACCAAGATTTCTCCGAACAAACACCTAGCGCTGCCTCTCTTGCTGCCTGGAAAGCTGAAGGGCCCAGAAGAGGGGGTTTCTGCGCCCCCCTGTGGGAGTGGCTGAAACAGCGTCCCTCCCTGCCCAGATCCCTCCTCCTCCACCTCAAGTCTTGCTTGCTTCCTGATGCTGCTCTGACCTCATCTGGGAGGCACTGAAAAGTACGAAGCCACCTCCGCATAAAAATAGGTCCAAAAAGGAAAAAGTCCTCTCCCCAGAGTCGCACAGCCTGTCATCTGCAGAGCTGGGACCAGAACTCGTTAAGCCAAACAGTATGCCAAACGCCCAAGGGAAATATATAGAGTAATGTTTTGGAGGGACCAGGGGCACCAGGACTGGAGAACTCATGGGAACTTGGATTCCTTACTGAACACCTATTGTATTCTGGGTCCTGTGCTAGGACTGGGGGTTCAGTGGTGAACCAGAGACTGCACTACCTTCTTAAAGCTTACAATTGTAGTTGTGGCAGTGACAAAACCTATTTGTTTATAAATATTCGGAGCATTCGTCCCTCCCTCCCCTGCCTTCTAAGAGAAATGAGTCTTGGTTTCTTGGGCAGCTTCTGGGCTTGCTCTTCTGTGATGTGGAAAACAGTGAAAAGGTAGAGAGGAATTCAAAAAGTCCAGCAAACTTGGGTCAGAGGTCGTGATTGTAGATGTCTGGCTCACAAGTGAATTTAAAATCATTTTTTGAAATTGTGTCCAACAGTTAAAACTCAGGAGATCTTACATGAAAATGCAGATTCCTGCCTTTTCTTGATAAACTCAGGAGATCTGGGAACTGGACCCTCCATATTCTCTCATTCATTCGTTCGTTCTTTCTTTCAGCCAATGGCCTGGTCCCATTCCAAATGCTGGGAATACCAAGGTGAACAGGTCACTGCTCTTGAGATGCATCACTTCAAGGGCCCATGGTCAACTAAGGGTGCCTTAACAGGGCATATCATTCTAGTTTGCCACAGTCTTCACCGTTCCCTATTATTACCTAGCCAACTTCTCTTATTTATGCTTCTTGCCTGGCCACTGAGTTTGTGACCTCCTAAATTAGCCTGGCCAATTAGAAAGGGCAGAGAGCAGAGACAAATATAACAGAATGCTAACCTCTCTTCAATCTGAGGTGGATGCATGAGTGTTTATGATATTAACTTCTGCATTTGTATGAATGATTTTTTTTTAATTTAAAAAAAGTGATGAAAATGAAAAGAGAAAATCTAGAAAAGTGAATGATGGAAAAAGAGTGGTGATGCTGGCATATTGTGTGAAATATTAACAGAGAGAGATAAAGAAAAAGGGTTTGCTGTATGTAATGAAGGAATGCCCCTTTGGCACTTTTCAGGCAACTTCATGAAAGATTTAAATTGTTTTTCCATGCATTTTGGGTGTTAGTCTTCTGCTTCTTTTGAATATAATGCCATTGCAAGAGAAGCAGGGAGAGAAATCAATAAACCATGGTGGACCCTCAAAAGTTGGTAACCACTTTTTTTGAACACTGGACAATGGTGGGATGAGTTTTAAAGCAAACTTATATTTATATACCAATATTTGCTTATTTATTTGTTTATTAGGTTTTTCATTCATCAGTTCAACGATTTAATAAAATTTATCATGTTTATATGGCGTATTAAGAAACATGCTGGGGAGTAGGAACATGATGCTGAATTAGAAACCCATCTCCTGCATGTCATTAGAATCAAGCACTGTTGTCCATTTCCTTTGACAGTGATCCAGCCCAAGCCACCATTGTCTCTTGACCATCAGCCTCTTCACTCCTCTGCCTTTGCTTTGCCTTACTTCAATCCACATCTCAGAGAATAGCTAGAGAAAAAACTTTAAAATACAAACTGATACGGACAAAACTACCTACTTTATATACATCATCTCTAAGCTTCACAGAACTTCTGCATTTAAGTGTCATTATTCCCATTTTGAGGAGTCCTTGGGTAGCATAAATGGTTAAGGATTCAACTATTAGCTGAAAGGTTGGCAGTTCAAACACACATCTTGGAAGATAGGCCTGGCAACCTGCTTCCAAAAGGTCTCATCCTTGAAAACTCTATGAAGCTGTACTAGTCTGCTCATTCCATGAGTTAGAATCAATTGACAACTATCGTTGTTATTGTTAGGTACCATCAAGTCACTTCCAACTCATAGTGACCCTATGCACAACAGAATGAAATACTGCCTGGTCCTGTGTCAGCCTCACTATCCTTGCTTTCTGAGCCCATTGTTGCAGCCACTGTGTCAATCCATCTTGAGGGCCTTCCCCTTTTTCATCGACCCTCCACTTTACCAAGCATGATATCCTTCTCCAGGGAATGATCCCTTCTGATAACATGACCAAGTAGATGAGACAAAATCTGGCCATTCTCACTTCCAAGGAGCCTTCTGGCTGCACTTCGTCCAAGACAAGATTTGTTAGTTCTTTTAGTAGTCCATGGTACTCTCAGTATTCTTGCCAACACCACAACTCAAAACATCAACTCCTCTTCAGTCTTCCTTACTCATTGTCCAGC
The DNA here is from genome assembly GCF_000298275.1 of Orycteropus afer afer. Classification (NCBI taxonomy): domain Eukaryota; kingdom Metazoa; phylum Chordata; class Mammalia; order Tubulidentata; family Orycteropodidae; genus Orycteropus; species Orycteropus afer. Next base: position 6,014,409 of record NW_006921623.1, on the reverse strand, counting down.
TCTCACATGCATATGAGGTGATTGAAAATACCATAGCTTGGGTCAGATGCACCTTAGTCTTTAAGGAGATATCTCTTCTCTTCATCTCTTGAAAGAGGCATTTTACAACAGATTTGCTCAGTACAATAAGTCATCTGATGTCTTGACTGCTGCTTCCATTGGTGTTGATTGTAAAACCAAGTAATATTAAGTCTTCGATGACTTTAATCTTTTCTCCATTTATTGTGATGCTGCTTATTGATCCAGTTGTGAGGATTTTTGTTTTCTTTACATTGAGGTGTAATCCATACTGCAGACTATAGTCTTAATCTTTGAGTCATCCTCATTTTCAGCAAGGAAAGTTGTGTCATCTGTGTATCATAGGTTGTTAATGAGTCTTCCTTCGATCCTAATGCCATATTCTTCTTCATATAGTCCAGTTTCTTAGATTATTAGCTCAGCATACAGATTGAATACGTGTGGTGAAAGGATACAACCTTGATGTACTTACTTCCTGATTTTAAACCATGTAGTATCCCTTTGTTCTGCTTGAACAACAGCCTCCTGGTCTATATACAGGTTCCTCATGAGCACAGTTAAGTGTTCTGAAATTCCCTTTCTTCTCAATGTTGTCCACGATTTGTTATGATCCACTCAATTAAATGCTTTTCCATAGTCTATAAAACACAAGTAAACATCTTTCTGGTATTCTTTGCTTTCAGCCAGGATCTATCTGACATCAGCAATACTATCCTCTGTTCCAGCTTGCATTTCTGGAAGTTCTCTGTCAATATACTGCTGCAAGCATTTTTGAATTATCTTCAGTAAGATTTTACTTGTGTGTGATAGTATTGATAATGTTCAATAATTTCCATAATCCATGGGATCACCTTTCTTTGGAATGGGTACAAATATGGATCTCTTCCAGTCAGTTGGCCAGGTAACAGTCTTCCAAATCTCTTGGTATAGCTGAGTGAGTGCCTCCAGAGTGGCATCTGCTTGTTGAAACATCTCAATGGGAATTATGTCAATTCCTGGAGACTTGTTTTTTACCACTTCCCTCAGTGCAGCTTCAACTTCTTCCTTCAAAACCATTGGTTTTTGATCATATGCCACCTCCTGAAATGGATGAACATTGACCAGTTCCTTCTGGTACAGTGACTCTGTGTATTCCTTCCATCTTCTTTTGATGTTTCCTGCATCTTTCAATACATTGCCCTTAGAATCTTTCAATATTGCAACTCAAGGCTTAAATTTTTTCTTCAATTCTTTCACCTTAAAAAATACTGAGTGTGTTCTTCTCTTTTGGTTTCTAACTCCAGGTCTTTGTGCACTTCATTGTAATAACTGACTTTGTCTTCTTGAGTTGCTCTTTGAAATCTTCTGTTCAACTCTTTTATCTTGTCATTTCCTCCATTTCCTCCATAGCTACTCTCCATTTAAGGGCAAGTTTCAGAGTCTTTTCTGTCATTTGTTTTGGTCTTTTCTTCCTTTCCTGTCTTTTTAATGACCTTTTGCTTTCTTTATGAATGATACTCTTGATGTCATCCCACAATTCCTCTGATTTTTGGTTATTGGTGTTCAACACATCAAATCTATTCTTTAGATGGTCTCTAAATTCAGAAGGGATATATTCAAGATCATATGTTGGTTCTCATGGACTTCTTTTAATTGTCTTCAACTTCAGCTTCAACTTGCATATGATCAGTTGACGGTCTGTTCCACAATCAGCTCCTGGCCTGTTTTGGCTGAAGATATTGAGTTTCTCCATCGCCTCTTGCCACAGATGTAGTCAATCTGATTTCTGTGTACTCCATCTGGCAAAATCCACATGTATATCTGCTGTTTGTGTTGTTGATAAAAGATACTTGCAATGAATAAGTCACTAGTCTTGACGACTACTAATAACAACCCCTATTTTGCAGATCAGGAAACTGGAGAATAGGAAGCAAAGCTAAAATCCCATCCAGGAATATATTTTCCTCACCTCACACACTCTCAGAATGACCCTTCCCAATCCTCAGCTCCTCTACCACCACTGTTATGGAATGAACTGTGTTCCACAAAACATGTATTGTAAATCCTAACTTCTATACCTGTAAAGGGAGCTCTGGTGGCATAGTGGATAACACATTAGGTTGCTATCCAAAGGTTAGCAGTTCAAACTCACCAGCCGCTCCATGAATGAAAGATGAAGCAGTCTGCTTTTGTAAAGATTTACAACTTTGGGAACTCTATGAGGCTACTATGTCCTATAGAAATTCTTTGAGTCAGAATCATCCTGATGGCACTGGATTTGATTTTTGGTTTATATCTCTGGAAAGGCACCCTTGTGGCCCAATTGTTAAGCATTCATCTGCTAACTGAGAGTCCTATGGTTTGAACTCACTGGTAGCTCCATGGAAGAAAGATGTGACAGTCTGCTTTTCATGAAGATTATAGCCCAAAAAAACCCCTATGAGGCAGTTCTACTCTGTCCTATAGAGCTCTATGAGTCAGAATCAACTCAACAGCATGCAGCAACAACAACAACATACCTGTAGATGTAATCTTCTTTGAGAATATGGTTTTATTTGTTTTGCTAATGAGGCCATATCAGTGTAAAGTGTGTCTTAATCCAGTCACTTTTGAGATAGAAAAGAAGCAGATTAGGTACAGAAGCAAAGAAGCACAAATGGGGCAAGACAGATGTCATGCCACATGAAAATCACCAAGAAACTGAGAAACAGAAGCTGAAAAGAAACAAGGACCCTCCACTAGAGCCAACAGAGAGAAAACACTTTCCCTTAGAGGCTGTTCTGGTTACCTAGTGAGGCTCTAACAAGAATATACCACCAATGGGATGGCTTGAACAAACAGGAATTTATTCTCTCACAGTTTGGAGGCTTTAAGTCCAAGTTCAAAGTGCCAGGTTCTAGGGGCTGGATGAAAGTCCCTCAACCTTGGTGTCCAGCTCTGCCTCCTGCTCTGGCCCACTGGAGCTAGAGGCTTTTCTTCACTCAGACAGCTGCTGGCTGCTGATGCTGACAAACCCAAGATTGACAAGTAAAAAGGCACAGTCCCGATGTTACCAAACCATGCTGCAGGCCATAATTTAAGTCCATTTTAAGTCCCAAGGTCAGCAGAACATGGCAGGCTGCTGAACAATGACATGGCTACATGCAGGGTCCAAGCGTGCCATAAGCTAGAGACTATCCCCAAGGCTTCTACTTATATTCTGAAAGCAGACCACATCACAAAGGCAACTACTCAGCTGCTTGTGGTAGATCCCACCATGGAGTTGATTGCCAGTCTCATCATGGGAAATAACTACCACCAGCTGCCCAGCCACTCAACAAGACCCAGCCAAGTTGACATACAAATTTAACTACCACAGAGGCAATACCCTGAATTTAGACTTCTAACCTCCCAAACTTTGAGAAAACAGATTTCTTTTGTCAAAGCCACCCACTGTGGTACGTCTGTTACAGCAGCATTAGCAAACTAAGATACCCACCACCCTCAATTTGTACTAGAGGTAAAATGGAACAGATAGCCAATGAAAAGAAGGGCTGGAGGATTTGAATCTGTAAGTTTCTTCCAGCTCTGATATTCCATTAGTCATCTTCATCATCCCAATATACATTTAGTGAACACTTGCTGTATACCAAGTACAGTGCAAGACAATAGGGATGTGAAGGAGAATAGGATATATTTTCTGTCTTAAGGAGGTGTGTGACTAAGGGGATAGGGATAGGGTTTTGTAAGAGAATGTTCAAAGGCTTAGAGCAGTTAATACCTTGGGCACATCTAGTGAGATCCGAATGTAGGTCCAGTTAGGGAAAGCAGTTGCAGATGAGTCTGGAAAAGTAAGTAGATGAGCACATGATAAGGCAGTAGCTATGGAGACTAAAACAAGGGGACAAAAGCAAGAGAATTTGAACGGTGGACCAGACACGATGGTGACCACTGGTTACCCATGTGAATGAACATGTAGACAACTCAAGTTGTTCACCAAGGTTGCTGCTGGAGAAAACCCAAACCAAACCAATTGCTGTAGAATTGATTCTGACTCATGCTGACCCCATGTGTGTCAGAGTAGAACTGTGCATCACTGGATTTTCTTTTCTTTTTTAAGAGCTTGTTTTACATTCGACATTACATGTATATTTAGTTTCACTCCCCATTTGCCATGTCCAATCCTAACCCAGTCTCCTCCCCTGCCTACATGGTAACCCTCCCCCTGTGCCCCTCATATTTATGCACTCCTGTTGGTCCTGCATTTCCTCAGTTTGAATGTTGGTCCTCTGGTGTCCCATGGTCTATTGCTCTAAGGGATGTATTACCATAGAGTATCTGGGTGCATCATCCTGGGTTGAGTGGTCTGCATGTATATCTTGTTAACTATTGGGCTGAGAGCCAGCCTCTGGGAGTGTTTCATTCCAGGCACAGAAAGTATTC
>NW_006921623.1:6006425-6009344 GCF_000298275.1 Orycteropus afer afer | reverse complement strand
GAATGTATCTCAGGTGTTGTGGTTATGTTTTTGTGTCAACTTGGCTGGGCCTGGTTGAGTGGCTGGGCAGCTGGTGGTAGTTATTCCCCATGATGAGACTGGCAATCAACTCCATGGAAGGATCTACCACAAGCAGCTGAGGAGCTGCCTTTAGGTATGTGGTCTGTTCCCATATATAAGTAGCAGCTTTGGGAAAGGTCTCTAGCTTATGGCACACTTGGGCCTGCATGTAACCATGTCATTGTTCAGCAGCCTGCCATGCTCTGTCAACCTTAGGACTTAAAATGGACTTGAATTGATGGCCTGCCGTATGGTTTGGTAACATTAGGACTGTGCCATTTTACTTGTCAACCTTGGGCTTGGCAGCCTCAGCAGCCAGCAGCTGTCTGAGTGAAGAAAAGCCTCTAGCTCCACTGGGCTGGGAGCAGGAGGCAGAGCTGAAGCGCAAGGCTGAGGGGCTTTCATCCAGCCCCTAGAACCTGGCAGTTTGAACTCGGACTTAAAGCCTCCGAACTGTAAGATAATAAACTCCTGTTTGTTAAGGCCAATCCATTTGTGGTATATTCTTGTCAGAGTGGCACTAGGTAACCAGAACAGTGTTAATAGTGATGCAGTATTGTGGACACATTGGTTGGTATTATTATCTGTCGTCTATCTCTTATGTGCACAATTCAGTGTTCTCCCATTTCCTAAGGTTATCATGGTGGTTAAAAACCCTTTCCGTATATCCCTCCCCTTACCCACGTCAGCGTGTAGGCCCCAATTAGCCTGAAATTAATCCCTCTCCTTCCCTCCCAATCCCGGTAACCTACAAAGTGAGTTCCCTTTCCCAAGCAAACCCTTCTACGTCTTTTTACAGTAATGAGCTCATAAAGTACTTATCTTTCTGCAATTGACTTACTTCACTCAGCATAATGTCCTCCAGGTTCATCCACATTGTGAGATGATTTACATATCCCTCATTGTTCTTAAATGTAGCATAGTATTCCATTGTGTGCATGGACCATAATTTGGTTATCCACTCATCTGTTGGTGGGCATTTAGGTTATTTCCATCTCTTTGCTATACTTCACTGGATTTTCAATGCTGATTTTTTGGACTCCAAGGTGCCTCTGGGTAAATTTGAACCATCAACCTTTCAGTTAGCAACCAAGCCCAAGGACTATTTGTACCAACCAAATACTCTAAAGATGCTAGAGAATCTGCACATTTCAGCCAAAGCAGCCACCCACCCAGCAGACCACTGCTCCCCAACCTCAGCATGACTGCTGAGATTTTTTTAAGTCCCACCAAAGGCCAGTCCACCAGGAACAGCCAAGATGGACAGAGCTGGTAGACAGTCTCTGCTCCAGCTCCCTCCTGCACACAGCTCCTGCTTCGATTGCTGCTCTCCTTACCTGTCAATATTCACAAATCTGATCAACCCACTTGCCCCTCAAACCAGATAGCTCCATCTTTGGGTAAATGCAGAAGATGAGATCGAGGATTTGAAGAGACACTTATTTATCTCTTTACCAGACAGTCTAATGAATAATTTCATGTTTGCAAAAGCTCATTTTGAAATTTGAAGGTAAGAGATATATTGCTAAGGCGGCTCTAATACTGCAACATTAATTTTGCACTGAAAGATTTACTCAAAAATTAGATTTTACAATTTTAATGCCTCCATTCTTTTCTTTAAATAAGCTGTGAAATACAGTTAATTAGACTTAAACCCTGGAAGCTTAGACGTTTGAGCTTTGGTGTAAGCTACAAAAGAAAGCAAGCTTTTTCACTTGCAAATTAAATCTAAATTCATTACACACCTAAACCTATACTACTTGCAGAAATCCTACTGGGCTGAAGAAGGGTCTTCTGGAAGCTCCAGATGTCTCCCTACAAAATCCTGGCAGCAGAGAAGGATTAGTGAAATGAAAGGGAGTATAGAGTGGAGAAGGGAACGATAAAGGGCACCTGACAAAGTTGTTTGGGGCAATGTCTCCCAGAATGCATTCTTGGAATATCAGACCCAAAATTGCTCCTTGGAGAAAGGGATTCTGTGCTCAGAAACATTAGGTAAATGCCACATATAATATTCTCTTTTTGGAAAGCCAGAGGGTTTGAAGAAGTAAAACAAACAAATAAACAAAACACTGTTAATTTTCTTTCATTCAGAATTTTCCACACATACTAGACCGTGAAGCCCTTTTCATCAAAACCCCTAATATTCTGGTATGTCCATTGCTCTGTGGAATACAGTCTGCTCCAAGCTCTGGCAATTCCATGATGACCATATTCTCCTCCTCAGACATGACCTTGGAGGACCAACCCAAACCCTCCATTTCCTTCCATGTTGATCTCCTCAGTGTGAGCTGTGAAAGTAACACTTACACAGACAGCTAAGAAATGCAAAATTGAATTTACAACACAGTCGAGGAATTTGAGGGCCCTGGGTAGATACATTCATTGCAGGTACTCAACTGAGTGATCGCAGCTGCTTGACACTGTTTAACACATACATCCTAGAAGCAAACAATTCAAAGGTGTAAGGAATTGTAGGGACCTTTTTTGGAATACCAGATTTCCTTCTACAAAACCTATTACAGGTGCACTCAGTGCTTGGGTATCTCTTATGACAGGAAGCTCACAGCTTCCTGAAAAGTTCATTTCATTTCTGGATGGTTCTGAGTTCATATGTATATATAGATAAGGATATAAGACCTTGTAAGACCTGCTTGAACAGTTTCTCTTAGAAAGATCAGCACAAGGCTGGTCCCCATGAGACGGAGGTTAAAGATGTCCCAAATGTCCAAACTACCATGCCACTCCATCATTTCAGACATTAACTCCTCCTCCTCCCAGTAATTTCCCCAGTCTTAGGGTTCTGTATTTTGCTGTAACACCTCACAGAACTCACAGACACCCAAGGGTTCATCTCAC
>NW_006921623.1:5974969-6006325 GCF_000298275.1 Orycteropus afer afer | reverse complement strand
ATTGACTTACTTCACTCAGCATAATGTCCTCCAGGTTCATCCACATTGTGAGATGATTTACATATCCCTCATTGTTCTTAAATGTAGCATAGTATTCCATTGTGTGCATGGACCATAATTTGGTTATCCACTCATCTGTTGGTGGGCATTTAGGTTATTTCCATCTCTTTGCTATACTTCACTGGATTTTCAATGCTGATTTTTTGGACTCCAAGGTGCCTCTGGGTAAATTTGAACCATCAACCTTTCAGTTAGCAACCAAGCCCAAGGACTATTTGTACCAACCAAATACTCTAAAGATGCTAGAGAATCTGCACATTTCAGCCAAAGCAGCCACCCACCCAGCAGACCACTGCTCCCCAACCTCAGCATGACTGCTGAGATTTTTTTAAGTCCCACCAAAGGCCAGTCCACCAGGAACAGCCAAGATGGACAGAGCTGGTAGACAGTCTCTGCTCCAGCTCCCTCCTGCACACAGCTCCTGCTTCGATTGCTGCTCTCCTTACCTGTCAATATTCACAAATCTGATCAACCCACTTGCCCCTCAAACCAGATAGCTCCATCTTTGGGTAAATGCAGAAGATGAGATCGAGGATTTGAAGAGACACTTATTTATCTCTTTACCAGACAGTCTAATGAATAATTTCATGTTTGCAAAAGCTCATTTTGAAATTTGAAGGTAAGAGATATATTGCTAAGGCGGCTCTAATACTGCAACATTAATTTTGCACTGAAAGATTTACTCAAAAATTAGATTTTACAATTTTAATGCCTCCATTCTTTTCTTTAAATAAGCTGTGAAATACAGTTAATTAGACTTAAACCCTGGAAGCTTAGACGTTTGAGCTTTGGTGTAAGCTACAAAAGAAAGCAAGCTTTTTCACTTGCAAATTAAATCTAAATTCATTACACACCTAAACCTATACTACTTGCAGAAATCCTACTGGGCTGAAGAAGGGTCTTCTGGAAGCTCCAGATGTCTCCCTACAAAATCCTGGCAGCAGAGAAGGATTAGTGAAATGAAAGGGAGTATAGAGTGGAGAAGGGAACGATAAAGGGCACCTGACAAAGTTGTTTGGGGCAATGTCTCCCAGAATGCATTCTTGGAATATCAGACCCAAAATTGCTCCTTGGAGAAAGGGATTCTGTGCTCAGAAACATTAGGTAAATGCCACATATAATATTCTCTTTTTGGAAAGCCAGAGGGTTTGAAGAAGTAAAACAAACAAATAAACAAAACACTGTTAATTTTCTTTCATTCAGAATTTTCCACACATACTAGACCGTGAAGCCCTTTTCATCAAAACCCCTAATATTCTGGTATGTCCATTGCTCTGTGGAATACAGTCTGCTCCAAGCTCTGGCAATTCCATGATGACCATATTCTCCTCCTCAGACATGACCTTGGAGGACCAACCCAAACCCTCCATTTCCTTCCATGTTGATCTCCTCAGTGTGAGCTGTGAAAGTAACACTTACACAGACAGCTAAGAAATGCAAAATTGAATTTACAACACAGTCGAGGAATTTGAGGGCCCTGGGTAGATACATTCATTGCAGGTACTCAACTGAGTGATCGCAGCTGCTTGACACTGTTTAACACATACATCCTAGAAGCAAACAATTCAAAGGTGTAAGGAATTGTAGGGACCTTTTTTGGAATACCAGATTTCCTTCTACAAAACCTATTACAGGTGCACTCAGTGCTTGGGTATCTCTTATGACAGGAAGCTCACAGCTTCCTGAAAAGTTCATTTCATTTCTGGATGGTTCTGAGTTCATATGTATATATAGATAAGGATATAAGACCTTGTAAGACCTGCTTGAACAGTTTCTCTTAGAAAGATCAGCACAAGGCTGGTCCCCATGAGACGGAGGTTAAAGATGTCCCAAATGTCCAAACTACCATGCCACTCCATCATTTCAGACATTAACTCCTCCTCCTCCCAGTAATTTCCCCAGTCTTAGGGTTCTGTATTTTGCTGTAACACCTCACAGAACTCACAGACACCCAAGGGTTCATCTCACGTAGTAGTGGTGGAGGCTGGCAGGCTGGCGAGTCCTGGGTCCATGAGTAGGTCTGGCGGATCCTCCCAACTCTCAGGGTTCGATGAACCTCAATCAGCAGATCAGATGACGGCTGCTGTCCCAAATCCAGGGGTGAGATGAGGATGATCCAAGACACAAAGCCGGAGCAAGAGGAGAGCGAATCTTCCCAGGAGATTTGTAGGTATACCCTCAGGGAAGCTAAGGGTGGTGATTTGAATTATACTCTCCAGCAAGGCAGGACTCAAGATACATTCCACCTGTGTTGCCCCAACAGAAATAACCTAAATCCCATCACAGAGTCGATTGCCAGTCATTATAGGGAATGATTATTACCAGCTGCCCAGCCAAGTTGATACCTGACCTTAACTACCACACCACCCCAAACAGGCATGAATAATGTGATTTACAAAATATCACAGAATGGAGGACAATGGCTAGAAGGGCCACATCAAGCAATTCACTGCAGACCCCTCAATGGCCTGGAGCAGAACTTTACCAGAACCCTATCTGGGTGCTCCAAATTGGGTGGACTAGAGGTCCAGTCCTAATAAACCCTCATCAGCCAGCACTCCCTCACCCCTGACCTCATTTCCACATGAAACAGAGCCTCTTTCTAGCTACTATCTTGTTCCATATATCATAGCCAAACCCTTTTCCTTAGGCCACCACTTCCTAAACCTTCTCATGGGCCCCACAGAGAATTTAATGAAACTGATGCCTCTTCTTCCCAGATTGTCCAATTTTAGAAGCTTCACAAATCCCTTGAAGCCTGTCCATCAGCCTTGCCTCTATGACCTCTCAGAAGATGCAACTCAATCTGATTGCTGGTTTTGGCTAAAGCTAACTGACCCCAATAGATTTTAGGAAATTTTCCAAATGTCACCTTGTGTACCTTCACCTTATGTCCTTTATTATTCAGGACTCTACCTTTCTCCACTGCCTATAATTCTATTCAGGACATAATTCATCATTGGAGAATAGCAATAAAAATGATCATGATAAATAAAAATTCTGTCTTACTTTTACAGTTTACAGAGCAGTAGGATAAACTTCATTTAATTTGACCATCACTAAGGCCTAAGTCCAGAAGGAAGGTCGGGCAATGCACTTCTGTAGTGATACTGCCTCGGCAATGCAAGAAGGAGTCACTATGAGTTGGGTTCAACTCGATGGCACATAGCAACAACAAGGCCTAAGTCACAGGACCTATCCTTTGCTTTTGACAGGGAAGGAAATAAAGGCTCAGAAGAGTTGAGTGACTTACCCAATGGCAGAGCCAAGAAAGAGGTTCTCTGGGTCCTTTCTAGATCAGTATCTTTACAAAATATCATGCTGCTGTCAAATTAGAAGCCCCAAATCCCATATTTTCACATAGTGTCCATGGCCTTCTGTGTCACAGAGGGGAGAAGAGGCTAATTATTCTCTGCAGAATAAGTGAAAGGACCAACAGATTGTTTTATATATGACCAGAGTAAGAATGATAGCTTTGGATTTAAAAAGACCAGGGTTTGATATTAGCCCCACTACTTATCCAGCCAGGTAATGCTGAGCAAGGTACTTCACCTTTGGAATAACTGCAGAGCCAACATCACAGAGCTACTGGGAGAACTAAATAACATCACACACAGAAGTGCTTGGCACATGGTATATGCTCAACAGATGCTAAATGAAAAAGGAATGTGGACTAGGGGAGCCAAAATTCTTCCTGGGAAAGGTAAGATTAAAATTAGGTTCAGGAAGTGGTTGTAGGTGTGAGTATATGGAAGACAGACTGAGGCCTATGAAAAGGTGTCCAGGCAGGAAATTTCAAAGCATATAGAGTTATAAATAAGCTATAGTTTGCAGATGACACAACCATGCTTGCTGAAAGTGAAGATGAGTTGAAGCACTTACTGATGAAGATCAAAGACTACAGTCTTCAGTATGGATTACACCTCAACTTAAAGAAAATAAAAATCCTCACAACTGCATCGATAAGCAGCATCATGATAAATGAAGAAAATATTGAAGTTGTCAAAGATTGAATTTTACTTGGATCCACAATCAACACCCTTGGAAGCAGCAGTCAAGAAATCAGACATCATATTGCACTATGTAAATCTTCTGCAAAAGGCCTCTTCAAAGCGTTAAGGAGCGAAAATTTCACTTTGAAGACTAAGGTGTGCCTGACCCACACTAGGGTATTTTGATACCAGTCACCTCATATACATGTAAAAATTGAACAATGAATAAGGAAGACCTTTGAATCGAGGGGTTGGTGAAGAATACTGACAATATCATGGACTGCCAGAAGAAAGAACAAATCTGTGCTAGAAGTGCAGCCAGAATGCTCATTGGAAGTGAGACTTTGTTTCATGTGTTTTGGTCATGTTTTCAGAAGGGACCATTTCCTGGAAAAGGATATTATGCTTGGTAGAGGGTCAGTGAAAAAGGGGAAGACCCTCCATAAGATGGATTGACATAGTGGCTGCAATCATGGGCTAAAGCATGGCGAGAATTGTGAGAATGACACAGGACTGGGCATTGTTTGGTTCTATTGTACACAGGGTTGCTATGAGTTGAATCCAACTCAACAGCACCTAACAACAATAGTTTGAACAATACATGTTGCATGGGTCTTGGGAACAGAGTGGGCAATAAGATACTTTGGTATTTTTGAGTTTGGACTTTTTCTGAGGCCACGGAGAGTCACTAAAGTTTTCAACTTGTGATAGAAGTTGAAAGTGATAGAAGATGAGGGTTAGTCAATAGACTGATGACTGAAACCAGGGAGAAACTGAAGACCAGAGACAACTTGGGAGGCTATTGCTGCTACCTGGGTAAGAGAGATTTAAGCTAATATATGGTTGTTACAAGAGGAGGGATGTTTGACATCTTGTTTGACTCTAGCAAGATGCACCTGACTTGTTCCCAGCCTCCAGGTCCCCCTCCCATTCCCATCCCACCCGGAGTGCCCCATGTGGAGTAACTGGGTCTCTGCCATAGGCCCCATTCCAATTCTACCCTGTAGCACATGGGATCACCATGAGTCAGAATAGGCTTGAAGGTAACATGTTTGTTTGTTTGTTTGTTTGTTTGTTTTTAATTGCCAGTAAAAACATATTCTATTCCCAGGGAAGCTTGGTTTTTGCATTCCTTGTCCATTCACATCTCACCTTCATCAGCTTCCAGGTGACCCTGAAAGCTGAAACTCTTTCCCTGGCTAAATAGTGCTGTCACCTTCCAAGGATCAGAAACAGACACTACATCATATTTTGCCTCTAAGTCTCACTCCTCCTTTCACCCATCCCCCATTCTCTTTGGGTGAACAACAAAGTTCTCACCCTTAGAGTAATAATTTGAAGACCGTAAAAGCTTCCAAAGCATCCTCCCAGCCCCTCATCTTCCCCTCCCTAGTCTGTATGTGGATCTGTGCAGCAAGACAACCCCATTTCTGTAATCATGTATTCTCCCTAAAAAATGGAACTGTAGCCAATATCTTAGACCCAGAGTCAAACAGATAAGAAATCAAATTTCAGCTCCATCATTTATTAGTTGGGTGCTCTGGTGGCATAGGGCCTAGGGCATTAGACGGTTACCCAGAAGGCTGGCAGTTCAAATCCACCAGCCACTCCTTGCGAGGAAAGTTGGGCAATCTACTTCCATAGTGATACTACCTCAGAAACTCAAGGAGAGGTCGCTATGAGTCAAATCTGACTTGGCAGCAATGAGTTTGGTGTGTTTTTGTTTTTTTATTCCAAATCACAATGACCCCTCCTTGGGTTTCTGAGCCAGTATCGCTACAGAAGTAGATTTCCCAGTCTTCCTTCAGAGGAATGGCTGGTAGGCTTGAACCACCAGCCTTCTTGTTATTAGTCAAATGCCTTAGGCACTATGCCACCAGAGTTCCTAGTTTATATGTATCAAGGAGCCCTGGTGGCACAGTGGTTAAAGCACATGACTGCTAACAGAAATGTTGGTAGTTGGAAAGACGTGACACTCAGCTTCCATAAAGATTACAGCCTTGGAAACCTTGTGAGGCAGTTCTACTCTGTCCTATAGGGTCATTATAAGTTGGAATCTACTTGACCACAATGGGTTTGTATGTATCAGTACATTCAATGCTCATAACAACTGCATAAAAGTAGTGTTCCTGTTATCTTATGCCCATTTTGCAGATTAGGAAACAGAGACAAAGAGGCTAAATAATGTGCCTAAGTTAACACAGCCAGTGAGCAGAAGATTCAAACCTAGGAGGCCTGGCTCCAGGGCCTCCAAACCTAATAACTACGTAGACTGCCTCTTTACAGATTGACTAAAATGAATCAGTCAATTCATCTTTGTATCCTTCATGCCTAGCATGGATGCAACACATAATAGGTTAGTATAAATGGTTAGTGGCTAATGAGGAGCAGAGATTCTAAGTGCAAGAAATCAGACCTTCCCCTGTCCCCAGTCCTCCTCACGTCTCATTGTTTTCTGATGATTCTTCACTAGGAGTTCCCGCAGGAGGAGGATCCCCCCTTCCTTGCGTTTCAGTCTCACTTTAACCTCACAAGTATAAAAGATAGAGCAGACCATGTTCACTAAGGGAGGAGAGGAAGGATAGAAGGCCCGGCACCCGCTAAGGCAGCTGGGACCTCTGGCCTCCACCCCGTATAGCCCTCCAAACCTGCAATTGTCTGCAGATAAAGAGAAGGAGCCCCAAACAGGGAGACAGGACTGAAAGGGAGAGATAGAGAGAGCATTTGACTCATTAGCTGAATATTAAATTCTGACGTTTGAACCTGACGGAATCAGAGTCAGGCTGGAGTAATGAATTAATCCCAGGGAAGAAGACAGGTCTGCAGCTCCTCAGCTATTAGCAGCCCACTGTGAAGGGAATCCCTGCTGAGCCACCATGTGCCACAGAGTTTGTTCCCCACCACCTGGCTTGTTTTGGAACCTTCCCGGCCTGGCCTAGCCAACCTTAGGAATATCAGCACACGGTAGGTATTCAGTCAGTGTGTGCCAACATTTGATTGATTGTAGTTGTTATTGATTGATGTTATTGATGTTACTCCCCTCAGGTTCAGTGGGGACAGGATTAAGCCTGCCAAAATTCTGTGCCCCAGTTAGCAGTCCCCATCCTTCCTGGTCTCTGACTTTTGGTATAAGCTGTTTCCTTTTTCCATACACAGATTGGGGTTTCCTCTATCAATAGGTCACAAAAGAAAAGTGTCCTCAGTTTACCTGGATTTATTTTCATTCATTCATTCTGTGTGTGTGTATCTTTCATACACTTACACACACACACACACACACATACACACTCCTCAAATCTACCACAATCCTCCTCAGTCTCCCTGGCTACCCACATTCTTAGTGACATCAGATTCAGAAGGAGCCACAGGATTGTTCTGATATGAGTCCTCTTCAAAAGAGAAAAATAAGAGAGGAGGCCTCCCAGCAGCCTCTGACTCTCTTCCCTAGGCTGGGCTTTCTCTAACCCCAGGCCACAGAATTCATCGCTCACTCTGATTCAGTGGGACAGTTATTTTATATTATTAAAATAAGAGATTATCATCACCACCGGTCTCCATCTCCTTTCCAATCTCATCTGAAAAGCAGGCATTGCCTCCTGCTCCCGGACCCCTAATTCCTATCTGCCTCGGCTGTTAAATCATTTAACCTGGCAAAGTGTCGGGAGATGCATTTTACATGAGAGACGTGAGGTAGGATAAATCTGGCCTGACTGCAGAGCCTGAAAAGAAATATATGAGGTGCAGCCCAGGGTCAAAGGAGCACTTGGGCGGAATGCAATGTCAGGAAGGGTGGGCTCTCCTTCTTCCCTCCTTGCTTAGGAAACAAAAGCACCAAAGTCTGACCCCCATTCTCTGAGAGGCAACTGAAACCCAAAACAGGCACAAATAAGAGGGGCCAGTGGACAGCATGCAGGGAGAGCTTCACCAGGTTTGGGTTTACCAGGTGAGACCTCAGGATTCAGCACCCCATTTGATCCACCTGGGGCTGCAGAACTTGGCATTAATGGAGGGGTGTGGCGTCAGTGGAGTGGTAAAGACCCCTAGCATGACTCTTTTAATTTATAGATGAGAAACCAAAGCCCAGAGAGGAGAATGAATTTAATGAAGGATACTAGATACTAGTGGCAGAAAGCAGAGCTTACACCCAGGGTTTGAGCCCAGGAACGCTGGCTCCTGGTTTGATGCCTTTTCCACAGTGGATTTAAGGTAGGTTCTGACCTTGTATCCCTCCATGGACCATTTCTGAATACTTAACCCTTTGTAATTTGTAAATAACAACTCTGGGATACCACAAGGAAGGGCATTCCCTCGTGAATTCATGTTATCACCTTATATTGCAGGTCTGCCATGTTCTAATCCTGGGCTGCTGGGGATGCCAACTTGGACCAGACATAGCAGCTGCTATCATAGAGTTCAGGTTGGATAGCACTGTACGTTAGTCTCCTAATACGGCTATAACAGAAATACCACAAGAGGGTGGCTTTAAAGAACAGAAATTTGTTCAGGAAGCTAGAAGTCCAAACTCAGGGTGCTGGCTATGCAGAAATGCTCTCCCTCTGTTGGCTCTCTGAAGGAAGATCTTTGTCTCAGCTTCTACAGTCCCAGCATTCCTCAGTTCCATGGCAATCTCCACGTGGCATCTCTCTTCCTCAGTTTGTGCTTTTTTGTCTCTGCTTCTAGGCTGCTCCTCATAACTCAGAAGTGATTAGGTTTAGGACATATCTTGCACTGCTAGGACCTCATTAACATAACAAAGGAAACCCTAATCCTAAATGAGATTACAGCGCAGGTATAACCCACTGCCATCAAGTCAATTCTGACTCATAGCAACCCTGACTCATAGAGGCCCTATAGGACAAAGTAGAAGTGTCCCATAGGATTTCCAAGGCTGTAAATCTTTATGGAAGTAGACTGCTTCATCGTTCTGAGATGCAGCTGGTAGGTTTGAACTGCCGACCTTTCAGTTAGCAGTTGAATGCTTTAACCACTACACCACCGCAACTCTTTGCCACAGGTATAAGGGTTAGGATTCCAATACATATTTAGAGGGTGGGGAGCACACAATTCAATCCCTAACACCACAGCAAGGATGGATGAAAGGTGCTGCAGGCACTGAAAACAATGCCAGGCATGTGCTCTCAGGATCATTGTTTCAGAATATAAATTTTCCACAAGAACAACAGTTTAGTATTGAGTTTCATTAATGATTTACCATTCAAATGGAAATTGTACAAACCATTGTGTAAGGGTCCCACAGATGCTTAAGTACCCCCAAAATTCAAGGTTGCTTAAAAACCCTCACCTAGAAAGGATACATACTCTGGGACACTTGGCATATAAATAGCAGACCCAGGGCTCAGACCCAGGAAGCCTGCTTCAGTCTGATGTCTGCTACTAAAACAGAATGGGGAGCAGGGTTGCCAGATTTAGCAAATAAAAACACAGGATGTCCATTTAAATTTAAATTTCAGATAAACAGTGAATGTTTTCTTGATATATCCAAAGATTGCATGAAATATACTGGAAAAAAAAAAAAAAAGTATTATTCATCTGAAATTCAAATGTAACTGGGCATCTTGTATTTTATCTGGCAACCCGATGAGAATGAGGAGGTACTCACTTAAAAATTGGATGAACTATGACTCAGGTGAGAATTGCTGGGCCCTGGAGTCAGGGGGCCATGCCCAGAACACAGTGGCTGCCCAGTAAGTGTCCCTTCAGCTTCCAGGGAACACTGAGCCCTCCCTCCAGGACAGTCTCTCCCAGCTCAACAGCAACTTGAATGGCCTCTTGCAGCTGTGCTAACAAGAATGCTCTTCCCCAAACAACAGATTAATTGATTTAAAACTTTTAATGCCAGATGCTTGGTGGAAGCATTTTAATAATCCTCCAGTCAGAATTAATCATGTCTCCTGATCCTTAAGGAGGGCAGTTATTAAATCTTGCAGAGGCAGGATGGGAACAGGGAAGGGGAAGACACTGCTCTCCTGGGTCCTCTTTACCCTTGTGCTCTAAAAATGAAGAACCCTGGGGCCCGTCTGGAGGGTGAAGAGGGGAACAGAGGCAGGAACACTGTTGGAAACCAACCAGAATGGCCTGGGAGAGGCAGGACATTGGTTCATTTGCCCCTGGATCTCACAGCCTGCGCCTGAGGTGGGATGAACGTAAGGCTCACCTTCCAGAGGTTTCCCAGATAGGTTAGGTGATAGAGTCAGTTGATGCCTTAACTCCTCAACCAGGCATAATTGCTCAGCCACTGGACAGGGCCACCTGTCTCTCCAGGGATGAGCCACATGTTGATGAATTCTTCTCACTTACTTTCTTTTTACTTCCAAGGATTTTTAGATACTTTTCTGAATTTTGGGATAAGCAGGGAGAAAAGTCTCCTTTCATGAAACCAGGGCACTATGCCTTCAGCCTACAAACTTTCTTTCTGCCCTCTACTCCCTTGGGCTCTGCCATGGCCTCCAACACCCTTTCTCCTCTGGCTCTCTCTTCCCTCTCTGGCCACATGCTCTCTAGTCACTAGCTTCCTCTCCCCTTCTCTGTCCCAAAGCCACCAAATTCCTCTCCTGTGTCTCCAAACTTCTATCTCCCACCTCTTTCTCCCTAACTTGTTCAGTTGCCAGTTCTCTAGTCCTCTCAGTCCAGCCTCTTACACTTAGTATGTGTCAGGCACTTTGCCAACATAAGTTCTAATCTTTGAAACTCTTCTGTGGAGAGGATTATAATGAGCCTTTGTTTACAGAGGGGTAAACTGAGATTCAGTAATGTCACATGACTTGACCACAGCCACATGGTTAACATGCCAGCTTCAGGAATGTCCTTTGCCTCTCCAAATCCTATCCATTCTATTTACCCCAAGCCCCAGCTCTACCCCAAAGACCTTCCAGGAAACTCCATCCCCATGTTTCTCTTCACTTCAGAATCCCTAATGTAGTAATAATCAGAGGGACCTGATTTTGCATTTAATGATGCCAAGGTTTTGTCCTATTCAAAGATCTTAAGCAGCCCAGTCCATGCCATGTACTCCTATACCCTCCCTCCAGCTCTAAGTGGTGTATCAGACTGTCTAGAAATCCTTGTTGATTGACAACAGGAGATTCAGGGCAGGGATGGACCTGTTTGGGCATCAAAGTCTCTTGCTAGCTGACCCAAGGAATTCCGTTTCTCTTGAGGGTCACTCAGACTTTTTGGAATGGGATTACCCTCACTTTTCCTCACATACCCCACTGCACTCTTCCTCACTGTAATGTACATACAAAACTTTGAGACAGTAACCTGCCAATGCAATGGTCTCCACCATTGGAAGCCCAGCCCCAAAGCTACACAACTCCAGGAAAGCCTTAAGGGTGACACCCTGTGCCCCCTAATAATGCTGGACACCCCTGGGCTCCCCTGGTCCCCAGATGCCCCACTGTCAAAACTAAATCAATACTCTCTTTTCTCTCTGCAAGAACATCTCTGTAATCCTAATTGGTCACTATGGCAACCCCAGCTGCAGCTCCTCCTGGCCTCAATGAAGAGACAGAAGGATGAGAGAGGGTGAGATGGAGGTTAAGCCTACTTATTGTATAATGCTCTGCCTTTGATATCACCTAGATCCACATGCTAAGTATCTGGAAAGAAACAAAATCCTGTGTAAATTAGAATGATAGCATCCAGACCTCTGTTTATGCCCTCACTAGTTGCAGCCGATGAGGCCATTGTCTGCAACCACTGAACCTGACCTCTTCTGCCTTGGCGGCTGATGAGATTTTAGTGGTGGGTCACATTCATCAGAGGGGATGGGCTGGGTCTATAAATCCTGCTGGGTGAGGTGGCCATGCACTCCACCCTCACCCACCACTACCAAGAAGAGAGGCCAAAGGAAGAAAGTTCACTGCACAGAAACTTGTGTCTCTTCCTTGGTGGAATCATGGGGCTGTAGCTCTATGTCTTCTACAAATGGGTCACAACTCAGCACTTGGTATTCGCAAAGCCTCACTTCAGGGTTCCTGGTGCAGTAGGCTCAGGGGTGACATCTCCCCATCACACACCTCACCCAGTGAACCCACACACATGCACACTTCCTTCCCACCCAGCCATCCTCAGAGAGTCTTGGCCTTCTTCCTTCTCCAAAGACTCCCTGACCCTCCCCTCAGTGCTGTTATGTGCATGGGCTGTGACTTGGTGACTCCTCTCTGGCCTGGGTGGAGGTTGGCTCTGTATCTGCTGCTTACATTCACCACTGGCCTCAGAGTCCCTTAGCTCTGCCCCCTAGACTGTAGTCCTGGAACAAGACCCCATTCCCATCCCTGGAGGGGAGGTTGTGCTGGGCTTTCTCTCCCAACACACTGCCCCCTGTTTATACTCTACATGCCTTGTGTGAAGCTTCTAACCTGCTTCCCACGTGCAGCAATGGAAAATTTCCAGGTTCATATTCTGCCTTGCTTGTGGTCCGTCTGATCAGCTGTTATGTGTAAAGGGCAGAATTGGGTACAACCTTCCTTCTAGCCCCAGCTGCCCCAGGTCCATTTAAGCAGAGCTTCTGATCCCACGCTGGGGCTTCAGAGACCATTTGGGAACCTGTTCACATTTCTCTGCAGTCTGTTTGGTTTCTCTCACCCTAGGAAAAGGTAGACCCACAACTGGACACTGGATTTTTTAAAAATGCTAAACAGAATATAAGAAAACCTTGTCTATTCTGGCTATCTTCTTGTCTCTCCCTTATGTATCTTCTTCTCCTTCAGCCCACACTGTCCATCAGCGGTCCATCATGCATTTCTGAGCTCCAGCCAACACCTAAAATTTTCCCTCCTTCATGCCAATTTCTTTTCCCAACTGCCTGTCTTATAATCATTTGGGGTCACCATGAGTCAGACTCAACTTGTCAGCAACTGGTGTTACTGTGCAGATATTAGATATTAAAGACATTGAGAATAAGAGAAGTGTTTCTAGTTGCTAATCCAAAGAGGATTAGAATGCAAACATTTGTCTATGTCTAGTCTATAGAAAGATAAAATTTTTCCCCTGGTGTATCTAGAACACAAAGGCAGAACAGCAGTGGCATGGTGGGAGGAATACAACTTTGGAATCAGACAGATCTTATTATGTGACCTTGGACAAATGACTCAACGTCTTTGAGCCTCAGCTTTGGGGAGACCATGATGCCTGCCTTAAAAGGTGATTATGAGGAGTGAATATGATATTTTCTGGGGAAAAAAAAGGCATATGGGGTACAAATGTAAAGAATTGTCTTATCAGAGCTGTGATATGGAATTTAAGCTCTCTTGACCTTGGATCAGTGAGGGTGTTGGGAGGAGAAAGACCTTCTGTCTTAGCATTTCTACCCTCATGGATTCTGTTCCAGGAGAGGAGGAATCACTCACTCCTTTCAGGCCTGACCCTGTGCGTTCTGGCCTTCTCCCAGCAAGATTGATCCAGGATAGCTTACTGGGCCTAGAGAACTTAGAGAAAGAGAGTCCTCCCTGTATTATCTGGCCCATAGATAGGGGAACAGACTAGATCTTCTTGGTCCAAGATGTGATGATTATCTTTATATCTCTTAATCCCAAACCCCACCTGTCAGGCACATGATGCTGCCTCTTCCTTTAAAGGAATTGCTTTTAATCAGAAGTATACCTTGTGCGGGCACATTTTGGATATATCACTTGAGCCCCAATACTTCCTGTACCATAGATAAAGAAGGCATGTGCCTGTCCTCATTATATCAATGAGGAAACTGAGGCAAGAGGGGCAAATTGATGTCTCCAAGGTCAAGTTCCAGATCTTTTCTAATCCCAAATGCAAAAATCTGTGCTCACTTCTACAGTGCCACAGCTGCCTGCCTCCTGAAAGCCTGCTCCCCATGCCCTACTCATCTGCTATTCTGGCAGGGTAAACACTTGAAGAAGGCCCTTTGCTCAGAGGGCATGTTGAGTGGAATATCAGGTCAGGGTTCATCTGCATTTTTGGCGACAGAAGGCTGCCGAGATAATAGGAGCCTCTTTGTGCTCAGTGGGGCTGGCTGGGAGCAGGCGGATGTCTGAAGGAGATTACAAGCAGTTATGGATATTGCTTGTCATGCTACCATCAGCAGACGCCTTTTTCAATTGACTAGTTGCTTGTATTTCCAGAATAGGGAATGCCAGATGTATTTACTGCAGTGAAAGAGAGTGCTGAAGGTCCTTGAAAAGATACCCAGCTGTTGAGTATCAGTGGAAGGCAGGGAAGTTTAACCCCTCATGGCCTAGTAATCAGAATTCCTAGGGAGCCAAGGAAAGACAGACAAGGCAGCCCACATCTTACAAATAAATGGAGCCTTAAAATTCCTTTCTAACTTATTTGTCTGGAATTCAAAACTCACTTTCCTATGTCAATGATACTACTAGAAGTAAGATTATTTGAGCCCTGCTTCTGCTATGTGCTAGATAGAATCAAGGCATTTTGCCTTCATTTTTTTCTTTTTTTCATTACATCCTCAATTCTTTACAACCCTTCAAGGTGGGAGTGGCACACACCAGCTTGTTGTTCACCAGATCAGAAATCTTTTTCCCTTAGGCACACAGTTATTTCCCAGCCTTCTTTGCATTAGGTGCAGCCATGTGACAATGGGACGAAGGTGTGCAGTGGGTCATACGCACCACCCCTTAGCTTGGCTCTAAAAATTCCTCTTGCTCAATCCTTGGTGTTTGTTCTTTACCTTGCCTGCCTTATACAGAGGATATATTGGAAGATTTTCAAGCTCTAGGAAACTGCAACCACTACATGGAAGTATTTGAGGTCACTGTATGACTGTATGGAGCCAAATTCCTCTGCTTACCCACATTGGTCTGTGACATGAGTGAAAAATAAGGCTTTATTGTGTTAAGCTACTGATATTTGGTGGGTTCTGTTATTGAAGACCACCTTCCTTAACTAATTCAGTAAGTATCAACATATATCAATAGCCTCCATTTTGAAAATGAGAAAAATGAGGCTCAGTAAGGTAGTGTGACAATGTTACATAGTAAGTAAGTGGTGGCACCAAGATTCAAACCTAATGCAGGGACATTAAGCTCAACTGGCACAACATACTACACAAAAACATTGTTCTACATCCAACTGAGTATTGACTGGGGTCTTAAAAGCTTGCAAGCAGCCATCTAGATGAAACAATGGGTCTCTCCTCATCCATGGCAAGGAAAATGAAGAAAACCAAAGATTCGTGGAAACAATTAGTTCAATGGATCATGTGATCCTCTACCTATATGACCATGAGACCAGAACTAGATGGTGCCCAGCTACAACTGTCAACCACTTGGAAAGGGATCAGTGCAGGAGATCCTGGATAGAGTAGGAGAACAATGTGGAACAAAACTCAAAATCATAAAAAAAAAAAAAAAAAAAATCAGGTTTACTGCTCTGATAGACCCTGGTGAGACCCCCCAAGGCTATGGCCCCTAATTATCCTTCAGGTCTGGAATTGAACTTACTCCCATGGCTTCCAGTCAAATAATAGAGAGTGATCAATCATGGGAGAACAAAAGGGCAGTGTTTGTGCAGGGAGATAGCTTGGGGGCGGGATTGCATAGGAAAGAAGGACACAAGGAAGAGGTAACTGCAGGGAGGAAGTAGGAAGAGAGCTGTTGTGGGGAATTGCAGTTAATGTCAGGAAACAAAATGTATATGAACTGCTGTATGGAAAATGAATTTGCTCTGTAAACTTTCACCCAAATCACAATTAAAACTTTTTAAAATAACAATAAATAAATAAAAAGAATCAAACCCAGGAATGTCAGACTCCAAAGTCAGAATTTTGTCCATGTTGCCTACCACAATTGGTGGAGTGATTCCTAGGCCATTGACCAAAAAAAAAAAAAAACTATTTTGCTAACGTTATACTCAGTGCCTTTTTTCATCTACCCTTAGCCATTGCTCATAATACAATTTCTGATGGACAATACATTGAGATTCCAAACTTGACCCTGAGAACACATCCCATCACTACCACCTTACCCCCATGGGGGAGGGCAAGACTCTTGCATGGGCCTTGGTGATTTGCAAGTTTTATTTGGAAGCTCAAAACCCACCATACTTCCAGGCCCAAGTAAAATGAATGCTTCTGTATATATGGAGGCTTCTTGATGAGTTTCTCCCTAAAGACTCCGTATCACAATTAAGAAGTAGTTGTCCCATGAGAATGGTTAACCTAGTCTACAACTTCTTCTGCCCATCTCATGTAGTCCTTGGTAGGTCAAATTCTTGGTAGCTTGGGAGTTTGCCTATAACCTAGCACAAGCAAATCAGCTCTTGTTCTTAGTATATTCCTGTTCTGATCCTAGAAGTCTAGTGACCACTTTTTCTGTAATCAAAATCCAAACGCATGGTCTGATCAGTTGAGATGCACTTAGGGGATAGGAAGAAAGAATATTTGAAATTGTCAGTGACTTGGAATGTGAAGGATTGACACAATGTCTGCAATGATGGGGTAAAGCATAACAATGATTGTGAGGTTGGTGCATGATCAGCTAGTGTTTCATTCTGTTGCACATGGGGTTGCCATGAGTTGGAACTCACTGAACAACACCTAACAGTAACCAATTGCTTTTAAGCCGAGAGAAACTCATTGTTCTTGTTTGAATAGAGCTCAGCCAGAGGAAACAGATCAACTCTTTAATATTTCTGATGTGTGGTGAGTGCCCACAACATGCCAGTCCATGAGAGAGAAGAAGGCAGAGGAGGTACCATCCCTGCTATCCAAAGGATTATAAATTGATTAGGGACACAAAGCTGAAACAGGAGACAAAAATTTAGAAACTGGCCAACTACCACACCCAATAAAAAAATCTTCCCGGGCAGTTAAAGTTAATTTGCTTATGTTCACATATAGAATGCAGACCTTGCTCTCTCTTTCAGCCTCCTCATCAGGCTCCCAAATAAATCCTGTTGCACAGAAGTCAAGAGTGTCAGATTTACTGAACATTTGGTAGAAGATGGAGAATATTTACTTCACACACCCTATTGAAATCTTCTTTTAACCTTTCCCTAGTGCTCCCCTTTCTCTTTACTCCAAGTCCCCTCTCTTCCTTGCCTCCAGTTGGAACCCCTCCTTTCTGAGTATCCACATACTCCCTGGCTTCTATTTATCACTCCCTTATCCAATTTAGCTTCCAAAAATCTCACTTCCTTCTCATGCAGAAGAATGTGGCTCTTTCCCAGATCCTGTCATCAAACGTTTACATCCCATGCTGCCTTCAAAAACACACACTATCAAATCCTTAGCAAAAATTGTCCCCTATTTACCACAACACACCCTGGAAGGGGGTATCAAAAACCCACTCAACTAAAACTAAAACCAAATCCATTGCCATTGATAGCAACCCTGTAGGACAGAGTAGAAGTGCCCCCATAGGGTTTCAAACTGTAAATCTCTATGGAAGCAGACTGTCACATATTTCTACCACAGAGCAGTTGGTGGGTTTGAACCACTGACCTTTTGGTTAACAAGTAGGGTACTTAACCACTGACTTTTTTGGTTAGGAGCCAGAGTACCTAACCACTGTGCCACTAGGGCTCCCACCTACTTAAATACATCTCTGATATTCTGCTTGTGGAGCTCTGGTAGTGTAGTGCCTAAGGCATTTGACTTTTAACCAGGAGGCATGTGGTTCAAACCCACCAGCCACTGCTTGGAAGGAAGACTGGACAATCTACTTCCATAGAGATACCGCCTCAGAAACCCAAGAAGGGGTCGCTATGAGTTGGAGTCAGCTCAAAGGCAGTGAGCTTGTTTTTTCTTTTTGGTTTATTCTGCTTGTGGAATTTGACCCTCCTGAGTCTCATCCAGGGCTTTGCATGGAGGCAAGTGCGCTGTCCATGGTGCTAACACTGATACTGTGGCTGGTCATCCTTTTCCTGTACCCATCATTCAGACAGTGATTTGGATCACCTTGCACTGTTCTCTGAGCTTCACCCCACTCCTCTATAAAATGAAATTGTGAATTGTACCTTTCTCATTGTCTTAATTACCCAGCGCTGCTATAACAGAAACACCACAAGTGGGTGGCTTTAACAAACAGAAATTTATTTTCTCACAGTTTAAGAAAACAGAAGTGCAAATTCAGTGTGCCAGCTCTAAGGAGAGGCTTCCTTTCTTTGTTGGCTCGGAGGGAGATCCTTGTTTCTTTGAGCTTCTGCTGCTGGGTGATCTTCATGTGGCTTGGCATCTCTTTCCCCGATCTGTGCTTCTCTCCTTGCTTGTTTAATCTCTTTTATATCTCAAAAGAGATTGATTCAAAACACACCCTACACTAATCTTGCCCCATTAACATAACAGGCAACTCATTCCCAGATAGGATTATAACCACTGGCATAGAGATTAAGATTTACAACACATATTTTGGGGAGATACAATTCAATCCATAACACTTCTGCAGAGCACTAAGTACCATACCTGGCACAGAGAGCTCAATAAATAGAAGTAATTATTATTACTATTATTATTTATTATTATTATGCTATTTTTCTACAACCCCAGGAACTGACCTACATGTCTTTTTTATTTACTTCCACTTCCCAAGCTCCACTTCATATTCTTTCCTCCAAAATCCACTGCTAGATAGTATTTGTACAAGTGATGTCATTCTCATCCTCCTCCCTGCACTTTGCTTCAAAACAAGCACGTTGTTGTTGTTGTTATTTGCCATCGAGTCGGCCCCAACTCATAGCGACCCCTCCTTGGGTTTCCGAGGCAGTATCACTATGGAAGGAGGAATGCCCAACCTTCCTTCCGAGGAGTGGCTGGTGGGTTTGAACCGCCAGCCTTCTGGTTAGCAGTCAAGTGCCTTAGGCACTATGCTACCAGAGCTCTTCAATATTTTTTTGCTATAACAATGGAAGAGAGATAGGGGTTAACAAAACAACTAACAGGGAGATGTAACCAATCTACAAGAAAGCTCAAATGCTTGCCATAACTTGTTTCACTGGTTGAAATGTGAGCAGAGCTAAGGCCAGAACTTTTTTAGCTTCAATTTTGTTCCTTCATTGATTCATCTCTTGGCTCCTCTTCAGGGAGTTAAGACTCACCCAAATGCTTCTTTTTTGGTTCTTGTATTACATGCTCCCAAGGCTCCCTGTGTTTGCCTCTCTCCTACAACATCTCATGCTCTGCTGAAACTGCCTGTTTATGGAGACTGTGTTATTCATCTTTGTATCCCCAACAACATGAAGAGTGTCAGGCTTTGTAGGGCCTGAGTGAAGAAATAAATGAAAGGACAAAAGAGTAAATGGAATGTAGTGTGTTGCATATTTATTCCCAATCTTTCACTTCTCCCTATGTCCACATCTTTTTATGTGCCTTTGGAATTCTTCTCACAAAAGGCATGGAGAATATTTCTCTCCCCTTGACTTTGGCTTTGGACATTTGAATTTCTCTGGCCATATAAGGAGGCAGAAGTGACAGTGGGCTAATTCTCAGACTATGTTGTAAGAGGCCTTTCACCTTGGCTTTCATCCTGAAAAGAACATGCCCTGGATAAGTCTTGGTCTCTGGGTGAGAATAAGAGCCATGTGCGGCACCCACAAGAACTACTACAACCTGAAGCAGAGTCATGTTAGCTACCCACATATCTGAAGTGAGAAGCAGAACTATCTAGCCAAGTACTCTCTCGATGGGCCACAGCTAAGCTGACCTGCAGAAGCACGAACAATAATAAATGATTATTGTTTTAAGCCACTGGATTTGGGGAGTGGTTTATTACCCAGCATAATTTAGTCAATAGCTAGCTAATACATAGAAGAAAATACATTGAATTCGTTTGTTTCTTTTTAATCAGAAGACCATGGATTAGGAAGTTTAGCATCTCACTCTCTCTGAGCCTTAATTCCTCTACTGTAAAGTTTGAATAACAACTTCTGGCCAACCTAGCTCACAAAAGTCATGGTTACTTTTAAATGAGATAAGGGTAGGAGACCACAGTATAACCAGGAGCTCAGGGATAAAGAATTATTATTAGGACCTGCTGCTCACAAGTCCCCTCAACATTCCAGTACAGCCAGAGTCTCCACCTCTGGATCTGGTAGACTCAACTGAAATGGGACAATGGATGGCTAGGGTAGGTATTTGAGTCCACAAAAGTACTGGTAAAATGCATATATATCCATGGAGGAGCCTAAGACTCTCTCTTTCAAGTTCAGTCAGGAAATACAACCAAATTTCTACATTTTTACAATAGGAAGTTCCCACTCTGTCTAGTGCTTAATGTACTTTACAATTTCACCCTCCTGTCCACAGCTCCACAGCAGCTATTTCAACTTTTGACAACTCTAAATGTAAAAAAGACAAAAAAAAAAAAAAAAAAAAAAAGCTCTTCCTTCTCTTCTCCTCTCCAGCCTCCGTCCAAAAACCAAACCAAAACCCATTGACATTCAGCCAATTTTGGCTCGTAGCAACCCTGTAGGACAGAGTAGAACTGCCCCCTAGGGTTTCCAAGGTTGTAAATCTTTACAGAAGCAGACTGTCAAATCTTTCTCCCACAGAGCAGCTGGTGGGTTTGAACCACCAACCTTTTGGTAAGCAACCAAGCATTTAACCACTGAGCCACCAGGGTTTCTTATAATTCATATGTTGTGTTGTTGTTATGTGCCGTCAAGTTGGACCTGACTCATAGCGATCCCTTCCTGGGTTTCCTAGGCAGTATCACTATGGAAGTAGATTGCCCCATCTTCCTTCCAAGGAGTGGCTGGTGGGTTTGAACCACCAGCCTTCCGGTTAGCAGTCAAGCGCCTTAGGCACTATGCTACTAGAGCAAAGATTTATTGAGCATATGTTATTTGCCAGATATTTTATAGGTACTTGGGATACAGCAAGGAGCTCTGATGGTGTAGCAGTTTAAGACATGTGGCTGCTAACCAAAAGGTTGATAGTTTGAACCCATCAGCCGCTCTGCAGAAATAAAATGGGACAGTCTGCTTCCATAAAGATTTATAGCCTTGGAAACCCAATGGGGATCACTATGGGTTAGAATGGACTCAATGGCAGTGAGTTTGGTTTTTTGGATTTTGGGAATATAGCAGTAAGTATAATACCAAAAAAAAAAAAAAAAAAAAAAAAACCTCACTGCCATGAAGTCAGATCCAACTCGTAGCGACCTCTCCTTGGGTTTCTGAGGCAGTATCGCTATGGAAGTAGATTGCCCCATCTAAAACTCCCTTCCCTCATAGATATTATGTCCTAATGGGAGAAGAAGGATAATAAACAAATAAAGAAATAAATTACATAGTGTATCAGATGACACTGAGTGCAAAAATAAAGCAAGGAAGGAGGATAAGGAACCTGGAAAGAAGGTTACTATTTTAAATAGGATGGTCAGGGGAGGCCTTTCTGAAAATATGACATTGGCACAAATTGCTGAAGATGTTAAGTGAATACATCGTGCAGATATCAGAAGAAGAATGTTCCAGGCAGAGAAAACAGCAAGTGAAAATGTGCTGAGTGGGTGGGAGCATGACTGCAAGCTATAGAAAAAATGTGAAGGCCAGTGTACCTAAATCAGAGGGACCATGGGAGTGAACAGTAAGAGAGGAATTCAGAGGGGTAAGTAGACAGCCAGGCAGCCATTGTAAGGACCCTGGTCTTACTCTGAGTGCACCAAGAAATCTCAATGATTTTGAGCATGAAGTTGAGATAAGACCTGATCACTGTGGCTGGTATGATCTATAAAAAGCAAGGGCAGAAACAGATTACTGAGAAGTTATGCAATAATCTGTGAAAGATGATAATGGTTTGGCCCTCGGTAGGTTTCTGCAATTCTGCACCCCAGAAGCTGGTGCCCAGTGGACAAAAAAAAAAAAAAAAAAAGTTAAATAAATGGGTGGATGAGAGAAACTGCTCTAAACTGGTAGTCAAAGCAACTGGATTTGGGCTCAGAATTTCACGGTCAAATCTTGCCTATGACCCTTGAATTCATTTTCCCTAGACTCTTGTCTTCATCCTATGGATGAGAATTACAGTTTTTTTGTTCTTTCCTCTTTTTCACTTTATTTTTGGTGAACATACACACAGCAAGACCCTCTCCCATTCCACAATTTCTAGACATAGCTATCGGTGACATTGGTTATATTCTTCATATCATGTCAACATTCTCTCTGCTTCTTCTGTTCTACTTGTTTCACTCCTATTACCTTAAACTCCCTGCCCCCTGACCTTCTCATCTATGCATTAAAATAGCTGTTGATCATGTGGTTTCATATAGATCTTTCTTTCTTTCTTTTTTTTCTTTAAGGAAAGCAATACTCAACGGTGACAATCTTTACTTTTTGAGCTGAACTGTTACTTAGTTTAAAAGTAACTTCAGGAAATACTTTCAATTCCAGGTTTGATGAGTAAGTCAGGACCATAGTCTTGGGGACTCCTCCAGCCTCAATATGTCCCATAAATCTGGATTGTTCAAGAATTTAAAGTTCTGAGAACTACAGTTCTTAAAGCATGGGTAAGAGTGGCCATTCAACCAGACGCAAGAGGCCTCATATTACATGATTTTATTTATATGAAATGTCCAGAACAGGCAAATCCATACAAACAGAAAGCAGGTTAGTGGTGATCAGGGGCCAGGAAAGGGGAGACTGCAAAGTGACTGCTAATGGGTACAGGGTTTCTTCTTCAGGTGATGAAAATACTCTGGAATTAGAGAGCGGCGATGGTTGCATAACTTAGTGAATATACTAAAAACCACTGGATTGTGCACTTTGAAAGGGTGGATATTTGTGAATTATATATCAATAAAGAAAGAAGAAAGAAAGAAATGATAATTGACAAACTGTCACAACCAAGAGGATGCTAAGGAGATGTGACAACTAAATGTAATATGATGTCCTAAATGGGATCCTGGCATAGAAAAAGGGCATTGGGTAAAATGAAGGCAATCTGAATAAAGTATGGATTTTAGTGAATAATAATGTTCCAATATTGGTGCATTAATTATGACAAATGTACCATATTAATATAAGAGGTTCATAAAAGGGAACATTGAGTGTGGAGTATATGGAAACTATATTTTACTATATAATTTTTCTGTAAAACTAAAACACTTCTAAAATAAAAAGTTTATTAAAAAAAAATAATGAAAGAATGGCCTGCTCAGACTTGGAAAATGCAAGGAAAAGGTGCAGTGATTTATCAAGAAGGAAGCATGGGGTGCCATCACCTACAGAGCTGTGCCCAACTTGGAGACATGGGACTCCAGGGAGTAAGCCTGCCTCTGCCATTCTTCCTTAATCCATTCTTAGAGCAGTACTTTTCTGTGTGTGCCCTGGGCAGTAAATGGATTTTTTTAAATAATAATCATAAGGTAAGAAAAACTTGATACAAAAAATATTTCTAAGTGACTATAACTAATGTCCTCTGGGCTACTGAGTGGGTAATCTGGGCCCCTTCTGTATACAGGCAAATGTGATTACAGTACGGCCTGTATTGGCCAGTCTCTGAGCTCCCAGCCCCCCTAGGCCGCTGCCTGCCCTAACCACATTAGAAGCACTAGAGCCATCCATCAGACTAACAGGGGTGCTGGGATAGGGTCTGGCCCTCCTGCAAGCAGCTGGATCGTACTGTCTGGAGAAATCTGGTTCCTATTTCTTGCTGATCAAGGAAGTGGCTATGAAACGAATGTGCTTTGTCCTGCTTGCCCCTTTCTCCTGCTGGCCTCGGCTCAACTTCAGAGCTGTTTGGTTGGGGATGGGGAGGGAGGGTGCTCCTTGGTTCCTATAGACAGACCAAATCTGTCTGGGGTGAGAGGCCATGCTTCTAGCCGCCATCTGCCTCCCACCTCCAATTCAGCAGGTGCCCTCTTTTCTGCCCCTGCCATCAACTCTCCTAGTCTCCCTGGCCCAAGCCTGTCAAAAATAGAACTAACTGACAGCAGGAGCTGAAAGTGGAAGGGGCAGGGGGTCTTGTTTACCTAATACCATGCTAGTTGCTACAAAGGTCAAGGCCCATCTGCCAGGCAGTGGGTGCCAGGAAACCAGCTGCCTTCATGGCACAGGCATCAAACATTAGTGAGGGCAGGTGGACAGACCAAGAAACAGCCTCTGTGCCCTGGCCTGCTATACGCGTGCGTGCACACACACACACACACACACACTCCAGGCCCTAAGTTGACTGGGTAAACAGTGAGTAACTCATTCACTGCCATACCCCATGGTAAATGTTGAATTCTGTGTTGGTTTCTCCCTGCCATTTATCATACTTGAGCCCCATCCTCATTCCTTGGGTAAGTTCAGGGAACCCCTTTTAATATTAGACTAAATTCAAAAAAATTACAAAGCTTAATCTGCTCTCACCTGGGGAGATATAACTAGGTAATAATTACAAGGATTGTGACGCTGGCACAGGACCAGGCAGTGTTTTGTTCTGTTATACATAGGGTCACTATGAGGTGGAGATGACTTGATGGCACCTAACAATAACAACAATTATAATGCATTTTAAATCTGAACAGGAACAAGTCAAGAGCATATTGACTTTGGAGATTAACCTCCGACAATTGACAGTTGCCTCTCCAGGATCTCAGATAGCCTATATTCCAATTCTGTCCCCGTGCTCTAGTCAGTGTGGGAGGACTACTGAGACAGCTGATGCTAGACAAGTGTGAAGCTATGACCAGGACAGACCCTCAAGCACCCTGAGGGTAGGTGAGGGCCAGCTTAAGAGCTGAGTGCAGGGGGCCTTTCCCAGCTTCAGTGCCTCCACCAGACAAATACGAAGGCCATCCCAATCTGATCCTAAGAGGAAGAACTTGTTTTAGAGAATTTAAGAATGAATTGCCAATGTGTCTCCCCTGGAATCCCCACTTCTCAGGCCCTCATCTGTGGGCTCAGGAAAGCAAGAAAAGGATTGATATCCCAACAGGAAAAATCCCCTTCCTCAGCGAGTTTTCCACAGAGGTAACTGGACCAAAGAGCACATCCTCCAGAAAAACAGACCCATGTCGACAGCAAGGGTAGGGACCACCAGAAAGAACATGCAGGTGCAGCTCCCTGCTCTGAAGGAAGTGTTAAATGTGGAACAAGACTCACAGGGGTGTGCCTACATGAGGGAGTGCATTCTAACAGAAGTTTGGTGCCTCATATGCCCAGAAATACTGGCGACTTTAGAGAGAAAGGACTAAGGAGATGATTTGGAGAAGGTTTGCACCAGCTATATGACCTTCCCCATGCCACCTCCCTTCTCTGATCCTGTTCATAATCTGTAAGCCATCAGACTAGATCCCTGATTTTTCAACCCTCCTTGTGCACCAGAATCACCTGGAAAACTTAAAAAAAATAAAAATAAAAATAGCTGCCTAAGCCCCATCCCCAAAGACCTTAGTTAATTGATGAGTTGGGGGAAGGACCACCCATCTGTCTTGTGGTTTGCATGGTTTGTGTCAGTTGCAATATTGAATGATTCTATGGCCAAAATATTAAACAATGTAGGAAGCATCAAAAGAAGACAGAAGGAAGTTGCAGATTCACTGTACCAAAAAGAATGGTCAATGAGCAACCATTTCAGGAAGCCACATCTGATCCAGAACCAATGGTATTGAAGGAAGAAGTCCAAGCTTCACTGAAGGAACTGGTGAAAAACAAGCCTCCAGAAATTGACAGAATACACATGGAGATGTTTCAATGAATGGATGCAGCACTGGAGGTGCTCATTCGCTTATGCCAAGAAATTTGGAAGACAGCTATGTGACCAACCAACTGGAAGAGATCTATATTTGTGACCATTCCAAAGAAGGGTGATAGAACAAAATGTGGAAGTTATGGAACCATATCATGAATATCATATGCAAATAAGATTTCACTGATGATAATTCAAAAGCAATTGGAGCATTACATCAACTGGGAGCTGCCAGAAATTCAATCCAGAGTCAGAAGAGGGAATGGAATGAGGGATATCATTGCTGATGTCAGATGGCTCTTGGCTGAAAGCAAAGAAAACCAGAAAGATGTTTACTTGTGTTTCATTGACTATGCAAGGACATTTCACTGTGTGGATCATAACAAATTATGGATCATATTGTAAAGAATGAGAATTACTAAATACTTAAATTTTCATGGGGAATCCATACATAGACCAAGAGGCAGGCATTTGAACAAAACAAGAGGATACTATATGATTTAAAATCAGGAAGGGTGTGTGTCATGGTTGTATCCTTTCACCATACTTACTCAGTCTGTATGCTGAGCAAATAATCTGAGAAACTGGACTATATGAACAAGAACCTGGCATCAGGACTGGAGTAAGACTCATTAACAACTTACAACATGCAAATGACACAACTTTGTTTGCTGAAAGTAAGATGACTTGAACCATTTACTGATGAAGATCAAAGACTACAATCTTCAGTATGGATTACATCTCAGCATAAAGGACAAAAATCCTTACAACTTGATAAATGAGTAACATTGCGTTAAATGGAGAAAAGACTGAAGTTATCAGGAATTTCATTTTACTTGGATCCACAACCAACACCCATGGAAGGAGAAGTCAAGAAGTCAGACGTCATATTGTACTGGGTAAATCTGCTGCAAATGACCTCTTTAAAGTGTTAAAGAGCAAAGATGTCATTTCCAAGACTAAAATGCCCCTGACCCAAGCCAAGATATTTTCAATAGCTTCACATGCATGTGGAAGCTAGACAATGAATAAGGAAAACACAAGAAGAATTGATGCATTTGAATTGTGGTGTTGGCGAAGAATACTGAAAATACCGTGGATTCCCAGAAGAACAAACAAATCTGTCTTGGAAGAAGTTCAGCTGGAGTGCTCCTTTTAAGCAAGAATGGCCATACTGTCTCACGTATTTTGGCCATGTTTTCAGAAGGGACCAGTCCCTGGAGAAAGATAGCATGCTTGGTAAAGTAGAAGGTTAAGGAAAAGGGGGAAGACCTGCAATGAGATGGATTGCCACAGAGGCTGCAACAATGTGCTCAAACATAGCCATACATAGACCAAGAGGCAGGCCTTTGAACAAAACAAGAGGATGCTACATGATTTCAAATCAGGAAAGGTATGTATCATGGTTGTATCCTTTCATCATACTTACTCAATCTGTATGCTGACCTCTTTGGGTCTTAATTTCTCTATAATAAAATGGGAGAAGTAATCTTAGTTGGTTTTTCTCTAATAGAATTACAAAGTATCTCATTTTAAAACTGTCTTTTATTTAAGGCTTTCCCCATCCTGTGAGGATGGCGCAGGACTGAGCAGTGTTTCATTCTGTTAAACATCGGGTAGCCATGAGTCAGAGCTGACTAGATGGCACCTAACAACAACAACAACATCATGTCTGAAGCTACGCCATCAGTATTTCAAATACCAGCAGGTCACCCATGGTGAAGAGGTTTCAGGGGAGCTTCCAGACTAAGACAAACTAGGAATAAAGGCCTGGTAATCTACTTCCAAAAATTAACCAATGATAGCATTATGGATCAGAACAGAATACTGTCTGATATAGTCCCAGAAAATGAGCCCCCTAGCTTAGAAGACACTCAGAATATGACTAGGAAAGAGCTGCAACAATGGACCTGAGCATAATAATGAATGTGAAGATGGCAGGGCTGGGCAACTGTCTGTCCTGTTGTACATGGGCTCACTATGTGTCAGAGACAACTGTTGTTGTTATGTGCCGTCGAGTCGGCCCCAACTCATAGCGACCCCTCCTTGGGTTTCCGAGGCAGTAACACTACGGAAGTAGGATTGCCCAACCTTCCTTCCGAGGAGTGGCTGGTGGGTTTGAACCACCAGCCTTCTGGTTAGCAGTCAAGTGCTTTAGCCAACTAGATGGCAACCAGCAACAACAGTGGAGTCCACCAGTATTTTTAAAACTCACCAGGTGATGCTAAAGTTTGACCAGAGCTGGAAAAGAATAGCTCAGTGGTTTGAGAACCACTTAGCTTGTATCAGAATCACCCAGAGGGTTGTTGAAATATAGTGCTGAGTTCTGCCTCCAGAATTTCTGGTTCAGTATGTCTGGAGTAGGGACCAACAATTTACATTTCTAACAAGTTCCAAGGTGATACTGATGCTGCTGGTCCAGGGACCACACTTAGAGAACCACTGCCCCAGATCAATGCTACTCAAAGCATGGTCCCTGGAGTGGCAGCAACAGCATCACCTGGAATGTTGTTGAAAATGCAAAGAAATGTGCCTTAGTATAGACTATAAAGCAAGATATCCTTATATGATGAAGAGGAGGCGAGGATAACAGAGCTACAGTGAGGAAAGAAGGAGAGCTTTTGAGTGAGAAAAGGGAGAACCCAGCTGGAGTACCACTGTATTGGTGTGTGATGGAGAGGGAGGGGGAGGAGGCTGTCAAACCATACACTGTTGCCCCACAGAGATTTACTCTTCTCTCCCCTTGCCCTTCCACACTATTGTGGGAAGTTTTCATGAGAGCATCCCATCCCATTTCTACTCAGATGGTAGATTTGCCTAAATCATTGGCTCAGTTGCCTTATCCTCCACCCCCAATAATCCATCCTGTCCAAGTTCATCATCTTGCTTGTATTGAAAATGGAAAAGGATATGTGATTGTGCTTTGAATGACTTCCTCAAGGCCCCAAGGAAAGAGTTTTATACACCTTTGATCCTAGGTCCATGTTCTATACTAGAGCTTTAGATGTGCCTGGTCTACACAGAAAGGCTAGCAGGCTGAGTATGCTGTGTAAGCGCTGGCCCCACGTGCTCTAGGCTTAGAAGACCAGCCCCCTTGCTTGAACTGCTACTTCATTTCAAGCTGAAGAACTTCCTCAACTTGAGCTACATAAATGCTATGAGGCATTGAGAAGGTAGCACAGGCCAGCTGGGAGTGCCCTGGGCTGGGAAACAAGAACCCTGGTCCTGCTTGGGCTCAACTTCTATTTACTATGATCTGGCCTAGCCACCTACTCTCTAGGTCTTAATTTCTCTATATATAAAATGGGAAAAGTAATCTTAGTTGGTTTTTCTCTAATAGAATTACAAAATATCTCATTTTAAAACTGTCGTTTATTTGAGGCTCTCCCCTTCCAGCCACTATTGGGTTTCCTATGTTTGAAGGAGGAGCTCTGGTGACACAGTGCCTAAGACATTTGACCTCTAACCAGAAGGTTGCTAGTTCAAACCCATCAGCCACTCTGCAGAAAGGAAACAGGTCAATCTACTTTGGTAAATATTTACCACCCTGGAGACCCAATGGAGATCACTATGAGTCGGAATCAACTTGATGGCAGTGGGTTTGGTTGTTTTTGTTTGTTTTTAATATTTGAAGGAGAAAGAACCAGTAAGTAGAGGTGGCCATCATATATGTTGCATTCAGTGTGTGTATACATGATGTCCTGAAGTCCCATTCCTGGCATCTTCACTCTGTGGAATGAACTTGACACTGTAAGTGATTTGGGCATAGTATAACAAACATCAGAGAGAGATTAGGGGTTTATTTCAAATGTGGTTCCATTTGAAAACTGCTAGAAGAACCTGTTGCACATTGCTTTAAATAGCCTTGTTGGTGGCAAATCTTCAACCAAGGAGGGTGGATGTGATTGTTGGAAACAATCGAAAACTCACTAGAGCCAAGAATGGTGAATGGAATTAGAGATTAAGGCTGGCAAATACCATTTTACATCTAAAACAAGGGGCAACTATAATTAAATAGATCCAGGGGTTAGTATGGATGGTATCTAATATCTCTTCCACTTTCAACATGCTATGATTTTCTTGTATTAATAGAAAATGGATTCTGAAGGCACAGGTAAAACATTCCACAGATGTTTGGAATGAAGTAACTTCAAAGGTATCTATAGAAAATTAATACTTCCGAGGCTACAACTTTAAAGGGTAATTCTCCCTTCGATACACACCATATTTCATGGATTCAGAGACACACTTTTTTTCACATTTTGTCTCTGAAATCAGGACACAAATGACAATTGGTGGAGAGTAATAATTTAGTTGGCAGCATCCTTTTCTTTCTTAGTGGTACATAAAATAATGGTGTATGAGTGAATTCTCACTCATAGTGACCCCATGTACAACAGAATGAAACACTGTCCAGTCATGTACCAGCCTCACATCATGGCAGCTACCGTATCAATCCATCTCATTGAGGGCCTTCCCTTCTTTCATCAACCCTCCACCTTACCAAGCATGACATGCTTATCCAGGGAATGGTCCCTTCTGATAACATGACTAAAGCAAGTGAGATGAAGTCTGGCCATCCTCGTTTCCATTGAGCATTTGTTAGTTCTTTTAGCAGTCCATGGCACTTTCAGAATTCTTTGCCAGTACCACAACTCGAAAGCATCAATTCTTCTTCGTTCTTCTTTATTCATTGTCCAGCTCTCACACGCATATGAGGCGATTGAAAATACCATGGCTTGCACCTTAGTTCTCAAAGAGACATCTTTGCTACTCAGCACTTGAAAGAGGTCCTTTGTGGCTGACTTGCCCAGTACTATACATTGCCTCCAGCCACTCCTTGGAAGGAAGGTTGGGCAATCCTACTTCTGTAGTGATACTGCCTCGGAAACCCAAGGAGGGGTCGCTATGAGTCGGGGCCGACTCGACGGCACATAACAACAACAACAACAACAACAACAACATACATTGCCTGATGTCCTGACTGCTGCTTCTGTTGGTGTCGATTGTAGAACCAAGCAATGTGAAGTCTTTGACCACTTCAATCTTTTCTCCATTTATTGTGATGCTGCTTATTGGTCCAGTTGTGAGCATTTTTGTTTTCTTTATATTGAGATGTAATCCATACTGCAAACTGTATTCTTCAATCTTCATCAGTAAGTGCTTCAAGTCATCCTCACTTTCAGCAAGCAAAGTTGTGTCATCAGTGTATCGCAGGTTGTTAATTATTCTTCCTCCAATCTTGATGTCACATTCTTCTTCATATAGTCCAACTTCTCAGATTATTTGTTCATCTTATAGATTGAGTAAGTATAGTGAAAGGATACAACCCTGCCACACTCCCTTCTTGATTTTAAACCATGCAGTGTCCCCTTGTTCTATTTGAATGACAACCTCATGGTCTATGTACAAGTTCCTCATGAGCACAATTAAGTGTTCTGGAATGTCCATTCTTCTCAATTTTATCCACAGTTTGTTATGATCCACACAATCAAATGCTTTTGCATAGTCAATGAAACACAGGAAACATCTTTCTGGTATTCTTTGCTTTGGGTCAAGATCCATCTGACATCAGCAATGATATCCCTTATTTCACATCTGCTTCTGAATCCAGTTTGCACCTCTGGAAGTTCTCTGTCAATATACTGCTGCAACCATTTTTTAATTATCTTCAGTAAGATTTTA
>NW_006921623.1:5971763-5972894 GCF_000298275.1 Orycteropus afer afer | reverse complement strand
ATATGGATAGTATCCTACCACTGACAACATTGTACTTCAGGACAGATCTTGAAATATCCTTTGTGATGATGAATGCCATACCATTCCTCTTCAATTTGTCATTCCTGGCATAGTAGATCATATGGTTATCTGATTCAAAATGGCCAAAACTCATCCATTTCAGCTCACTAATGCCTAAGATATCAATCTTTATGCATTCCATTTCATTTTGGACAACTTCCAATTTGCCTAGATTCATACTTCATACATTCCATGTTCCAAATATTAATGTATGTTTGCAGCTATTTCTCCTCGATTTGAGTCATGCCACATCAGCAAATGGAGGTATCAAAAGCTTTACTTTATCCATATCAGTAAGGTTTGTTCTACTCTGATGATGCAGCTCTTTCCTAGTTGTATTTTGAGAGTCTTCTGACTTAAGGGGCTCATCCTCCTGCACTGTATCGGATAATGTTTCCGGGCTATTCATAAAGTTGTGCAGTAATGTATCAGAGTGTTTCTCTGCTATTTGTAAGGTTTTCACTGGCCAATTCTTTATGGATGGCCTCTTCCTTCTTCCTAGTCTGTTTCAATCTCTAAGCTGCATTGAAACCTGTGCACCATGTCCAACCCTGCTGGCGTTTGAAACACTAGTGGTACAGCTTCAAGCCTCACAGCAACACGCAAGCCACCACAGTAGGACAAACTGACAGACAAGTTTGTCTCCCTTAGCTGTTCGAAACCCCTCTGCTCTCCCCTTACCTGGATCTCTGTCACTCCTCACCCTGTCATCTCCTAGCTTTTCTTCTCCCACTTTCCTGCCTCTTGGGGGTGGGGCCTGGGTCCCTCCCCTTACCTGGATCCCTGCCACTGCTAGCTCTGTCATCCCCTCTGGCTTTTCTTTCCCTCATTTTCCTGCCTCTTGTGGGTGGGGTCTGGGTCCCTCCCCTTACCTGGATGCCTGCTGCTGCTTGCTCTGTCATCCCCTACACTTTACCAAGCATGATATCCTTCTCCAAGATATGGTCCCTTCTACCAAGTAGTTGAATCTGTGGGCTTGAGACCATAGTCACAGGGGACATCAAGCTCAATTGCCATAACATACTACACAAAACATTGTTACACCTCCTACTTTGGCGAGTAAAAACTGGG
>NW_006921623.1:5969986-5971238 GCF_000298275.1 Orycteropus afer afer | reverse complement strand
GGGGCAGGAGTGCATGGAGGGATGGACACAGGAAAGAGGTAACTATCAGGAGGAAGTGGGAGGGGAGCTGTTGCATTGTGGTAAATTGTAGTCAATGTCATGAGAAAAGTGTATGTGAACTGCTGTATGGAAAGTGAATTTGCTCTGTAAATTTTCACTCAAATCACAATTAAAAAAGAAAGAAAGAAAAGAAAAAGAAACGGTCCGTTCTGACAACATGACCAAAGTAAATGAGATGAAGTCTGGCCATTCTTGCTTCCAAGGCACATTCTGGCTGTGCTTCTTCCAGGAACATATTTGTTAATTCTCCTGGCAGCCATGGTACTTTCAGTATTCTTCACCAACACAACAACTCAAAAGCATCAGCTCTTCTTCAGTCTTCCTTGTTCATTGTCCAACATTCACATATATATGAGGTGATTAAAAAAACTTTGGGTGTTTTAATGGCTTGGGTTTGGCGTACCTTAGTTTTCAAAGTGAGATCTTTGTTCTTCAGCACTTTAAAGGGGTCTTTTGCAACAGATTTGCCCAGTACAATATGTCATCTGACTTCTTGACTACTGCTTCCGTTGGTGTTGATTGTGGAACCAAGTAGTATGAAATCTTTGACTTTATCTTCAGTCTTCTCTCCATTTATCATGATGCTGCTTATTGGTCCAGTTGTGAGGATTTTCATTTTGTTTATGTCGAAGTGTAATCCATGCTGCAGACTGTAGTCTTTAATCTTCATCAGTTACTTAGTGAAGTCTTCTTCACTTTCAGAAGCAAGGTTGTGTCATCTGCATATTGTAGGTTGTTTATGACTGTTCCTCCAATCCTGATGCCACATTCTTCTTCATATACTCCAGCTTCTTGGATTATTTGCTCAGCATAGATTGAATAAGTATGGTGAAATGATGCAACCCTGATGCACTCACCTCTTGATTTTAAACCATGAAGTATCCCCTTGTTCTGTTTGAATAGTCTCCTGGTGTATGTATAGGTTCTTCAAGAGCACAATTAAGTCTTCTGGAATGCCATTCTTCTCAATGTTGTCCATAATTTGTTATGATCCACACAGTCAAATGCCTTTGCATAGTCAATAAAACACAAGTAAACATCTTTCTGGTATTCTTTCCATTCAGCCAAGATCCATCTGACATCAA
Organism: Orycteropus afer afer; assembly: GCF_000298275.1. Lineage (NCBI taxonomy): Eukaryota > Metazoa > Chordata > Mammalia > Tubulidentata > Orycteropodidae > Orycteropus > Orycteropus afer. The sequence continues at coordinate 5,970,093 of NW_006921623.1, read as the reverse complement.
CAATGATATCACTTGTCCCATGTCCTCTTCTGAATTCAGCTTGCATTTCTGGAAGTTCTCTGTCAATGCTACAACTATTTTTAAATTATTTTGGAAAGATTTTATTT
>NW_006921623.1:5949537-5969123 GCF_000298275.1 Orycteropus afer afer | reverse complement strand
CTTTTGGTTTTTTTTATGATTTTGAGTTTTGTTCCACATTGTTCTCCCACTCTATCCAGGATCTCCTACATAGATCCCCCTCCAAGTGGTTGACAGTGGTAGCTGGGCACCATTTAGTTCTTCTGGTCTCCTAGTCATATAGGCTGAGGACCGCATGGTGTACCAGTAGCTTGGACTAATTGTTTCCATGTGTCTTTGGTTTTCTTCATTCTTCTTTGCTCTGAACAAGGAGAGACCCATGTACCTAGATGGCTACTTGCAAGCTTTCAAGATCCCAGTCATTACTCAAATTGTTTTGATTTTACTTTCAATATCAGTTGTTTTAGAGTTGCATTTGTTCTTATATTTCTTTCACTTCTTATATGAGTCTCTATTCTCAATTTTGGCAGCACATTATAAACATCTACCAAAAATACCAAACCCACTGCCATCAAGTTGGTAAATCTTTATGGAAGTAGATTGTCCAGTCTTCCTTGTACAGAGTGTCTGGTGGGTTTGAACCAGAAACCTTCTGATTAGCAATCAAATGCTTTAGACACTGTGCCATCAGAGCACCTTATAAACACCTAAGGAGTTTTAAAACTCTTAATACTCAGGCTGCACTCCAGACCAATTAAATCCTGGCCTCAGGGGATGGGATTCAGGCAGTAGTAATTTTTAAAACTCTACAGGCAGAAAGGAGCTCTGGTGGCATAGTGACTAAGGCATTTGACTGCTAAACAGAAGGCTGGTGGTTCAAACCCACCAGTCACTTCTCAGAAGGAAGGTTGGACAATCCACTTCCATAGTAATACTGCCTCCAAACCCTAAGGAGGGGTTGCTATGAGTTGGATCTGACCCAACAGCAGTGGGTTTGGTTTTTTTGGATTTATAGGCACGAAGCTTACCGCACCTTAAAATCGTCACAGATATCTTTGTAATCTTATGGGGATCCAGTCTCATGGGAAGCCAACACCACACAGCATGTGAACCAGAGAAATAAAACAATTTAAAGAATATTGTTGCACTTTTGGACTAAGCTTTGCCTGAAATCTTCCATCATGTCTGGACTTTACAACTTTATGAAGCAATAAGTCTTTTTTATTATTTAAGTTGGTTTGACTTACTGTTCTGTTAGTTGCAACACACATAGAATGTAGTACCAGCAGTGGTTTTGAAAATCACAGCCTTAAACATGTAGTTGACTAAGCTGAAGAGGTCAAAGGGAGGGCAATGAAGGCTCTACTACCCTGGGCCAAGAGGTTGGTAATTCTTGTCCAGAGGTAGCAAGATGACTAATTAAACTTTTTCTCTTAAGACTTGGATCACATATTTGCCAAGGCTTCAATGTCCCAAAAGTTGATAAAGCAAATTCAAGAATTCAATCCTCCAGCAAGACTTCAAACTGGTCCACCTTAAAGCAGAGAAAGAACTATAGCCCTGGGAGACATCTAGATCAACTGGCATAATATAGTCAACAAAGAAAATGTTCCACATTCTACTTTGGTGAATAGTGACTGGAGTCTTAAAAGCTTGCAAAAGGCCATCTAAAATTGCAGCTATTGGTCTTTCCCCACCCAGAGCAAAGAAGAATGAAGAAAATCAAAGACACAGGAAACAATTAGTCAAAATGACTAATGCACCATGCAAACCATAGCCTCCACTAGCCTGGAACTAGAACTAGATGGTGACCAGCTACCACTACCGAGTACTCTGATCAGAATCACAATAGAAAGTCCCAGACAGAGCGGGAGAAAAATGTAGAACAAAACTCAAAATCATTGAAAAAGAACAGACTTACTGATCTAGTAGAGACTGGTAGAACCCCTGAGATTATGACCTGAGATACCCTTCAATTCTGGAACTGAATCCAACCCTCCAGGGATCACCTTTCAGCCAAACAATAGAAAGTCCTATAAAGTGAACAATACCCATGAGGAATATACTACTCAGAACAATCAATGATACAAAACCAAAAGAGCTCCATTTGCCCAAAAACAAAGTTTAGAAGGCAGGGAGGGGCAGGAAAGAAGGATGAATGGAAACAGAGAAACCAGGGAGGAAGTGGGAAGATTATTACATTAAGGAGATTGTAATTAATGTCACAAAACAAGATGTATATAAATTGTTGAATGGGAAACTAATGTGCTTATAAACTTTCACTCAAACCACAACAAAATATTCAAAGAAAAGGAAAAAAAAAAACAGAGAAAATAATATGGATTTGCTAAGAGAGGGCCTTTTTAGCTTGTAGTTTGCAATATAAATTCCTTAGAGGTATGGCAATTACTAATTAGATTTGCAGAGTTGGAAAAGCCATGTTCTCTATACCAAGCTCAATTTCTTGCAAGTAGAGGATGGAAGAAAGAAATATAGCAAAAAGATAGAACAGGACTCAGGAGCAGTCTAATCCCCTATATCTCTCTCAAGTACACCTGTTAAATGTTGTCTAAGAAAATGTTTATCTTTTCCTTAGCTAAAATGTGGCAGTAGGCAAGAAGCCTTAGAGGTGCACACCCACTCCAGCCTAAAGGCTGAGAGTTCAAATTGCCCCAGGGTATAACTTATTAGGGAGTTATACTGCAAACAGTCAACATGCTCAGTTGCTAACAGAAAGAGTAGAGGTTTGATTCCACCTGAGGCACCTCAGAGGAAAACCAAAAAAACAAGTGCACTGCCATTGAGTCAGATCCAACTCATAGCAATCCCTCCTTGGGTTTCCGAGGTGGTATCACTACAGAAGTAGATTGCCCAGTCTTCCTTCTGAGGTGTGGCTGGTGGGTTTGAACCACCAGCCTTCTGGTTAGCAGTCAAATGCCTTAGGCAATACACCACCAGAGCTCCTCAGAGGAAAAGCCTGGCAAAATACTTCTGAAAAGCCAACCATTGAAAATCCTATGGATCACAGTTCTGCTCTAATACACATAGAGTCTCCATGAGTCAGAGGTGACTCAATGGCAACAGTTGGGTGTGTGTCTGTGTGTGTGTGTGTGTTTTAATAGCCCTAATCCTAATTACCTAAGATTAGGTAAAAGGTAGAGTACTAAGGCCTGGGCTGACTGCTTGAAGATAGATATTTCTTACCTTTTCAAAGACAAATTCTCTCCCTTTATTTACTAGTCCATGGCCTGAAGCATATAGATCCATAGGCTTGTCCATGTCTTTCTAAGTCTTTCAAAGAACTTTCCAGAAAGGACCATCCAGCAACTTCCACTTAATTCTCATTGGCTGGACTGTGTCAACAGAGCCACTCTTAGCTTCCAGAAGGCTAGGAGATCAAGTCCTTTAGCTATGCACATTGCCACCCAGGATGAGACTATGGTTCTGTTAGAAAGAAAGAAGGTTAGGGTGGAAAATGGCTAGGTAAGCAGCAAGGCCTATGATGCCTTATGTGTCTAAATGAGTTATTTTGCACAACTTCAAATCTATTAAACTAAAGCCTGTGAATGTTGAACCTCTGACAATTCCCAAGCTGCTTAACAAATATCAGCAGAACAACACAGTACATAAAAATCTTGTTCTACAACCTACTTTGGTGAGCATCATCTGGGTCTTAAAACTTTCAAGTGGCCATCTAAGATGCAACTATTGGTCCTCTCTCATCTGGAGCAAAGAAGAGTGAAGAAAATCAAGCATCTGGAAACAATTAGTCCAAGGATAAGACAGACCAAAAGGACCTCCGTCTTCACAACCCCAAGACCATAATAACTAGATGGTGCCCAGCTACTAATGTCACCTACTTGGAAAGGGATCAAAACTGAAGATCCTGGATAGAGTGGAAGGAAAAATGTGAAACAAAATTCAAAAACACAAAAATGGAAAGAATTACTGATCAGATAGAAACTGGTGAAACCCCTAAGACTATGGCCCCAGGTTACCCTTAGGGCTTAGAAATGGACTCACTTCCATGTATTGGCTCTCAGCCCAACAGTAGAAGGACCTACCTGCAGAACACCTATCTCAGGGTAATACACCCATCTACCCTAGGGAGATGCACCCCTTAGCTCAATCAGCCATGAGACACCAGAAGGGCACCATTCATGTGGAGGGAAAGCTGGACAGACAGGAAAGCATAGTTAAGAAGGGCATGGGGAGGGAGGGGATAGTCACAGGGAGGGAAGAAGAGGAGAGATTTTTTTAGTTGGGGATGGCAAGCAGAGCCTTGAAATCAAATGTGCATGAACTGTTGAATGTAAAACAATTTGCTTTGTAAATTTGCACCCAAAACACAATAAAAATAATAAAATAAAAAAGTGTTCTTGGCAGATTTGCCTATATATATATACACACATATCAGCAGAAAATAGACTGTTAAAGTAAGCCACCCCGGTATATGGGTATTGTTGTTAGTTGCCACCAAGTCAGTTCTGACTCTTAACAATCTTATGTACAACAGAGCAAAACAGTACTCAGTCTTTTGTAATCCTCACAATGCTTGAGCCCATCATGACAGCCTCTGTGTCAATCCATCTATTGAAAATCTTCCTTTTTTTTTTTTTTTGCTGACCCTCTGGTGGCATAGTGCCTAAGGCATTTGACTGCTAACCAAAAGGCTGGCTGTTCAAAGCCAGTAGCCACTCCTCAAAAGAAGACTGGGGAATCTACTTCCATAGAGATACCGCCTCAGTAACCCAAGAAGGGGTTGCTATGAGTCGGATACAACTCGACGGCTGTGAGATTTTGAGAGTTTTCTACTTTACCAAGCATGATATCCTTCTCCAGGGACTGGTCCCTCCTGACAACATGACCAAAGTGTGAGAGGAGAAGTCTCACCATCCTCACCTCTAAGGAGCATTCTGGCTGTGCTTCATTCAAACATTTGTTTGTTCTGGCAGTCCTTGGTATATTCAATGTTCTTCACCAGTGCCACATTTCAAATGCATCAGTTCTTCTTAGGTCTTCCTTATTCATTGTCCAACTCTCACATGCATAGGAGTCTACCAAAAATACCATGGCTTAGGTTAGGTGCCCCTTACTCTTCAAAGTGACATCTTTGCTCTTTACACTTTAAACAGGTCTTTTGCACCAGATTTCCCCAGTGCAATATGTTATCTGATTTCTTGACTGCTGCTTCCATGGATGTTGAATGTTGATCCAAGTAAAACGAAACCCTTGACAACTTTAACCTTTCCTCCATTTATCGTGATGTTGTTCATTGGTTCGGTTGTGAGGATTTTTGTTTTCTTTATGTTGACCTATAATCCATACTGAAGTCTGTAGTCTTTGATCTTTATAACCCCATATGTGAAGTCCTCTTCACTTTCAAAAAGAAAGTTGTATCATATCCATATTGTTAGTTGTTAATGATTCTTCCTCCAATCCTGGTGCCACATTCTTTTTCATATAGTATTACTTCTTGGATTATTTCTTAGCATACAGATTGAATAACTATGATGAAAGGATACAACCCTGATACACATCTTTCCTGATTTCAAAACATGTAGTATGCCATTGTTCTGTTTGAACTACTGCTGGACAGCACGTAACAACATCTTCCCCTTTCCACAAGGGCATTTGTATTCAAGTTATCATGATCTCTCTCACCACTGTAAAATGAGTATATTGGAGGTAGATAGTTAAGGCATCACTTAGGGCACCAGGTCATGAGGCTCTAGATCTGGACCTGATGAAGAACATTGACATCACTCACAGAACTCTTAGAGCCTAATACAAAAACTGAATGCCACTGAGTTGTTTCCCTTTGAGAAAGGAATGAGTGTGTTTCCTGTAGACTGAGCATTTGTAAAAGCATATGAACAGAAATAAGGGTATGTATATCTCTGGTGGCATAGTGCCTAGGGCACTTGACTGCTAACCAGAAGGTTGGTGGTTCAAACCCACCAGCCATTCTGCGCAAGGAAGACTAGGCAATCTACTTCCATAAAGATTTACCATCTCAGAAACCCAAAGAGGGTCGCTATGAGTTGGAATCAACTCAACAGCAGTGAGTTTGATGTACAGAGTGAGTGCCTCCTTTCTTCCTTCTTAACAAATCTCGAATTCTCCAGCTGTGCATTCTGAGGGAGAATCAATCACAAGCTCCAGTGACCACATCTTTTGCCTATAGTGATAGATTCTGAGATGGGTAATTACTGCTCCTGTTGAGACCCAAGAAGGTACTTCTCTCTCTCTCTCTCTCTCTCTCTGTCTGTCTCTCTCTTTCTTTCTCTCTTCTCAGCTATAATCAAAAAGACAGACAATAAAAAGTGTTGGTAAAGATGTGGATAAACTAGAAAGCTTATACATTGCTGGCAGGAATACAAAATAATGCAGACACATTGGAAAATAGTTTGGCAGTTTTGTAAAGTTTACATAAAGTTACTATAAAAACAGTTGCCATTGAGTCTACTCCAGCTCATGGTGACCCCATTTGTGTCAGAGCAGAACTGCGTTCCATGGGGTTTTCAATTACTGATTTTTTTTCAAGTAGGTCACCAGGCCTTTTTTCCAAGACACCTCTGGGTGGACTCAAACCTCCAATCTTTCAGTTTGGTGCCAAGTGGTGTTAACCATTTGCACCACCCAGAGACTCCAGAGCTACCACATGACCCAGAAACTCTACTCTTAGATACTGTGGTGGTTAAGGTTGTGTGTCTGCTTAGCTGGGCCATGATTTTGAGTGCTTAGCAGCTGGATGCAGCTATTCCCCATGATGAAATTTGAATCAACTCCATGGTGGAATCTGTTTAAGCAGATAATTAGTGGCCTGCTTCCAGTATATAAAACAGCTCTAGTGGCATAAAACCTAAGGCACTGCTAACCAGAAGGTTAGTGGTTCAAACCCACCAGCTGCTCCATAGAAGGAAGATGGAGAAATCTACTTTTGCAAAGACTTACTGACTTGGAAACCCAATAGGGGTCACTATGAGCTGGAATCTATCAATGGCAGTAGGTTTGGTTTTTTTGGGGTTTTGTTTTTTTTTTCCCCAGCATATATTGGGAAGCTTTGAGGAAGGTCTAGCTTTTGGCAATCTGGATATCCTGCATTTGGCCAAGTCTTGCCTGCCATATTGCTTGATGATCTTGGGATTATTCTTGAACTTGAACCAGTGATCTGCCATCTTGCATTCCATTTTGAGATTATGCCATTTTACCTGTCAATCTTAGGTTCATCAGCCTCCACAGCCAGCAGCTGCATAAATCAGAAAAATTCTCCAGCTCCAGTGGGCCTGGAACAAGAGGCAGAAGTGAAGCCCAAGGTCAAGGAGACTTCATCCAGCCCCTAGAGCCAGCACTTTGAATTTGGATTTCTAGCCTCCTGAATTATAAGAGAATAAATTCCTATTTGTTGAAGCCATTCACTTGAGGTATCACTGTTATAGCAGCCCTGGAAGACCAACACAGATATGTACCCAAGAGAAATGAAAGGATATGTCCACACATGACTTACACATGAATGTTCATAGTAGCACTATTCATAATAGCCAAAAAGTGACAACAAGGAAAATGCTCTGACTTGTGAATAAATAAACATAATAATAAGTAATAATTGTATGTAATTAATAATAAGTAACAAATTACCAATACATGCCAAAACATATATGAACTTCAAAAACATTAAGCTCAGTAAAACAAATCAGGTATAAAAGACCATACATTATAGCATTCCATTTAAATGAAATGCCCACAATAGCCAAATCCATAGAATCAGAAAGTAGATTAATGATTGCCCAGATCTAGGGGACCGGAAGAATGGGGAGTGATAGCTAAAAGTACTGGATTTCTTTATGGGGTAATGAAAATGCTCTAAAATTAGATTGTAGTGATGGCTGCACAACTCTGTAAATATACTAAAAATCATTGAATTGTACACTCAAAATGAGTGAATTTTATGGTATATAAATTACACCTCAGTAAAGCTAAGGAGGAGGAGCAGACATCTGCTGGGTAGTGTTGTCTCACTCTGCCAATGGAAGCCATCCTGGACATAGGGGCCAGATCTTCAACTTCAGAAGCCTGTGCTTTGAGTTCACATTCACACAGCACTAGCTGGGCTTCTCAGTATATTAATTAAATATATAATTTTATGTCATTTCAGTAGCCTGCAGCATTGGAGAAGATTGGCCAGAGTTTCCCAGAGGGAGATAGGAGTCCCTTTTGGAGTGAGCTCACTGAGATACGTTGTCTGAAGGGACCAGTTCCTAGAGAAGGATATCATGCTTGGTGTAAAGTAATGGGTCAGCAAAAAAGAGGAAGACCCTCAAAGAGATGGATTGGCACACTGGCTGCAACAATAGGCTCAAGCATAGCAGTGATTGTGAGGATAGTGCAGGACCAGGCAGTGTTTCATTCTGTTGTGCATAGGATCACTATGAGTTGGAACTGACTTCATGGCACATAACAACACTGAGATAGGAGAGATTGAGGGGTAAATTTGGCAAGAGGAAAGTATCTGGCTACAGTATCCATGGTTTCCAACCAGAAAATGGAGCACAAGCAAACATCCTCAGAGGACAATGGGACAAATTATATGAAAGCAGGCCTACCCAGAAATTCCCAGACTCCAATACAGCCATATCAATATTCTGTCTGAGAGTTCAGGAAGGGAAACCTAGGCCTCATGGCTGGCTTGCTTCTAAAAGGGCTTGACTTCAAGGCCAGGATGTGGGGTTGCAGTCACTGTATAATGAACAGTATCATCCAAGCAGGCAGGGAACTCACACAGGAATCAGTCTGTCCTATAAGCAAGGGCCTGGGCTGCCTGTGTACTAAATACATGAAGCCCATCTTCATCCATCCATCTTCACACCTGAGAGAGAGAAAGTGCAGTAACAAGCATCTTGATATATATTCCTCTACAATCTGGTTATGAGGTTATCAAGCAAGAAAGACGGCCCAAGGGAATGCATATGCTTTTTTCATAGAGGGAACTGTGAGTAAATAGCTGGAATTTATCTTGAGGGAGATAATAGAAGCACTTTTTTAAAATGTTAGAAAAAACAATATTTTTCCCCAGAGCATTAAAGCCCTTCCAGGTTTAGATCATGTTTCTCATTAATGGGCCTCACAGTCAGATTCATCTTAGGTCCAGGGGACAATAAAGGAAGTGGATCTGCCTGGTCAGTGGTTTTAATACAAGTCAAGATGAGCCACCCCAAACTGGGCCTCCATTTCTGCCCAACTCAAATCCTCCTAAAGGGTGGCCCAAGGGCATTCAGTGCTCGTGACCTCAAAGCATTGGAAAATTCTAGAAACTAAGTTTCTCTGTCTGTGGGAATCTATATGTTATCACTATCTCGGTGAGGGACATTGGTCCCTTTGCCCTCATAAATGTAAATATTAAATATATTTACTTTACTGACCTATTTGAGTCAGAACTATCTTTGCTGGCTGAGACACAAAGTCAATGGGATAAGAGATTTGAGAGCACTTTGTAAATCAAGAAGCTCTGGGTGGGGTTATAGGGGAAGTGGCTGGACCATAATTTATTGAATACATTCAAGTACCATGTACCAAAAACAAAACAAAGCAAAACTCACCACCATCATGTCGTTTCCAAATCGCAGCAACCCCCACTGCATTTCCAAGGTGGTAAATCTTTACGGAAGTAGATTGCTCCATCTTCCTTTCACAGAGAGGCTGGTGGATTTGAACTGCCAACAGTCTTGTTAGCAGTCAAATGCTTTAGGCACTGCACTACCAGAGCTCCTTAAAGTGCCATGTAGTCTCTGGTTATGTTATTAAAACCTTAAAAATCTCCATGAGATAGGCATTTCCAATTATATATGGAGAAACTTGTTAGGTATTCTCAAGTCTTTTCCAACTCACAGTGACCCTCTGTACAACAGGGTCAAATTACCCAATAAACAAGTAAACAGAGGCTTACTTGTGCTTACTTACTAATCTAATCTATAGTGACCAGTTATACACTTTTTCACTACATCAAAGATTCTGCTTCTAGGTACGTCTGGCATCTGTCTCTCTCCCAACCCCATAGTACCTCTCTACAGAATCAAAGCCTCTTTTCTAATTTACAATCCCTGACAGGGAAGGAGTACCCAATAAGGAAGATAAGCACAAGCTTTCTTGTGCTTACTTACTAATCTGTAGTGAAGAGTTTCACGTTTTTCACCACACCATATGCTTGCCTTGTTCATTGGATAATCCACCTCTGTGAACAACAGAACCAAATGCTGCCCAGTCCTTTGCCATCCTCACAACCACGCTGTGTTTGAGCGCATTGTGGCAGCCACTGTGTCAATGCATCTATTAAGGGCCTTCCTCTTTTTCGCTGACTCTCTGCTTTACCAAGCTTGATGTCCTTCTCTAGGGACTGGTCTCTCCTGATAACATGTCCAAAGTAAGTGAGATGAAGTTTCATTATTCTCAGAGAAACTGAGACCCATGAATTTAACACATGTCTCACTCCATCTGTAAGTAGCAGAGTCAGGATTTAAGCCCCACATCTGTCTGACTCCAAATCCACCCATAGTTGGCTTCCCAATGCTGGTTGGTCACAGAGACTAAAAGCCCGGGGGAGGGGGGGTGGAGAGGGGACTGAGCTCATTATCTGGGGACTTCAGGTCTGACAGTGAAGGCAGTATGCAGAAATACCCTCCATGAAGCTATCCCCTCAGTCCTGGTACCTCTGACATCATTTAGAAATCCCTTTGACTGCTCCTTCTCCTCTTTCAGCAAGGGAGTTCTTTTTTATTTATTTTTTTTAATTTTTATTGTGATTTGGGTGAAAGTTTACAGAGCAAATTCAGTTTCCATACAGCAGCTCACATATACTTTGTCTCATCACATTGACAGCAATTTCCCACAATGCATCAGCTCCCCTCCCACTTCCTCTCCATAGTTACCTCTTCCCTGTGTCCTTCCCTCCCATGTACACCTGGCCCCTGAGCTATCTCCTTGTGCATACACAGCCCTTCTATGCCCCCATGATTGATCTCTCCAAGGAGTGTATCTACCTAACATAAATGTTCAGCTCATATGCCTATCTTTTGTTTGGCTGGAAGCCAGAGGAGTGGGTTTGTTTCCAGACCTGAAGGGCAGCTAGGGGCCATAGTCTCAGGAGTTCCACCAGACACTATCAAATCAGCAAACCTGGTCCCTTTTTTTATGATTTTGAGTTTTGTTCCACATTGTTCTCCCACTCTATCCAGGATCTCCTACATAGATCCCCCTCTGGGTGGTTGACAGTGGTAGCCGGGCACCATCTAGTTCTTCTGGTCTCATAGTCATATAGGCTGAAGATTGTGTAGTGTACCAGATGCTTGGACTAATTGCTTCCATGTATCTTTGGTTTTCCTCTGGACAAGGACAGCAAGGGAGTTCTTAACTCAATCCTCTCAAAATGGTCCCTTGCCCCAGGTGAATGGAGTGGTGGGCGTTCCCATCCATGGATTAGCCATCATCTCTTTTTTGATGTTGGCATATTCTTATTCTGGCTCAGTGCTTAAATTCTCTCAGTTTCAATCTCCAAATTAGAAAATTGGGTCAGGTCAGTGATTTTCAAGCTAATTTCACCATGACTTATAGTAAGAAATACATTTTCTTTTACAACCTGCTTCATATGTAAATATATACAGCATATGTGTTTTGGGAGTTCTGGTGGCATAGTGCCTAAGGCATTTGACTGCTTAGCAGAAGCTTGGCGGTTCAAACCTACCAGCCACTCCTCAGAAGGAAGATTGGGCGGGCAATCTACTTCCGCAGAGATACCACCTCAGAAACCCAAGGAGGGGTAGCTGTGAGTCAAATTGTCTCGACAGCAGTAAGTTTGTGTGTGTGTGTGTGTGTGTGTATTGTATGTATACACACATTGTTGTTGTTGTTGTTGCCATTCAGTTGGCTCCAACTCATGGTTGCCTTATATATCCCAAACCAAAACCAAATCTGTTGTTATCAAGTTGATTCTGTGTCATAGCAACCCTATAGGACAGGGTTTTCAAGGCTGTAATCTTTATGTAAGCAGACCACCACATCCTTCTCTTGAGGAACAGCTGATAGATTTGAACCATTGACTTTATGTTAGCAGCCAAGTACTTTAACCATTGCACACCTTCATGGCTCCTGACCTTATGTGTAACACAACAAAATGTAGCTTGGTCCTGCACCATCTTAATGATCATTGGTATGTTTGGTATGTTTAAATTCATTGTTGCAGATGTAGATATATACCATATTTTTTTCACAAATAATATGCCCATATAAATAATGTGTACATAAATATAATATACATAGAGCACATAGGAAACTAATGTGCAAAGGAGTTCCACAAAAAACATACAATGTATGTTATTTATGTAAAAATATGGTTTTATATATATATATATATATATATATATATATATTTCACAAAACAAAGCTTGTCCTTACTAAAAGTGATGCACTCAATTATTTTCTATTTTACTCTTTTTTTTTAATGCTGGTCACAGCCCATTAATTGATGTTGCTACTCTAGTGGGTCACGACCCATGGTTTTAAAACTCCCATTCTAGATGCTCTCTGATGATCATCCCAGCTGTGGCACTTGATGACTCTTTACCCAGACTTCTCCTCCCCCAGAGTGGGGACTGATGAGCTCCTTCTGCACCTGCTGCTGCTCTGAACCTCTCCCCATTCCCAGAATGTTTTTCCTGACAACCTGTTTCATGTGGGTGCACTTTACCTTCATGAATCACTGAGGTCAACCAACTTGCTCAAGATCATGGCACCAGTAGCTCTAGTAAGAACTTCAACCTGCACAATGTGACTGAAAGCTCAGTGCTTACCATGTTACTATCTGGCTGCTGAGACAGACACCCTACAGTCAGTCAGGACCCCAATTCTGGAAACACTGCTCTCTGTGTTACCCACCTGGAGGTTAAACCAAACCCACTGCTGTAAATTCCAAGCTTTTCTCTTGGCCCTTCTTATTTCAGCTCTCTGCACCTTCTAGCTGGTTTTTAGCACCTGCTCCCCAATCTGTCTATGATGTGTACATCTGGGTCACATGTGTGTTTGGGGATGTCATTGTTGTTGTTGGGTGCCATCAAGTTGATTCTGACTCATAGCAACCCCATGTAACAGAGTTGAACTGCTCCCTAGGGTTTCCTAGGCTGTCATCATTATGGGAACAGATCGCCACATCTTTCTTCCACAGAGTAGCTGGTGCCTTTGAACCAGTTAGTATCTGAGCACTTAACCATTGTGCCACAGGGCTCCTTGTTTGGGGATGAAGGACAGGTAAGTCAGTAAATTTTGATCTATCTTGTCCATCGGTGTCTCTCTGAATACTTACCACCGCAAGAGCATATGTTCTCCCTTATGCAGGATTTAATTTGACAAATTGGATATGTATCATTAAAACAGTATCTCAATCAAAGTTCGAAGACTGGAACTTTGACTCATCCAGTTAAAAACCCTCTTAGGTCTGTGATCTATTATCAGGACAGTCTTGGAGGCACTGAGCTAGAGGTGCTGGGAGGGGTGGAGAAGGTCCAGTGCCTCCCTAAATGCATAGGATCCCAACATAGAGAGAGCCACACATAACTTGAGGTGGCAGAGATGAGGGACACCTGTAAGCAAAGTTCTGGTTTGATATTTCTAATAGTTGTTAATTACTTTGTGGGGGCTAGGTAGAGAAGAAAGATGGAGAATGATAGCTAGATGGTTGTTGATAGGTATTAAATAATAGGTAGATGGTAGGTAACTATAGACAGTAGAGAATACAAAGTAGCTGACAGATTGTAGCACATAGCAGATAATAGATAGTAACAATAGTAGATCACAGATAACAAATGGAAGATACTGGATAATGGTTAAGGATAATAGAAGCTGATAGTAGATAATAGCAGATAGTTGATAAGAGTAGCTAATAATGGATAATAGTAGCTAATGGCAGCTAATAGTTGGTAAGTGATAATAGTTGCTAATAGAGGCCAGTGCTAATAGCAGATAATAGAGAGTAGCTGGCTGTAGCTCATAGCTGAAAGCTCACAGGTAGTGGCCTGATAGATCACTAGGTACAGAGCCATGTCCTAGTTCTATCTGTTATTCTAAATGGCTTTAGGACACCCTGGGACACTCTTGTGTAAGTCTGTTCTAAAGTCTGTGTAGTCCAAGGTGGGGCAAGGCAGTGGTTGCTGGGGGCGTAAATACTCAGCCCAGCAATCAAAAAACCTGACTTCCAATTTAAGTTCCTTCTTCAACCAACTTCAGAACCTTAGGCCCACCACTTACCCCAGGCTTCTTCATGATTAAGGGAAGAGATGAGTCATAATTCCCAAATGATATGAATGGTTAAGTGCTTGACTACTAACCAAAAGCTTGAAAGTTCAAGCCTACCCAGAGACACCTCACAAGAAAGGCTTGGCAATCTGTTTCCAAAATGTCACAGCCCTAAAAACCCTGTGGAGCACAGTTTTACTCTGACTTGATGACAACAGTTTTGTGGGTTTTTTTTTTTTTATTTTTTTACCCACCACAGAGGGAAAAATGAGGGTAAATGATAAGAGTACACCCACTTGGATAGAAGACCTGGTGGCAAAATGGTTAAACACTCTGTTGCTAACCAAAAGGTTGGCAATTCAAACCCACGCAAGAGTTCAGAGGGAGAAAGAACTGGCAATATGCTCCCCTAGAGATTACAGCCTAGAAAGCCTTATGAAGCAGTTCTACTCTGTCACATGGAGTTACCATGAGGCAAAATTGACTCAGTGGCACCTAATAACAACAAAACAAACAAACCTACCTGGACATTTGGGATGTGGTATGGGAGAAAGATGGTCAGCAAAGCTGGTGAAGGACCCCTGCTGGAGGCAGACCATTGGCCCTGGTTTGTGGGTAGAGAGGTTAACTCTTTCCTTCCCTTGCAGTCAGCAGGAGGCATGCACAGGGCAGGGGCCACATGTAGTTGCCAGATGAACCTATCTGAGGATGGGCCAGTGACACCCTCGGTAGGTCTTTCACAAATGCTCAAAATCCGAATGTCCTCCTAAAAATGTCCAGTGGTTTCTGTTGTTTGCCGATGACCTCCCCCACTATATTTAGAATAAAATTCAAATGCCTCCTCAGGGCCTAAGGCCAGTTGCCATGGAGTCAACTCTGACTCATGGCAACCTCCCTCCTCTGTATTAGAGTAGAAATGTGTTCCACAGGTTTTTCAATGGCTAATATTTCAGAAAGAAATCAACAGGCCTTTTTACCAAGGTGCCTCTGGGTGGACTTGAACCTACAATCTTGCCATTAGCAACTGAGTGCATTAAGCATTTGCACAAGCCAGGGACTCCCATCAGGGCCTAGAAGTTCCTTTCTGATGTGACAGTTTTCTAACTTTCTGACCTCAGTTGTACCCCTCTTCCTATCATTCACTTTGCATCAGTGACTTCTGTTATTCTTCAAACAATCCAAGCTCATTCCCACAAGGCCTTTGCACTTGTTGGCCCATCTTCCTAGAACATTCTCCCCTGAGCTGTTTAAGTGGTTTGGTTGCTTATTATTCAGGCTCTGTTCAACTGTAACTTCCTCTAAGAAGACTTCCCTGACCACCATGGAAAAAGCATCCCTCTGTCCCAAGTCACTTTCTGCCACATGACCTTGTTTAAATTCTTTAGTAGAACTTAATCCCTATCTCAAATTATCTTATTTCCTTAATAAGTTGTTCTACATCTACTCCACTCAAATGTCACTTCCATAAAATCAAGCCTCTTGTTATCTATTCATTAAAGTTTCTCCAGCACCTGGAACGGTTCCTGGCACATAGTAGGGTCTCAACAATTAATATTTTGTTGAATAAATCAATGAACAAAAAAGAAAGAAAGAAAGAAAGAAGGTAACTTTTAGGACAGACAGGCCAGGGTTCAGAAAACTGATCTATTTCAAACTGTGAGAAGTTAGACAAATCACTTAAATTCTCATTATCTTTAGTTTGCTAAGGTACAAACATTAGGATGATATTGAAAACAATGAACTTTACCTGAGCCCTGTGTTCCTATAGATTAAGAAATCCTCCTACACTTTTGTGTTTCCTGAAATGGCTAACCTCAAAGGACCACCCTGTTTTCGTATATTCCAAGACAAGACACATCTTCCTCCTTCCTCATGACTGCTATGAGACTCGCTCATGACTCCCTTGTTTACCTGCCTCGATAAACCCCAGGGTCTCTTCTTGTTCTTTGAGATGCTCCTCGGTGATGAACATCCCCCTACACACACCCTGTTGCAAATAGCCTGAATGAAATTATCTCCTTAATTGTGCATTTTGTCTTTTACGATATTTTTCCCCTCCCAGAATTAACGTAAGGATAAAATGAAATAGCCCATGTGGAAGTTGTCTTACATGACACCTTCAGTGTAGTTTTTTCCTCAATAGGATTTGAACGGTCTCCAGTGACTCGACGGCAGCTAATAACAACAAACAACAGTGACTCTCTAGATTGAGGCAGAGTATATTGGTCAACTCATGGCATCCCTGGGTGATGCAAATGGTTTAGTGCTCTACTACTGGCCAAAAAGGTTGGCAGCTCAAACTTACCCAGAGACACCTCAGATAGGTCTGGGGATCTGCTTCTAAAAGGTTACAGCCTTGAAAACCCTATGGTGCACACTTCCACTCTGCACACATGAGGTCTCCATGAGTTGGGACTGCCTTGATGGCAACTAACAATATTGATCTACTCACAGGTTAGAGAAAAACTAACACAAAACATAATCATAACTTCTCAAGACTCTAACCCCCACTACCTCTGCTCCCACAAAAAAAAAGAAGAAAATTCTTACCCTATATTATTTTCATATATGATATGCATTCATGTGCAAATGCAGCACATAATATATACTACATAGTATAAACTACAATAATATTAGGAACCATTTTGACATCAACTATGTATTATATATTGAACTCTATGTACTAATTATCATTATCCCATTTTCCAAGTGGGGAAACAGGTTTTGTTTTGTTTTGTTTTAACTTTTTATTATGATTTGGGTGAAATTTTACAAAACAGATTCCTTCTATATTCAACATTCATACATATTTTGTTTCATGACAACTGATTGCAGTCCCCCAATGTAACAGCTCTCTTCCCACTTCCTCCCTATGGTTATTACAATTTCTCTATGTCCTTCTTGCCTATGCATACCTGCCTCTCTACTTTTCTCCCTGTGCAAATGCTGTCCTTCTGATCTCCTATGGCTGATTGTTCTAAAGAGTGCATCACACATAGAGAGGTACATGGGAGGTACAGACAGCAAAGATGAACCCTTTTGCACATACAGTACTGCATTGTTAGTGAAGGCAAACATTGATATACAGGTGGATAGATGAGTAGACAGGCTGAACTATTAGATATGTCCATTCAGGGGGAGATTGTACCCATGACTATGTATAGGGTTGGCAGACAAGTAGAGCTGACAAGGGACAAGGTTGTAGTCATTTCTTGGCCATGGCCAGCTACCTAGAGGGAGCAAGTAGTTGGACCTGTGGGCTCTGGACCATAGTCGCAGGGGACATCAAGCTCAATTAGAATAATATACTACACAAAAATATTGTTCCACATCCTATTTTGGCGAGTAGTGACTGGAATCTTAAAAGCTTGCCAGCGGCCTTCTGCATACAATGATGGGTCTCTGTTTGTTCAGAGCTAAGAAGAATGAAGAAAACCAAAGATGCATGGAAACAATTAGACCAAGGGACTGGTACACCATGCAATCCTCATCCTATATGACTATGAGACCAGAAGAACTAGATGGTGCCTTTCTACCACTGTCAACCACTTAGAGGGGGACCTATGTAAGAGATCCTGGACAGAGTGGGAGAACAATGTGGAACAAAATTCAAAATCATTTAAAAAAAAGGAGGGGGGACGGGTGTTGGGGAACTAGGTTTGCTGGTCTGATAGAGCCTAATGGAACCCCTAGCTGTCCTTCAGGACTAGAATTGAACCTACTCCTCCAGCCAAGCAAAAGACAGGCATATGAGCTGAACATTTACATTAGGTAGATACACTCCTTGGAGAGATCAATCAAGGGAGAATAGAAGGGCTGTGTATGCACAGGGAGATAGCTCAGGGTGTAAGAGTGCATGGGAGGGAAGGACCCAGGGAAGAGGTAACTATGGGAAGGAAGTGGGAGGGGATCTGATGCATGGTGGGAAATTGCTGTCAATGTGATGAGACAAAGTATATGTGAGCTGCTCTATAGAAAGTGAGTTTCCTCTGTAATCTTTTACCCAAATTACAATATATATATATTTTTTTTTAAAGTGCATTGCCCTGGTGTAGTTTTTCGGCTCACAGGCCTATCTGTTGTTTGGCTGACAGTTAAGCCATAAGAGTGAGTTCAATTCCAGGCCCAAATGGTGACTAAGGGCCACAGTCCTGGGGTTTCCACCAGTCTCTATCTGACCAGTAAGCCTGGTCTTTTTATGGTTTGTGTTTTGTTTTGTTTGATTTTTAATTTTGTTCTACATTTTTTTTCCTTCCTATCTAGGATTTCCAGTTTTTGAGGAAACAACCTTAAGAGAAAGTAAGTGATTTGTCCAAAGTCATACAACCAATTAGTGACAAAGCTAGACTTTGAACCCAGGTCTAACTAACCCCAAAGCTCATGTACTTTTTCTCTACCCTGTTGTCTTACTAAATATGCTTCATTTAACAAATATTTTAGGTGCCTGCTCTCCACTGGCCATAAGAGAATATAAAGGTTTTTTCATACTTATGTTGCACTCAGAAGCCACTGGTCTGCTTTCAGAGGTAAGACTGAGACCTTGAGGACAATGAGGAGATTACATAAGACATTTAACAGGTAAGATCTCAAGGGAGAGGTTCAGAGAAGGTCAAGGTCAAGGTGCATCCAGGAGGTTGGAAGTGTACTTTTTTATGTGTGTGCTCAATAAACAGATAGGATAAGTAAATGTTTTAATTAATGTTTAAGTGATGAGGTGGGATTTAATTTGGTCTTTAATTACAACTCACCCCAACATCTCAGGTCCTTTCATTGTCATGGGATGGGAGCAAGGAGAGCCATTCTGAACTCTGTGGACTTTGACCCTTGTGTGGCTTCCACCTGCCACCAGTCTCAGGGGCCTGGATTTGTCCTGCAGATGAGAAAAGACCCTCAGCTACGAACCCTGATCCTTCTGCAGGCAGCACTATTCCTTCCAGCTTCTCACGTGACTATCTCCTAAGAGCTTCCCCCAATCTGCTGAAGATTTAAGTTATGGAAATTAGGGATCAGGCATATTTCTCAATTTCCTGTGTGGCACGATAGCCATTAACCAATTAATGGCTGGGCAGGTGCCAGCCAGTGCCAGGGTAATTATTAGATACTAATTGCCATATCATTACAAGGTAAATATAGGGTTGGACTGCCATCCACCCCAAAGAGGGCAACTGGGAATTCATTTTATTCCTATTAAGCATAATTATTCCCCAGTCTCTGGGAAACTGTGATTTCCAATATAATTATAGAGTGTTTGCCAACTCTATCCACGAGGGATGGGGTGCAAAGACAGACAATGAAGCACAGCCTGAGGAGCTATGGGGTAGCTGTTCAAACCTCACAGTGGCATCAAGGTTCAGAAGCTAAATCTGTTGGAGGTCTCTAAAGGAAAGAGAGAAGCAAGTTTTATTAAGATATAATGTAGTTGCTATTGTTTGCCATCGAGTTGGCCC